>NC_133821.1:82253340-82556443 GCF_047830755.1 Zonotrichia albicollis
TCAGCTTGTTTTCCACCCTCAGCAGGCCTTGCTTGAGCAGAAATAATCACCCTCAGCTCCATCACACAGATGCAGGAGCGCTGGGAAAATACACAGGAGGCTGAGTGAACAAAAGGCACTTCAGGCCTGCTGGGGTCAGAATGTGTATCTGTATGGGAGGTTGGACTCATCACTAATCCAGCTCTATTTCTAATGAGATTGGTTCCCATTAAAGCAAAAGGAGATCCATGGCTTAATTTGCCAAGGGAACCATTGTCACAGAGTTTAGGGAAGCAAAATAATCTTATCAGTTTGAGCTTGAACCTTGCCCTCCAATTATAGGGACAATGTTTATGAAAAGAGAGATAAAGAGATTTTCATTTATCCAGCAAGAAAAATGGATTGGCTGACACCAAGCATTCAGTTTCCTGCAGCTGCTGATAGACCTTTACAGTCCAGCCCCTGGGCTGTACCATTGCCAAATGCACTAACTACTATCTGTGCACAGTAACTCTGCACCAAACCCGGGGCAAATGGCACCAAACACTTTTATAGTCCAACTTATTGGTACAGCAGAGTTTCTCCTCCTGTAGTAAAGCCAAAGTGAAAGCCTGGGGCTGTCAGCTAAAGACAAGCAAATCCACATCAGAAAAATGTTTCACCCACTCTTGCTGAACATCTCTCTGCAGCCCTCTCCAACCCATCAGCTCCCCTTGGCTGCTATAGAGGCCATCCTCTTTTGGGAGTGCTGCATCCCCCACACCACAGCTAAAACAAAGCACATTATGGCAAATAACAGCCAAGCTTCATCTATTCTTTTTCTCATACAACCCATTCCATCCAAGTTGTTTGGCTGAACAAAACCCCAGCTCCCTCCTTTATTGTGAGGCCAACAATGCCGGAGCATGTGAGCACAGCGTGGGTCACAGATGTGCGCGCTCCGGCAGCACCGCGAGCCGCGGCATCGCCGCACTCACTTTTACAAGGCTGGAACCTCTTTCAGCTGGAATTCAGATGAGCACATAAACCAGGAAGCAAAGGGTGTTAACACAACAGAAGTGGCCCCTGCACAAAGGATACATGAAGAGAGGGGCATGCTTTGGAAACAGTCAGATCAACAACCTCGGTTTCCAAGGGGTTACCCACACAATAAAAATCCAGAGGGAAATAAACTCAACAAATCCCAGAGGGTCTATTTTTAGCAATATCACTTGCACTGCAGGATCTTTATTTGTGCCTTTGAATAGACACACAAACTTTTTTTTCTTCTTTTATGCAGGAACAGAAGCAAGCAAAAAAAAAAAAAAAAGAAAATTGGAGGGGGAAATGTCTTCAAAACTCATTTTAAAAGATCTTTTAGAATGTGTTTCAAGGACTGACCCCAAATTTGTAACTCAATTTTAAGAACTCTTATCTCATCCTAAAAGTACTCTCAAAGGATGACTGCTCTAGGGAAAAACAATTAAAAAAAAAAAAAAAAAAGAGGAAAAGAAAAAAAAGAAACCACAACCAAAACTATGCAAAACAAAACCCTTCTCACAACTGCACTTTATGGCTCAGATCATATCTGCCAGCTGAAGCTTTCCTATAATATCAACCTCTAGCTCATATTACACATAAAATACAGGTGAAATGTTGCCCTTTCCTTAGTGTACTGTGTCTGGCTGTGATGGAGTTAATTTTTTGTAGCAGTTTATACAGTGCTGTGCTTTGAATCCACAGCCAAAACATTACTGATAATATATTAATGTTTTAGCTATTGCTGAAGAGCTTTTGCACTGCATCAGCACCTTGTCTGTCCCTCACTCTGCCCTCCCAGCAAATAGATTATAGGGTACACAAGATTTTGAGAGGGATACAGCCAGGCAGGTGACCCCAGCCAAGCAAAGAGATCTCCCATGCTGTGTAGTGTCATGTTCAGCAACAAAACAGAGTGGAGTGGCATAAATCAGCTTAGAAACTGACTGAGCATCAGCCTGCGTGTGGGAAGCAGTGGTGATGCCTTTGCATCACTTATTTTGCTTTTTTTTTTATTTCATCCACTTCTCTTTCACTATTTTTATGTCATTCCATGCGTTTTCTTGCTTTTAGTCTTCCCTCCCTCTTCCCCTGTCCTACTTGGAGGTAGGAAGGGTAGGCAAGCAAGCAGCTGGGCAGTGCTTGGCTGCCTACAGGGGTTAACCCACAACACTCAGTTCTGTGCACTTGACTTTGCAACTGAAATGTCCATTTTAACCTGTGCAGTCCATTTGCACACAGATAATATAATATTGGAGAAGGAACTGTGTACTGAGTACATTTCTTCCTGCTTACCACAGCTTAAGAGAATAGATAAGGGCCTGCTCCTGGAGAAGAAGGTGGATACTAAACAATCTCTGAAATATTGGGCAGTTTGAGCTCCTGATGCCAATCTCTCTGCCTTGGATCCTTATTTGTGCAATGCAGGTAACATTCCAGACTCCTTCCAGAAGGGTAAGTACCTCCCTGTAAGTACATCCCTCACAACAAGCAGAATAGGGTTTAAATAACATAATAGGATTTAAATACCATTAAACATACAGGAAATAAGGCCCCAGGGCTATAAAGAACAGAAGAAAAAAGAAAGCAATTTTAAGGCCACTGTTCTGTGCCCTGGACAACATAGGAATCCCAAGGAATTAGAGAAAAAGAATGTTCTCATTAAAGAGTAACATAAACACTCAAAGGGCTGGACTCAAGCAGTTAAGACTACCTTAATTTTAACATTTCTTAACTTCCAAATGTTTGGTTGAATAATAATACTGTTATTCAAATGTTTCACACAAAAGTTAAACATTTTCCAAACCAAACAGCAGAATTTTGTCCCATAGCATCCTGTGGGCACACTGGGCCACAGCAGCACTGCATGTACAGGCCCCACACAGACCACAGAGAGGAGATTTCCCAAAGACTGAGGCCCAAAACAATAATCCATAACCCAGCCACAGGAGCTCAAGTTACCACCTATCACTTTAATTGCACCAAGTCTCTGCACTCTTGGCCCAACACAACTTTTAGGAAGAGCGTGTGAGCCAAAAGCCTTTGCATAATACAGCAAACATGGGAAATTAATGTCAGGAATTGCACCTGCTGTAGAGCACCCTTAATTTCAACACCAGCCCACAGTATGATACAGAAATCACAGAGGAAGCATTAGCAGAAAATCCCCACACTGCTGTGTTTGTTTCCATATTTATTAATGGGAGTAAAAGCCCACTTTAAACCCTTGAGGCTGATACAAGACATGTTGATAATATCATAGCAGCAAAACCACAGGCATCTGATAGCAGATGAAAATAAAATAAAACAAGCACACTGGGGGTCTCAGAGTAGGTGGTCTGAATGGCCCCTTCTTGACAAGCAGCACCATCAGATACCCAGTTTGTCAAGGATTTTGTCTATCTCACCTGAAGTCAGCTCCCTCTCACACCCTGAGGATTCTGATTCTTGTATGGGCTGCTGGGGGAGTGAAAAAATCCCTCTTCTGGCAAACAGTGTATTGATATCAGGTCAAAAGTTGGTGCACAAAAGTACACAGTGAAGTTTTTTGATTGTAAATGGCTGAGGAATCTCCTCTAGGTCTCTAGGCCTTCTTCTCTAAATACAACATTAAAAAAAGAAAATGTATTTTTAAATCTTTCTTCCTCTTTGTTAAGAATGTAAGATACTTTACCAACAGCTGGATGTGAGCTCCCCTGCCTGCCACAACTAAAGTGTTTGGACAACATCTACTGCAAATTCCTCAGCAGCACCTACATGCATCTGTTCATTCAAACACACTTCTGACACCTGAGCTCTCAGAGGGTTTGGCCAAACTGCAGCTCACACACACACTGCTCCATCTTCATGCAAGGATCCAGATGGATCCAAGAGGGATTATTGAACAGCAAGCCTCAGCATCCAAAGGAACCCCATCAACACTGACACCACAATTCAAGAGCACAGAGCATATCTGAAAAGACTCAGCCAAGATTTATTTTCCTGTGCAACCCAGAACTACCAACTCATCATTATCTCTCTGATGTGAGAAGACACACACTGAGCTCCAGGCAGCCAGGCACTGCACACACTGAAAGAGGAGACATTCACAGTTTTAATTACTACAAATGAGTTCATACCCTCAGTTAGTGAGCTGAGCCAGGCACATTTGGATTAGCCCAAACCCAGGCTGAAAGAGTCACAATTCACCATCCATCCTCGGGCAAAAGAAGCAGCAAAGTAAATAAATAATAATAACAGGTAACCCAAGCAGCTCTCTTAAGCACGTTCCTAATTATTACTCCTACACTAGTTTTAATCTGCAAGAAGATGAGTTGGGATTTATTTCTGTGGTTCTGTTCATTCTGTACAGCTTTTGGCAAGCCAGCAAAGCTGCCTCACAGCTGAGCAGATTTTGGCCTGTGGCTGCCTTTTTGAAAGAGCACAAAAATCCCAGAGAGCAGCAATGCTGGATCAATGAGGCACAGCACTGGCAAGGACAGAAGGAGCCTTGTAGTATTGTACCAAACCATCCTGACCAAAAATCCTCTCAACCACTTTGAGGGACACATTGGCTCTGTTCCTGCAGGCAGTCACACACCTTTCAAGGGACACAATCTGTGAAACTCTTGGGTACCTGTATAAAGAAATTACAAGAGCACAAAAAACCAAAACAAAATGGGCAGTTGCTTTAAATGGTCCATCCCCCCACCCCCGGGGATTGGGATTGCTATTTTGGAACAGAAAACAAAAAGTTCAATCTCTACCTGCACAAACATGCCAAGCACAAGCAGCCAGTTTCAAATAAGACATGTAAACAGCCCTGGTGTTGGCCAACTAAATCACTGCACAACCACCTAAACACAGCCCAGGCCAATCTTCAGCTCTGAACACTGAGCACTTTGGGAGATCAGGCTGTGTTTAAATTAGCATCAACAAAGGATCAGCACAGTGCCAAGTGTAAATACACAGTTTTTCTCCTCCTGCAGAGACTGAGCTTATTCTCCCCACCCCCGGATGAAATTGTGAGTTTAGCTTCTAAGTATCTCAGTTGAAAAAATAATAAGTCAAAATTTTCACTTTTTTATTTTTAGTTGACCAAACTAAAAATATAAAATTTGTGGCATATAAAATCTGCTTTCACAGTGCCTTAAGTCAGGGAAAATTTTTACCTGAGGATATAAACAATTGCTTTCTTTAATTCTGCAGCATTTGTATCCCTGATAACAGAGACATAGGAAGAATGCTGCAAGGACCATTTCCTCAAATTGTCTGTGCATCTAGTGGGATACTGGGATACTTTGAAGTTATTAAAACTACCACAGCAGATTCTTTTTTTTTCTTTTTTTGTTACTACTAATTAAATAAAGTCTTCCTGGTACTAACAAAAGTCTTCATCATTTTCTGGGCTCCTGCAATTGGTAGATACAATATAAATACTGCCAGTCATCACCCAGATGTTGGGGTCCCTGAGGTCCCTTGGCTCCTGCTGGCAGCTCTGATGGCCAAACCAGAGGATTTCCAATCATGAGACATCCTGGCATGCACAGCAGCCCCATCCATCCCTCCCAGACTGTGTCTCCTTTCCCCGGCTCCACAAACACCAGCCAGCAGCTGTGTTTTTGCAGCAGTAACAGCAGTGCCCCTGGTGACTGCCCAGGACCACAAACACAAGGAATTGGAAGCACGTGTTTGTCATCCTGCAGATCAATTTGCTTCCCTCAGCTGTCAGTAAAAGTAAATGCTGAATATTTTTACAGTCAGCAGGCACAGAGTCTCCCCTCACAGCATTTTCATCACAACTGTTGGGAAACCCACAGTGTTTCCTGGAGCATGCCTCCATACAGAGGTGGACAGAAACCTGCATCTTTGCTTAAAATGGTATTTGGTATGGGTAACATGGCTTTGTTGATACCATGAAGCTGCATCTCTGCTGATAAACCAGAACAACTCTCTCAGGCACCAAAATAGCCCCAGCCTCTGTGATGATTCTTTTCCTGCTCTCCCAAGAGTAGCAGATCTGGCACTTGATACCCACCCAAACTCCTACTGATTTCCTCCTCCAACACCTCCCAGCTCTCTGAGGTCTTTAGACTCTTTTCCACAGAGTCGAACAGACACATGTGACACAAACCCCAGCTGCAGCTTCCCCCTGTGAGGACCCCTCAGCCATGGCTCCCAGACACAGCCACCCCCTTCAGCTCCCACCCCATGCAGCCACATCTCCAGAACGTTATCAGAAGAGGCCAAGTGGTTTTAAAGCAGATTTGATGAGGTTTTGGATTTTGTCAGCTCTGCAAAGGAGAATTTCTGTACCCCAGCATGGGCAGTTTGCCCTCAATAAGCCAAACTGCAGCCCAGGCAGCTGGGATGGATGGAGTAGCACATTCAGCCTCCAGCTGAGGAGGAAAAGATCACCTGGGGCAGGGACCTCTCTAAGCAGCAAACTGAGGTCCATCCTACCTCATCATTCAGAGCCCTTCCCCAAGACAAAGTATGGAGGTAGCCTGGACGTGACCCAGGCTTTAACCAAAGCCTAAAGCATGTCTGCTTGCCCCTAAGGTCAAAAATTCAACCTTCATTACTGAGTTACAATTTATTTTCCAGTGTGGTGCTATATCTACCTTTCTCTTGAAAATTCCCTCTTTTACAGCCTGAAACCTTCAACACATGGAAATCCTGGATCCCCCTTGACACCATGGACCCATTCAGGGCTATTAGGCATTCAGAAGCTGTTAGCATGTAGATTTTGATGATAATTTGGTGAATGGAGTTGTCAAACAAATTGCCTTTATTATGGACTGATTAAATGCAATCAGGGAGAAGTGCCTTTCCCCTCCCCAACTCCAGCCCTCATCACTCAAACAAACACACTGAGCCAATTAGCAGGGAGGTGGCAAGAGCAGCTTTCACTTGAAACCTGATATTCTTGGGGAAAAGAGGGAAAAAAAAAAAAAACAAACCAACCAATCGCCACCAACAACAATAATAACAACAGCAACAAAAATCTTTATGCTTTCAAAACCAAAATGAGCCTCCAGGGAGAGGTTCCAAAAGCTACCCAGGGCTCACCTGCAGGGTGTGGATGGGAGTTACCTGTGTTCATCTGGCTCCATGCCACATCAGCTCCCTTAAGCACAGTGCTGCTCACATTCAGCTTGTGCCAAAATCTAATGCAAAGAACATAAACATTAAAGCAGACCCAAGGGGAGCAGCACTACCGGGGCTGGTTTTTCTTTTAGCTGGGTTTTCCTGTGTCAAAAAAGGCACTAGCTCCCAGCCAAGCTGTTTCCATGCCTAGAAACCTAAGTTTTTGGCTTAGGTGCTTGCAGTGGATTCTCTGATGTCTGTAAATGCTTGAGTTCACAACCCTTTCTGCAGTATGGAGGGACCTGTCTCCATTAACATGAAACTTGTGGTAATCCTATAGATCTGATGCCACCATCCTTCTGCCCAACATGCCTGAAATCAGCTAATAAACAGGAAAATCCTTGAGGAGAATCAGAGCATGGCATAACAACACAAGTTTAATTCCTTGCAGGTATGCAGCTGGAAGTTAAATGGTCACATTGGCAGCTGTGGGCAGAGCAAAATTCAACATGTGTTTGCATGACTTAGCTTCAGAGAAAGGAACATCGTGGCTGAGTAGGGAGAGCACACAGGATATGAGCAATAGCTGTTGACTAAGCTTTCAATGCCTGCATTCAAAGTTAGCACCAAAGCCTACTTTTGGCCCCATTTTCATTAACCTTGTCCCTCTGAGGAGCAAGGCCTGTGCACAGCACATGGATCACTGCTTCCCAGAGCCCATGTAGAGGAGCTATGGCACAGCTTCCCCTGGCAGGGCCAAGGGCATTGCTCTTAGACTCTCACTAAAATTAGAAAGGGACTAAAACAAAGGTCAAGTTTTATCAAACAGCGAGGATTTTGGAGAATTCATTGCTGCTGCAGAGATTAGCACTAGAGCTTTATGGTTAATGTACTGAGATTGAAAAGACCAGATTCTTACCCCACACCTCATCACAGTCCTCAAGTATCACCTTTAACATTAGAGGAAAGTGACACATCAAGACAGCAGGTTCTAAGTCTTCAAACAGTCCTCAGCACAAGAACAGATCACAGAATGAGATTAAACCAAGAGTTCATTCTACAACCAGCCACAGAGAAAAAGTCCAGGTCATCTTAAGAAGTGGCTGCAAAGTGCCTGATCAGTCCACTTTCTCCCTCAGGATCTGCTTTCTACCCCCACACCCTGCTACAAACATCAATGTTTAAAGAACTATTAAAGAAAACAACTTCAAAACTCTTCACATAGTTCAAATACTTCACTTAAAAGGAATTTGAATTCTTACATCTCAGATTGCACCAGTCCCCAGCAGGACACGCATTGCTCATGTTCACATTGTGGCATTTGAGCTGTTCAAACAGGAGGGATGGAGTGTGCTGTGTGCTCAGGGGTAAGAATTCCCCACCAGCCCTGCTTGTGCTCTCTTGCGAGAGCTGAGACTCAATTAGCCACATCTCTGGGCACCTTCTCAGGGTGTGCCTTGCCATGACCTACATGAAAATCAAATCCTCCTGCAGCTGAGAGACACACCCCTTGAAGACCCAGCCAGTGGAGAGTACTGGGAGCAGTGGGATGTGGTTGGGTTTGAAGTCCTTGGTGAGTCTTTTACCCAGCCCTATTGCAGAGCTGCAGCATGAGAGTCAGGTCAGTGCTGCTGACTTATGATCTGATTAGAGCTCAAGACTGGTTGTCCCTGAGCTTCTCCCTCCAGGGCTGAACCCACAAACTCTGGCCCCCACCACACAGCCATGGCCTATTACAAACAGCAGCACCTCCTTGGTAATGCTGGGTCAAACCAAGCTGAGAAGCCAGAGAGGTTTTGCAGCTATACAAGGTCTACAGGACTGAGTTTTAAACCCCCATTCTTCCCCAAAGAGCATCAGCTGCTGTCTCTGGACAGTAGTGCTATTCATTTGCAAGCTGGAAAAGCCTTTACATCCCAAAGAGCTGTGTCATCTCCCTGCAGCACCAACTGCTGCAGAAACCTCTGTGGGATCACAGCAAGCCTTACATTCCTCTGCAGTAATACCCAATACAAATCCACTCATCTCCCTGGGGTGCAGACAATTTATGTTTTGGATGCACCACCTCTAGGTGGGATGGCATACAGTAAAGCTGTAAGTTGCCCCCAAAGATTTTCACCTGTTCAATTCCAGTCATGCCAGAGAAGAATTCAGAACATGCTGAAGTACAGAAAAGGGTATAAAAGGCCAGAAATAATTACAGTCAAATAATATTAGAAGGATGTCCTCCTTCCATTCCTTAAGCTAGCTGACAATTCACTTACAAGGATAAGAGTGACAAACAAGATTCTCCATCAGGTAGGAAGAGTTCCCTGGGCTGCTGCTCCTTCAGAGAGGCACACAGTGCAAACCCTCATGCATTGCAGGGAGTGCAAATGTGCTGGGAAAGCATAAGGTGTGATTTGGGAAATGCTGTACCTTTCCCTACCCCTTATCATCTTGTGGGTACTCAGCTCCTGAGCTTACAAAACTATATTTGAGCTGCTACACACTGGGTACAGCCCTTTCCTGCAGCAAATCATGTTTCCTGTCCTGCAAGGTACAGTCAGTCCAACAAGACTGGGGACATTTGCCAAGCCTGCTATCAGGAAACATAGGTTGGACCTGGCAGAAGGTTTCAACAGCTATGGAAACTCATGGGAGGTTGTGCTGTGGGGATTACAGACCCTTGCCACACACATATGCAGGGATACAAGCCACCCCTCTTCTCCCAAAGCATGATAGTTCACTTGGATGCTACAGAAAACATTATTTTGTTATCAGCAACTTTCTTATCCATTTTTTAAAAGAACAGCATCTGGTCCCCCTGCCAGCACCACTGAAGCCTATCTAATTTCCTTCCACTGTTGCAGCTATGTTGTACAAACACGATGTAAAGCACCCTTGCCCTGGGACACCTGGACACATTTTAATGCTTGGCAATTTGGCCTGGCTGGGAAAACTTTATCTACATTTCAGAAAGACAACTCCTTTCCCTGCTGCAGCTTTTGCTCCCATCATGCCTAGTCCACGCACCCCTTCTGAATCAACTTGCTTGCAAGCAGGAGCACAGAGAAAGCCCAGTGCCAAGAAAAGGATAAAAGCACACCAGAAACAGGGAAATGCCTCAGTCCTTTCCATTCAGAGGCAGATCTGCCTTGAATGGGAGCCCCCAGGACTGATGTGTCCCCAAAGGAGACTGAATCACAGGCAAGCCAGCCCCCTTCAATTCACATTAAGACTTCCAGCACCGTACATATTCTTTCCCCCACCCTCCACCACAAGCTCCTCCTTTCTAATACAAATTTCCCACAGCACACAGACACATGCACTCCTAGGCAGTGAGCAGCAGTGCTGGGATGTGTTGAAACCCAAGTCCAGTGAGGTTCAACCCTTGCAAATGACTCTTTTTCATCAGCAAACTATAATTGGCAGCTCTTATCCACTACAAGAGTTTTGCAAAACACCCCTAAAGAGTATGCCAGGCTAGTTATTCACACTAAGACCCAAAATTAGAACCAATAACCTAAAAGAAAAGTGGCCCTCACTGGGCACTCCCAAGCAAACTGACTAGCCCTGCTGAAGCTGCAAAATGAATTCTGTTGTTTTCTCAGGTCCACATGCACATCCAGAAAGAACAGAAGCAGAAATATAATTTTAAATCAACTAGTGCATCTATAAAGTTATAAAACTTACATGGGACTCCAGACTTTGAAAGTGCTGGGTATTTACCTGCTGTGTACAACTCCAAACAAGTGCTATCAACATTTTTAGATTCAGAAGATATTATTAAATTAGACTTTTTCTTGCAGTTTAAGAGAGCACAGGCTCAGAATATAATTTGTTCTGTGCATGCACCTCCTTTATCTCAGCTCAGGGGGCTTTTGCAACAACCAGGAGCTACATGTTAAGAGGAGGGAATCTGGCTCACTACAAAATAATTCAGACTTGCTATGTTAGCTTTAATTTACACCCTAAACCATCCCAGTCTCCTAATCCGCCTCTTTTCACTCCTGTGAGAAACACAGCATAAAACGTGCTAAAAATTTACACAGGTTAATACCATTCCTGCTACAAAGTTAACACTATTGTTTCTCTTGTTCCCAAAGTTAGTCAGACGAACTCTTTTGAAATAGGTTTGCTAATTATTGAGAAAGGCTTTTAAGAAACTCAAAATCCTCTCACGGAAGACACTTTTCATCTTTGGCTTATTTTTAAAAGATTAAAATTACTTCCCACATAACTATCCCAGATCTGCTCACATCCCCTTTCCCCGAGCTGCTCCTGAGCACTGGGATAAGAGCCCCCATGCACGAGCAGCACACGGAGGGATCGGCGCTTCTCCCTACCTGAGAACTCTGCAGAAGTCTTGGCAAAGTTGCTGAAAGCTATCAAGCACATGAGTCCTAGGAGGAAGGTGGAGGTGGGCAGCACATCTGGGCAGCACATCCTTAGGTGTCCTCACGGCTCGTTTTCTTCCCGAGGAAAGGAAAGCGGTTCCTGTCCCTGCCCAGCACTCCTCATTGCCCGGAGAGCAGCGTTAGTCCCATTGCTGGGAAGGCTCGCAGCCAACGGCGGGGAAGGAAAAGCACTCGGCACACACGCACACACACACACATCCCTGGGAGTGAATGAATCCCGGCTGACGAATGAGACAGACCTACCTGAGCCTTGGCGGAGTTCCCAGGGTCCTAAAAGGCACCTCTTCACTTCTTTGCCCAAATTTGCTGCAGCCTTGTGCAGCTGTCCAGCTGTGGCACTGCGAGCTGCACTGGGGGGCAGTCGGGGAAAGGGGTGCCCGAGGGGCTGGGTTGGAGGAGCCCAGCTATTGTTGGATTAGACATGCAGGGCTCTTGTCTCTCTGGCACAGACAGACAGAAGGATGAGCAGTTTTCAAAGTAGGGAGCCCAAAGCAAAGCATCTGAATTCACATGGATTTCTGCTCTGACAGGTATTTGCAGATGCTGCTGAAATCAGTGTGAGCAGCACTGTCCTGCCAGACTGGTGACAGGAAAATTCTGTGTCCCGTCTTGAGAGCGATCCAACAGTGGAGGAGACTTTGCACAGGCCCAGGGATCAAACCCTCCTGGATATCACTGCAGGATTGGGACTGGTGTCAGCCACATATCCAAAACTCTCTTATCTTTTGACAGCAGAAAGCCATGCCAGGCTCCCCTAACCCACTGGACTCCTCTATCCTCCATCAAACTCAACAGAGGGTTTTTCAGCAGATCCAGACCTGTGGTTTTCATAGAATTGTGAAATGGTTTGGGTTGGAAGGGAGTTTATAGATCATCTAACTCCAGCCTCCCCACCAGAGGCAGGGACACCTTCCACTAGACCAGGTTACTCCAAGCCCCATCCAACCTGGTCTTGAGACCCAGGAGTCCTGGCTCCTTCCTTAGCAATTATTTTAACTTCCTAGCATGGCTCTAGATGCTCACTGAGCACTGCTCACCCTGCAGAGTTAAAGGAAGGCTCCAGCTCACCTGGAAGCACATCCAGTATTTGATCCTGCCTGATTTTCATCCATATCCTGGCAGCATCAAGCCAGTCATGTTAATTTGAAAGAGCTGAGAACTGGGGACACAGATAGATGGGTACAGGAAGGAGGTCCTGGGCTTTGGTCACCAGCCTTAGCTGCAGCTCAGCCCTATGTTTGCACGTAAATAATGGCCATATCCCACATATCCAGGCTAGGGCAGGAGCTGAGTGCTGGTGCAGAGAGAGGAGGATGTATTTCACAGGCAAAGCCAGCACCAGCCATTTAGCAGCCTGTGTATCCATACATTCAAACTAAGGAGCTGCGTTGTGTGGGGCTGCCAAGGGCGGCAGCCACGGGGCCAGGCTCAAACACAGCTGCTGAACAAAGCTGCAGCACCTATCCAGCAAAAATAACCTCAGTGGAAACACCCAAGGAAAAACACAAGTGGTTTTGACTCCTCTGTCCTGTTCATCCACAAGAAATTAAGTGGAGCTCTCCAAAAACAGGGTTTGTTTTTGGAGCTCAAGCTCATTGATTTTAGAGCTAAAAACAAGTGTAAGAATGTGAAAGACATTTTCAAGAGTGGTGTCATGAATACCAGAGTAATTTTTTACCACCAGAAGTCTGTCCTAGGATGGTCTGTGGTCTGTGTACTAGAAGCAGACCCCAAGGGGAGCTGTAAGTCCCATTGCCCTGTTTGCCTTCTGCCCATACAGCCACTTGCTCAAGTTCCAAGCAGCCACACAGAGGATGAGAGCAGAGTGGTAAATCTGGAGTTCGAGCTCAAATCCTGTCCATGACCACAGGAACAAGAGGCTATTCTGGTCTGATCTGCACCTAAGCACAGACCACAACACCTTTCCCACAACACCTTTTCACACCCTGAGGGTCTCCCGTGAAGCTGCAGATGAGTCTCCCCAAGGACAGAGGTGGCTCTGGGCTGCCCTAACAGCACAGACACAGCCTGAGATCCTTGGCTGTGTAAAATCCAGCCCCAAGCCCCTTCTCTCTGCAGACAATTCTGCCCCCTTACTTTAAGCAGAGGGCTGGTTAAGCAAGATAAAAAACCAGGAGCTTCTACAGGCTGCCTTGCTCTTTATTTCACCTGGTACTTTAATCCCACCTGCCAAACCCCTCTGATGCATGCTTTTCCAGGGCTGACCTAAGTTTTAAAGAGAAAATAAATACCAGGAGATTTGACTCCTGGCATCTATGTATAATTCTTGTCTCACCTAGTTCTGCTACCCTTGCCAAGAGGAAGATTCACCACTGCTGTTTTACAGGCATGAGATAACCATACCCATTACCAGATTATCAGTCCAAGCTCCTTATGAGCAAGACAAAGAAACAATAGGACCCCTGGAAATTTAGCAGCCTCTGGAAAAGGGAAGCACTATTTGCTGAAAAGAGCCCACCCTGTTAGCAGGTGTTGATTTTACTGATTAAAGGGTAATTAGGTTTGGCTGACTCGGTATATGGGGAAGAAAAAAAAACTTCTGGTGACAAAGGGCTTAAGGCTAAACACAGGCAGTGTGCTTGAGCAGCCCTTAAGGTTAATGTGAATAAAGCCAAACTAAAGGGGAGGGTGTTGTCCTCTGAGGGCTTTTTTTAAAGTCAGTCTGTACAGATGCCTTCCAAAAGGAAAGAAGAAAGAAACTCTTGCCAAAAAGAACAAGGAAAAAAAAAAGAAAAGAAACATTGGCCTTTGAGAAACAGCCAATTCAGTTAAAGTCCATCTCCATAATGCCCTTATTCCCTGGGGCATGTGGGAACATCAGCTGTGTTTGCAAGGCAAAGAGGCCACCTGTCCCAGCACAGCACAGATAAAGGATGTCTGTCATGGGCAGTCTCATGGGGTAAACATGAATCAAGGCAACACCAAAATGGAACTTTACTTTTAGGAGTAACAGCCCTTGAAATCCATCCATGCCTTCAAATACGTCTCTGGGGATAGGTAATAACACATGTAATGATATACATTCTCTTGTATCCCTTGCTCTCAAAGCCACCCAGAAGTGGGAATAGGCTAGTACTGATGCAGTCCATCATTACATCTTAGCTTGGAGGAATGATATTTGCTCTCCCTCCCTCCACAGATTAACTGTGGAGAAGTCTCACTAAGTCTAAGATGCTTAACAACTGTACCCCAGTCCTCCTTTTAGACTATGTTACTTAAGTGCATTTTTCTCTCCTCCCATGCTCCTCTCTTGTAGATCCTCTCCTTCTCCTGCTGCACATAAAACTGTAATATCTGAAACATGCATGTAAATTCCCAAAGTACAGTTAAGTACAGCTGCAACTGAGCAACTGAGGCAGTGAGAAAGGAAGTAATTTGTCATTCAGTTTTGTGACCCCAACATTATCCAGTTCGTAAATAGTAATCAGGAATGGACCCAGTTAGGATGATTCCCAGTTTAATGCTGTTTGTGCTGATCTTGCTTCCTTTCAGGGCTGATTTTTGGTAATGGTTTCTCATTTTTTACTGATCTGGCACCATTAACCTCTTCCTTGCTGATTAAACCATCAACAGCTAAAGGCTGGTCAGTAGAAGGGCTGGACCAGGAATAGATCTCAGCTAGAGAACCAGTTGTAGGATTGAAGTCCTGTTTGTTTACACAGTCACATGCAGATTTATTAGTACAAATTTTCTAAAACTACTCTTTCTTTCTAACCCTAGTAACATTACTCACTTCTTACGGGTTTTTTTCCACAAAGTCTCAAAGCACTCTCCAAAAGGCCTTGTTGCATTCTGCCATTTCACACATGGACAAAGAACAGTCATATGTTTAAGGTCAATACTTTTTCAATGTCAGCCAGGGGAAATTGACAGAGATAAGAAAATATTAAATACTTTTTAAGTCCAGCCAGAGCTCTTTCCACTGGGCCACATTCCTTCTAAATGAATGTAAATTAATAACAAAATATATCTGCATTTATATCTACAGAAAGAAATGTAAACTGGGTGGTCAGAGCTTCAATATAAAATAGCAAAGTTTCCCAGCAGAGTACAGCTCTTTGTTTCCTTTTTTTCTTAATCTTTCCCCTAAGAGTGTATTATGGAAACAGATGGGGTTACTCATGGAAGTAAGCACTGTTTGCTTTCATCAATTTGAAGGCAGAGGACTTCACATAATGCAGTTTTGCAATACAACACCAAGTATCTCACAAGTAAAATCCATATTCAATGCTAAACAACAGCTGTGCAGAATATTCAAACTCAAAAGCCTTTGAAGTTTTCACATTTTGTGTCACTCAATCACTTCAGTTTACAAAACGAACATAAAACCTGGAGGACTTTGCTCCATACTGGGAAAGGTTTCAAGTGGGGGGAGTGCTTCAACCAAATTCTGTGTAGTGTAAAAGCCTCAAGTGATGCACTTATCCCACTGAAACATTGGGAAACTGAACAAAGTGGTGCAAAATCCTCCAATGCATGAAAATGTCAAAAGTAAAATATTTGACTACAAAGTGATCCACAACAAAGCTGAAAACTTTCTCCTCATGCCTCACCAAGTAACTGGTGTTGAAACCTCTCTCAGTTGGCATTCTCTTCATTCTAATGATTCCATGTCCTGTGTCAGAGGGTACTGTGTGATCTGGTGATTTTTCTGGGACTGGAGTATCCATTTGGGTTTAGCTGGTACCTTATGCACAGGATGTCAATCCCTCTATTAGAAGTACAGGAATCTGGAGTCACCTTGATCTTTGTACTACACTGCAAGTCACATAAAGGTTTAAAGAGACAAGTTTCACTGAGACCTTCAGGACCTTCACTGTCTTCTGATAGCTGTAGAGTGAAACTGTTCTCCACTTGACCTGACTCATAAGTCCTCTTCTAACAGTTTTCTGGGTAGATTTCTCCATTAATTGGATGATGATGGGTACTGGCTTTACTGTTTTCTACCCCTATCTTTCCATTTCCATAGCTTTTTGGGAGTGCTTCTTAGATGAGAGGCTCAATTTGACACCTGAGGACACCTGTCTCTGACCTCCTTGGTCTTGGCCTTGAAGAGCAGAGACATCCCATCTGGTTCAATGTGAACAGCATATGTTTTTCCTATTATCTAACCTATGGTCATCAAGGGAGAATCGTCTCAATCCTACTGCTATGCAGGCATGAGTCACTTCAGGTTACAGATCCATTTTAATCTGGAACTCCACTAGGTTCTTCCCTTCTGTTTTTCCTGTTTTACTATCAACCCTCATAAATAATTTACACTGTCCCTAATTTCCACAGGAACCAGAATTGTTTCTCAGATTAACTTGTTTAGAAGTTCTCTGCCTGTTCTGTGGAAGTAACATGCTATGATGTTATTTGATTAAAAAAGGAATAATCTCAACATTCATCCTTAAAATGATGCCCTGAGCATTTATCACAAACCTCTGTACTCCACTCTGAGGGCAAAGGCAGTAGATTGTAGGACAACAAGAGAATCCTTCAGCATTCCCCAGGTTCTTCTGTCCCTCATGGGCACACTTTCTCTCCACACAGCCCATCCTCATGGAAACTACTGTTATAACTTACACTGGAAAAGCCATTTTTGTTGCCAGAGACCTTTCCCACAAAAAAGACTGTTTCCAAACATTGTCATGAAGTCTTTTCATAAAATCCACCTCTATATTAATAGTCTGAACCACATAAGGGTCTGAACACAGGCACTGCCACTCACATTTTGGACTAGTCCTTGGTTCACTTTTGATCCAGGCCACCTGGATAAAACAATCCAGAACATTTCTGAGCATGGCTTGGAAGTTGGCAGGAGCTTTGGCCATTCCCAATAGGCAGGAAGGAATCATGGCTTGGAGTTTAATAGTGTAACCACAAACAGATGATGTGCTCTAAGAGACCCAAGAGTGTTTCAGGAATTTGTAATATCCTTGATAAAGACACAGTGGCATGGGCTGAGAAATGAAAAAATAACCCCAGAGCAGACTGTCTGCCAATGCTCAGCATCTTCTCCATCTGCTAGTCTGGTAAGCCTGATCACAGCTGCCCAGGAATGACAGGGCATCCTGCAGTCTCCTGACTCCAGCACAGCTACAGCCCAAGTTGGCATGAGTTTGTGCTCCCACCTATTTACAGTGATCAGCAGGACAGACCATTCCTTCAGGAGCATCCAGCATACACTGTGCTTAAGCTGGATCTGGAGAAGTCAATGAAAAATCTTGTTGGGTGCCCTGGTTCCAACGTAACTCAGACAGATCAGCTTTCACCTCAGATTTATCATTGCTTTGGAGGATAGAGTATTTCCCTTGGTTTTGGACAGACAGCAAATTACACAAAAAATCTCTGGCTCACAGATCACAAACTGGTAAAAAATCAAAGGGAATCAGAGGAAATGCTTTTCTGCTGAATGGGGATAATTAATCCCAAGTGTAATTTCACTGGCATCAGTGCAAATTCAACAATGGACTACATCTACCATTTGCAAGAAGAAGAGGTTTGTGTTCTCCTTTCACATGTACTTAAATATACATTTTCCTTTCCTCTTTTAAATCTTTTCCTTTTGAGAGGGCTGTTTCAAGAGTAACCATATGCTTTCACATGCATTTTAGTACTCAGGCCAAGAATATCACCAGGTATTTTCTTTCACAGTAGTCCCAAGAGACTATCCAGTGACAAAGTCCAGGTGTGCTGGGCAGTGCAGACAGCACTGGACTATGTCATCTAAAACAACCCAAGGAATTTACAAGGGCATTGAAGTCCAAGACAGTAAAATCTCCACACTGTGTAGCCACAACACTATCATTAGCTAACTTGGTTCTAGGGCAAGAGATGCTTCTTATTGCAGAAAGCTCATACTAAAATTTGGCTGCAGTCACTGTCTCTGGGCACCTGGCTCACATATCCCTGATACCTAATGTGGTAACACTACTCACCAAACCAGCTAGAAAGGATGCAGAGGAAGGAAGGAAACTTTACAGGTTTTTACAGCTATTTTACATGAGATTTGAAGATGTCAGAGTTCACTAGGCTGGGCATTGCCTGGACTGACAGCAGTGTTATGTGCAGAACTCTGTGTGTATGGGCATAGCTTAGTGGGTGCGTGCATCCAGAGACTACATAAAATAAGTTTAAAAAATGGCTTTTCTAACACAAGTAACTTGCCTCGGAAACACCTCAGCAGAGGCAAAAAGAGACTAGAGCCCACCTAGATTCCAAACTATTTTCAGTTTTTGCTGGACTATCCCCTTGTGAAGGCTGACAAGCCAGCATCACCCTGCCAGCCCTACCCTGCCCAACACTGGTGCTGTGCTCTGCCCTGTCCTGCACTAATCCCCTGGGTGCTGTTTCATGCACAGCCCTTCCCTGGTCATTCTCAATCTCAGGAATTGTTGTCCGTGGAGAATCTCTTACATTTATTACTACACTGCAGGTAATTTCTTGCTTCACTTGCTACCCCTATCTTGGACATGCATAACTAATCAAATTCCCTTTTCCTTTCCCACAGTGAAAGGTAAAACAATTTTTTTTTCAGTTCACTGAATCTATCCCAACACAGCTCATCTCCACCTAATGCTCCTTCTGTAAAATGAACCTTCTGACAGAGAAAGAGCAGCTTTGTCCATTAAAAGGAGTCTGATTTGAGGCAGGTTGGTTTTCACCCAAAGAAGATTGCCACAAATGGTGCTGTGAACAACTAGGAGAGCTGAGAGTTTCTTCAGCTGGTTTCAGTTCAGTGTCCAGAGCTGCTGCTTCTGTGGTGGAAGAGGCAGAGACTCAAAGCTTGTAAAGCCCAGTTCTCAGGTGAAAGCCCTGCTGTGAGTTCAGAGGGAAGCAAAGTGAGACATAAGGCAAGGCAGCAGTTTCTCTCTCCCACCTATTTTCACACAATAGTACTGCACACAGCTGAGCCAGTGCACTGGAAAATAACATTATGATTTCTAAAGGGCTTTTGCTAAACAAAAGATATAAAAGACATTTTCTCTTCAGGTTAGTCACTAGTCACTCAAAAATGAAGTGCAGAAATTGATTTGCTTTGTTAAAAATAATGAGAAGCCATGACTTTGAGCAGTTTTATCATAAATTTTTGACTTGCTTTTCCTCCTGCATACAGAGGTTGAGATAATAGATATAATTTACTATGACAAACCATCAGCATTAATGCATTAATCAAGAAAAACAAATGGTTCCCCCTGAAATCTCCTGCCCACCTAGAGAGAGTAATGGGGTTATAAATAGAGAAAGAACAAATATTGACTCTATGAAATGTAAAGGTACCTGGGAGTTCACCCATCAGTCTTTCGATTACACTTGCCTTTCAAGATAAATGGGATTTCTTTTATAATTCATTTCAATTGGGTTTTTAAGCATCTCAGGAAACAGGAGGTCTTTTTAGGTTCCCAACTGTAGTCCCAACAGGACTTCCAATTTCTGGAATGAGATAGATGCTCCCAACCCAAGACCTGTCTTCCAGTTTGAGAGAAGTACTGAAGGAGCTGCCAGGACTCATCAATGAGTTATTTATTTAATGGTGTTCCTGGGGCAGCTTTCTGTAAAATGGCTCTGGAACTCAGCCTCCATCACTCAGACTATAGAAGCTTGGAGGCAAGGACACCTCTTGGCCTCTGGACCCACACAGGACTCAAGGAGACCCAAGAATTTACTGCCTAAGGGAAAGACCTCTGGCATCATTTACTGAACTTAACCTTGCTTTGTCACACACACTTCATAACTCTCCAAACTCATAACATCTCACTCTTTTAACCTCTAAGCAATTATATACCTTCTACACAGTTTATTGGATTATTGGAGTAATTTCAACGTTGTCTTCCATATTAGACACAATTCCTATTTAAAATTTTTTACTAAATCAGAAATTTAGTAGAATCAAATGTTTTATAAATGCTGAAGTCAGCCAGTTCCCTTCCGTAACCTGTAAGGGTGCCACACATCCCAGAGGAAACAGAATTCTGAGTGGGGGCGTAATCAAGAGGAGTGGGGACATAATCAAGAGCATAAGACAAGAAAAACAACAAAGCCACACAGCTCAAATTCTCAATGATCTTAAAACATCACAGATTCCAAGAGGAAATTAAAGACATTTCTGACTCTGAACACAGAGTCAGCATCTACTGAGGCACTGGCAAAGCTACCAACAAAACAGATCACATTTTATACATCCCCTGCACCCTGACAGAAATCACTGGCACATATTTTTTTTCCTCGCCCATACATATTGTTATACAATAACAATTTACCCTCAGGGCTGGAATGCAACAAAGGGAAAAGGAAATGGAGGAGCATGGGTGTGCATGAACACGGCAGTGATGTGCCACAGAAGCCATGGCTGCTGCCAGAGGCCCTCTGGAAGCCTCAGGCTCAGAGGAGCAGATGTGAGCCCTTTCCCAGCACTGCACAGAGGGGAGAGCAGGCACTGGCCTGGCGGGGTTAACTGTGTGTGGCTCCTGCAGGATGCACACTCCAAAACAACCCAGGCTCCAAAACAACCCAGGCTCCAAAACAACCGAGGCCCGCGGCTGTTTTGACAGAAGGAGCGGAAAATTTTCCAGTCCATCGCTTTCCTGAGCTCAGTGCTGGGATGCTGTGTCTGAAGAACAGCTCTCCCTCTCCTCTTTGCTTGCTCTACAGTAAGGAAGAAAATGTAATTGTGGATGCTTGATGGCCACCTTAATGAGCAGCTGCTCTTCACAGAAGGGTCTGGCACCTGAGGTCATTTTAAGTGACATTTTGGGATTTGATTATTTTCAGCTAGGTCAAATCACCTTAAGTTAACCAATAACTCATGCCTCATTAAAGGGAAGCTTCCAGAAAGACTAGAACTTACATCAGATTGTTTCAAGGTTTCAATAAAGTCCACTACACTCAAACATTTCCAGAGTAGTTTATAGGGCTGCTTTGGTACCTGGGATAAACAGGACACAGAGGAATCCAGGCATGGCCTTGTGTCTCTGCTGACACAGGTTTGCAAGAGAGCCTGAAGGATTCAGGTACCTCTGGACAGTCTGAGAGGAGATATGTCTGCTCCACCAGCCACTGCTGGGGCTACAGCACCTATGAATAGCTTGACAGGTTGAAATGGGTGTAGTTTAGCTAGAAGATGAGGTGGAGAGGCTCTCCATGAGCCAGTCCCACTTCTTTTGTAATCTGGGGACATCCAGCTGCCTCTTCTCAACTCCTAAGGGACAACAGGCCAAATCTCCAGAGCAGCTTAGCCCCTCACAGATATCTCTTTTTCTTTAGAGACACAGTAATAATAACAGCAGGTTTTGGCTGTGTTTCCTACAAAAATACATCCATGTTCCCTTGGGCAACATGAA
Source organism: Zonotrichia albicollis (assembly GCF_047830755.1). Lineage (NCBI taxonomy): Eukaryota > Metazoa > Chordata > Aves > Passeriformes > Passerellidae > Zonotrichia > Zonotrichia albicollis. Next base: position 82,275,152 of record NC_133821.1, read on the forward strand.
AACTCACTCCCTTCTTCACACCCTCTGACAGGCCACAGACAGCTGTGCTGGGGCTGCTGCAACATGGCTCAGGTGTTCAGAGGAAATCTCTGGGATCTCAGCCTGCAATGCAGACTGTTTTGGAAGGTGATACTGACAGCCCTGCTCCTGGTGGTGCTGGGGCTGAAGCACTGCATTTCTGGGGACAGGAGCAGGTTAAATCCAGGTCAGCAGGTCAGCTCAGGCCAGTACAATCTGTTGGGCATCTCCACACCAGAAATGCGCACCCCTCCTTTACCTTGCAAATGCAGCATATGGTCTGAGAAGGTCTGTTCTTCAGCCTTTGTTACAACAAAGCTGAGTTAAAGCACAGAAATCAAAAACGGATGGCTCAGAGTGACAAAGAATGTGGAGAGCAAAACACTTCCTCCTTAAACATTGGCCTTTTTTCCTCTAATGAGCAGGACCATCGTTCAGTGAAATCTTTACCAAGGCAGTGCAAAGAAGGATCAGTTGTACTGCTGACCTGGGAGATAATCTCTTGACTTTATTGATACATCAAGGGAGGGAGACACTGAAATGCTGACATCAAAAGAGATTTGGGTTTAAAATAGGCTGGAGGTGGCTGTTTGTCCAGCTGGATAACTGAGGGTGTTTGGGGTGACTGCGAGCACTGCTGAACTGCCATGTTCAGTTTTGAAACAAATACTTCAGGAAGGGTGTTGAAATAAGGGAGGAGACTTCAAAGACACTAACATGAAGGAGGGCATTCAATGGAAGATCTTGGTCACATTTTACTTCCACAGATGAGAGAGGATCAGGCTAAGCACCATTTACTACCTGTCCTGCTTTCCTTCCCAAAGAAACTCAGATTTGAGTAGTAAGGAACCATAAGTGAGCATCCCCAGGATTGGACAGGAGGGACTAGAAATAAGTTTAACTCAGTCAGAATTAATTCAGAGAAGTACCAAAGTCTGTTTAATCACAGAATAAGCTGTGTTGGAAGGGAGCCTCAAGGATCATCAAGTCCATCCTGTGCCCGAGAGCATCATCCAAATACTTTTTGAACTCTGTCAGGCTGGTGCTGTGACCACTTCCCTGGGGAAGATCCTGTTCCAGCGCCCAGCCACCCTCTGGGGGAAAAACCTTTTTCTAACATCCAACCCAAACCTTCCTTGACACAGCTTCAGGCCATTCCCTCAGGGCTTGTCACTGGTCACCAGAGAGAAGAGATCATCCTCTGCCTCTCCTCTCTCCACACCAGAAGTTGTAACTGCAGTGAGGTCTCCCCTCAGTCTCTTCTCCAGGCTGCACAAGCTGTGTCCTCAGCCACTCCTCATGGGGCTTCCCCGCAAGGCCCTTCACCATCTTTATTGCCCTCCTTTGTTGTATCACCTGAGAACAGTGATGCCTTTCATTTATGAGCCTCATCCTATCCCAGTGACAGTAAAGCGATTCATATTCTCATAGATTTTGTTATATAGGCAAGAAGAATAGGGAGGCAGCCCTTCTCCTTCTGTCTGATGTGACAGAATGAAGAAACTCGAGGGGAGTGTCTTGCCCCTGCATTTCAAACTCAAGAAAGCTGTTCCTGAAAAAGAGATCAAACAACACTTGTTCCAGTGCCTTGATGCCAGGGTGCCTCAACAACCCACGCAGGAATTGGGAAATACACAGGGACAAGTTTCTAGGCCCTGTAGGGCACCTCAGGGGAAGTTCCCTGAGCTCAGGGCAGTTCCAGCCCATCAGAGTGGTTTTGTTAGCCTGCAATCCAAAGTGGTCAGTCTGGGAGTTAAAAGTGACTCCCTGACACTGAAACATCCAATTCTCTTCCATAAAGACAGTTGTGAGCTACAAATCTGTAATTTCCCAAGTCATAGCCCACACAACTCCTTACAGCTATTTTGTTATCTCCTCACAGCTATTTTGTTATCTCCTCAATCACCATTAAGGTATTGGAATTACCCCTACATGATGATTCCTCGCCCCCTGAAAAATATTATGATACCTTTTTAATAGTGCTCACATAACGGATAAGAACATTAAAAAAAAAATAATAATAATATTAAACTTGAGGAGTGTGTGCGCTCAGTAGTGGAGATTTTTTTGTATTTTAAGAGTTAGAGTGCCCTCTTTTGTCCCATCCATGTCTTGCTGATTAACTAGCTGTTAACCAGATTACAGAAACCTGACTTGTTTTCTACACATTTTATCGTCTGCTGAAGCACAGTTGAGAAGCCAAGCACCAGATCACAAAGTAGGAAATTATTCGTGTTAATGAGGGGGCTTGGGCAGTCATCTGCAAACAATAAGGTTGGGGGAACATCACGGATAACATGATGGATCTAATTAGCTCATGGGGTCAGGGATATTTTGAAGCGAATCTCTGCAAAGTTTAAACTGCGGGGTGTTATTTATAGACCTGCATTTACAATTCACCTTCCTCCTGCCTCTGTAGGCACTAATTGAATCCAGACTGATGGCCAAGGAAACCTGACTGACACAAACATATTAAAGATACCTCAACAGTACTTTTGCATATAATAATTTCTAAACTAATCTTGGTGAAAAGCACTGGGACTGCAGGATATCTGAATTATGGACAGAATGGCCTCGAAAAAAAATTTTAGTTGAGTGCTTTTATCATGAAAACACACAGAAGCGTGTTCCTGGAAAACACACCACCACTTTCACGTGGCAAAGCCAGAATTCATAACCTCTGGTGAATTCATAACCTCTGTGATGTCCAAGGAGCTCCTACAGTGTGCCTGTGCTGAGTTGCGATGATGCCGGGGATGCACCGGGAGCTCCAGCTCCGCATCCAGGGCCAGCCCCTGCCCCTCTCCCCTGCTCTGGGGCCTCCTGCCACCCCCGAATCGCCCTGAGGGGTGGAGGCGAAAGGGGCCGCTCTGTTCCCCTTCATCCCCAAATCACAGAACGGGCTGGGATGTAACGTCCCTTCCAGCCCCTGCCTGGGGCAGGGACACCTCCCACAAAACCAGCCCCTTCCAAGCCGGCCTGGAACGCTTCCAGGAATGGAAGCCCACAGCTTCTCCGGGCAGCCCGTTCCAGGGCCTCGCCACCCTCTCAGCGAGGAACTCCCTCCCGCTATTCCACCCAAACCTGCTTCAGTTTGGCACCGCCCCGTGAGGCGGCACCGTCCCCGCTCTCCGTCCCGCCGCGCTTTGTCCCCCCGCGCTCGCCGTAGCGGCCGCGCCGCAGCCGTCATGGCGGCCGCCTGTGGGAGGCTGGTGTCGAGGGGTGCCGCCATCGCCCTGCCCGGCCGTGAGCACCTCCCGGGCCCTCGCCCTCACCCCCGAGCCTCCTCCGATCCTCTCCCGGGCCCCGCGCCCTCCTCCTGTCCTCCCGGGCCCACAGAGCGGGGGGGAGGAGGCTCCTGGCCTGGCGGGCGGGTTGTGGTGCCATGCCCTGCTTTGGTGGGGAGAGGTTAAACTTGAAATCACGGGTGTGTTAAACGTTCTGTTGTATTTTACAGGGTGTTTTTCTTTATCGGGGTATCGAGGGAGCAGCGATGGAAAGCCACCGAAATTCCAGCCGCCTCCGAAGCCCGTCATTATCGACAGGAAGACGAAGAAGGAGGAGAGCAGGTGAGGGTGTCCCGCTGCTCACCTGCCGTGCTCGGGCTCTCACTGTGTGAGCACTCACTTAAAGAATCAAGGAATTACTATAACAAAAAAGAAAAGAACAACACCGTTTGTAAAATTCTAGCAAAGACATTTGAGTTGGAATATGCTCAAAGCACCTTAAAATACTGTTTCTGAGTTTCTGAAAGCAATGAAACATGGGGAAAAAAAAACCCATAGAGCAGTAAATACTTTTGCAGATTTGGGGTTAATGTGGGAGATCATGTCTGTTAAAGGCATGTCTTTGTGACAGTGACACAGGTCCTGTGTCTGCCTTTGCCTTGGACTTCAGTGCTGGTTGTGCATTGCTGGTTGTGACAGGGACCTGAGATCTCTGGTAGCCTTCATGAGATGTCTCATTCTGGGTACTTTTGATGTCACCTCAACCCATTTCATGGAATCACAGAAGGGTTTGGGTTGGAAGAGACCTAAAGATCATCTCATTCCAACCCCCCCTGCCATAGGCAGGGATACCTCCCACTAGAGCAGCTTGCTCCAAGTCCCATCCAGCCTGTTCATGAACACCTCCAGGATTGGGGCATCCACAACCTGCCTGGGTTTTAAACCCAATTTGCACAGCTTTAAATGACCCAGTGGTTTATAGTGCAGTGCTGTGTCTGGGGGAAAAGTGGTGGCACTGTATTATTCATCTGCCCCCTCCAAAACCTCACTTTGAAGATCATGAGGAGGTTTGGTGTTGTTTGCTGCCTGTGGGCAGCAGCACCAGCCAGAACCTCTGCTGCCCCCACAGCCCCATAAAGTTTGTAGGGCAGATTTGCATTTGTCCTCCTCTCTGTTGGGCACTTCTCTCCTGGCCAGATCCAGGACTTTTAAGATGCATCTGTACAACTGAATTGAGTTCACCTTCATCTGTCTGCTCTGAGGGCATGTGGTCTTGCCATCCAAACCAGAGTGAGCACATCCAAATATCTCTTGGAAATGGTTCTCACTCAATGTCAAGAAATATGCACTCAGCTGTGCAGTCAATAACTGAGGTTAATGGGGAAATTCTTCGGCATGGTTTAATTTTTTAGTAGCAAAAAATAGTTTTACCCGTCTGTTTAAGCTTCTGTAACACAAAAGGACATTTATGTGGTGTGTCCTGCAGAATCAATTTGTGAAAACTGGAATAGATTCTTCCATATCTGTTATTAAGGACAACAAATAGTAAGTTTTCAGTCATGGTGATTACAATTAAACCATGAAATAACCTGTTTCTAAGCTGTGACAGCACTAATTGAACTGCCTCTTTCAGTCAGCTCCTCTGAGACCAACACGTATTACTGGTTTGGGAAAAAATCTGTTCAAAAGAACAACAACAAAAAAGCCACATAAAAACCCAAAACCAACATCAAAACCCCACCAAAAAATCCTTTTAGACATCAAAACTAAATAAAATTGGTGACTTCAGAGAACTGCAGTTCATATCTCTGAAAAGGCAACAGCTAGTAATTCTTAGGCCAAATACTTGAAATTGTCTCATATTTTTTATGCAAATGCTTTTGTTTCATACTTCTAAAAGTTTGACTTTTCTTACAGGTTCCTGAGCCCTGAATTTATACCTCCCAGAGGGAGAAAAGATCCTCTTAAATACTACATAGAAAGAAGGGATATGATACAGAGAAGAAAAGTTTTCAACATCCCAGAATTCTATGTTGGTAAGTGTCAGCACTAAAACTTTTGTGATTCTGGCAGTATTTTACATTGTGTGGGGTGTGGTCATATGTAGAATAGCATAAAACATGAAGTCTCAAGTGTGTTAGATCAACTGGATGTGTTTCTATATGTAACACTTCATATTTTAATCTCATATTTACATCCTGATTAATTAAAATAGTAATCCTAATGTGATCCTTATGTGGATATTTTTCAATCCTGGCACTTGAGCATATGGTTTACCAGTAGAGCTAAGGAAAAAAAATACATTAGATTAATTATATTCAATTTGGATTGGGAAGAGCAAAAAATAAAGGTGAAGAAAGTTTGCAGTTAACCTGCAGTATCAGGCTATATTAATTCAGGTCACCTTTGCAGTTTTTTCTGTTTCTGGCAGTTTTGATGGGAAGCAAAAGTATTTTCAAAATGCACCTGAATTGAGACACTTTGCCTGATTCCTTCCACATTTTGGCACATACTAACTGTTTATGAACACATTAAATTAACATACTAGCTATTAATTCTAATCCATTTTCTGGCAGGCAGTATACTGGCCGTGACGACTGCGAATCCCCTGGCCGGTGACAAAAGCAGCCGCTTTGTGGGGATCTGCATCCAGAGGGGAGGGACCGGGCTCGGCGCCACCTTTGTCCTCCGCAATGTCATAGAAGACCAAGGTGGGGCTGCAGATGTGCTAATTGTGCTGCAAGTGTGTGGTGGTGTTCACAGGGGTCCCAGCATGAGGGAAGAGATGAGAATCTTGACTCCAGTTTCAGAAGGCAGATTTATTATATTATAATATATATTATATTAAAAAATTATATACTAAAATCTTACTAAAAGAATAGAAGAAAGGATTTCATCAGAAGGCTAGCAAGGAATAAAAAAGAATGATAATAAAATCTTGTGACTGACCAGAGAGTCCGAGACAGCCAGACTGTGATTGGCCATTAATTAAAAACAACCACATGAGACCAATCAAAGATGCACCTGCATTCCACAACAGCAGATAATCATTGTTTACATTTTGTTTCTGAGGCCTCTCAGCTTCTCAGGAGAAAAGATCCTAATGAAAGGATTTTTCATAAAATGTCTGTGACACAAGTGTTCAGCAAAAAATGTGCTATGTTGTAGAAATTGAGTCTGTGGGGAGGAAAACAGCAGATTGAAGTGAAAGTATGAATCTGCCTGTTGGAGTAGTGTGCAAGTTTAAAACTGAGTACACAGAAATGCTGATATGCTCTGTACTTGAAGGTACGGAATTGCACAGTAATTTTTAGACATTTTGTGAAGGTTGTGCTTATGTCTGAGCCTGGGTTGTCTGTTACCATGTTAATACCAGCCCAGTTTGAGCACTGTGTGTTTTCATGAACTAGGGATGTAGGTGTGAACTGTTTTAATAAGCAACAGATTAGAAGAGTTTTATCACAGGTTCATATTCTGGATTATGACAAAATCAGGGGCAGTGCAAATAGTGGAGTTCTGAGGGCAAATATGAAAGGGGTGGGTGTCTCTTCATACACACTACACCTACACTGAGATGCATGAATAACAGCCATTGTAACCAAAAGGAAATAAAGTTGAAAACGCAAGCTCATCTTCCTTAAATTAATTCAAGTCTCTTATACAGAATGGCTTCAAAGATTTGATTTACAAAGAAATGTGCAGCCACAGTGCACAAGTACAATCACAACTGCACACAGCACTGCAGTGCTCTGAGGACTAAACAGCAGTTTGCAATGATACAGAAATGTGTAACTGAAGCAATTCTGCTCCTGAATTGGTTGCATTAAAGCAGGCTTTCTGTCTCTAAGGGGTTGAAATCTGTTATGAACTGTACAGCCCTCGCATCCAGGCCATCGAGGTGCTGAAGCTGGAGAAGAGGCTGGATGAGAACCTGATGTACCTGCGGGACGCCCTCCCCGAGTACAGCACTGTCGATGTCAACATGAAACCTGTGCCTCGCATGGAGCACGAGGAAATCCCTGTGAACAAGGTAGGAGCCACGTGTGTCAGGGGCAAAGCACAGCATTGTTTACAGCTTCTATTTATGACTTATCCTGGCAGGTTGGAGCAGCTCTTTGCTACATCAGGGTGACAAAAGTAGATAAAATCTTGCAAGTCTTTGTGCTATTTTCTATAATGAAAGAATGGTGAGAATGTAAACACCTACCATCCTCTGGAGTTCATTTTGAAGATACACAAAAAGGAGCAGCCTCCACATTCCTCTGTAGAACTGTGCAGAAGGGAAAGCTTTTCTTACAGGAATGTTTTTGTTAATGTAGTTAGTGATTCAGGAGTGCTTGGTGTCAGGAAGCAAGGTAAGAAAGATGGAAGAGTCACCTAAAATCTGCATCTTGGGGAAGATCCAGAAACCATCAGACCCTGCCAGTGTTGTGTAGAAACTCAGTGTGGCAATTCCTCCCTTTCCCTCTCGTGCTACTTTTATTTTTTTCTTAATAAGGGGCAAAACTAGAGAAGATGAGTTAGCTTCAGTTTATGTTTCAGTTAAGGACTCTGTGATAAATCAAGACAGTGTTAATTAAAAAGTGTTACAAGATACTATAATAACAATCATAAATTAGTAGTTACTAAATACACTGACAGATTCGTCAGTTTTCTCTTACTTTCCTCCTGTTAGAGCAGCAGTTGTCACCTTTTGCTAAGATAATAAAAAATCTACTCTCTTAGTACTTTTTATTGTTTTGGGGTTTTAAAAATTTTTAATCTTTCATTCTAGGTGCAGGTACGAATGAAACCTAAGCCATGGTCAAAACGGTGGGAAAGACCCAAATACAATATAAAAGGAATCAAGTTTGAGCTACCAGAACATAAAATGAAAGCAGCACAGAAATGGAGCCAGCCATGGCTGGAGTTTGACATGCTAAGAGAATATGATACTTCAAAAATAGAGGAAAAGATTCGGAAAGAACTGAGTGAAGAACTTGAAAAATAATGGGTTTTTGCAGTCTAGAATTCCTGAGAAAATTAATATTTTTAGTTTACTGTATGGATGATCAGTTGTCAAGTTTTGTATATAGATGGGCAAAGCAACAATAAAGTTAACCTTTCCAGATTTCAGCATGAACAGATTTCTGTGGCTCAAGTGTCCACTGCCCTCTCAACGCCTACAAGTCATTACAAGGAATCTTTCTTCCAGAAACAAACATCTACAGAGCTAAATTGTGACAGAACATCAATTACATATTTGTCATGGCACAAGGCTGGTGCTAGAGACAAGCTGGGATGAGGCAAAGCAGAACAAGGGAAAAGCAATGAGATCATGAGCTTGTGGTGATTGCTGATCAGCAGTTGCATTTTTGTTGGCATTCTGAGATGGAAAACAGCAGAAATTGATTATTAGAAAGCATTTTTTGCAACATAAGTCCTGAAGCTGCTGTAAGTTAGTGGAGCTGGAGGGGCTTTTTTTCATACAACTTAAAAACATTTTGTCACATGTTAAAGAACTGAGCTGTACGAGTCATTACCACAGTAAAATATTTTATTTTCAGAAACAAAGCAAATTATTTTTAATCTTTCTTCTGTAATACTGATCAAACCTATTTACAATTAAAATATTTTACAAAAATATCTTTTTAACTTAAAAAAAATATAAAAAGAAGGCATAAAGATTAAGTCTACAAGAGTTAAATTCTATTCCCAGAAGATTTTGGAGAAATAGTCACAAACATAGATTCTGTGATCCATTACAGTTTTTACAATGAAACATCCCTGTTATTCTGTAGCAATATTTATTGCAAATATACAAAATTACAAAACATTAGAAATAATATCCTAATAAGGATGAAGAAGTAAAGTTCTGTAGAGCTTACTGGGAAGCAAAGGGAGATTTCTAGAACTCCAGTTACTAGAAAGTAAGTTGTTCTGTTATCACAGTGTCTGTGATGAAAATCCTGATTCTTTACCTGCACACTGACCGCCCTTGTTTCTGTATCAGGGGCATCATGAATCCTTTTCACTAGGAATGGCTGAACAATAACCCCACCAAAAATCCCTGTGGGCCACAAGTCAGAAGAGCTCAGTGACTGCTGAGTCAGAATGGTATTTGGCAATTAATACTGAAAATAACCTGTCAAGCTGTCTGCTGGCCAGCAGTGGTGAAGTTCACAGGCACAAGTTTGCAGGATTCCATTCAAGAAGGATACAGCACTAAAGCACTGTCACACATTTTAGAATGCCTGAACCATTGCTTTGACAACTGCAATTTCTAAATATTCCCTAATCTAGGAGTAGATGGCTGTAAAAGACATTTTGAAAAAACACCTCATGTATTTAATACCAAGAGAGTGACTACCACTACCTCTGAGTAGGCAGGATCCACTAATTAAATTTCATATTAGAACTGGTTCACTGTGGCTTGTTTCAGTAATGTAAGCATTCCTTCAAAAGTTTCTATTTCCCAATCATTGCTTTAAAGTGTTCAAGCTTATGCTCTTCAATGAAGTCTTCTACAATATGCAAAGCTCCAATTTTCACCAGCAGGAGAAGAACTTCTTTTGTTTCATCACTATTTAAGAATAAAAAAAAAATTAAAATATAGCAGCACTTTTATTAACCTGTCTAAACTATAATTTTTGTTTCCTGATCTTGGCTACTCTGATCATCAACAGCACACAATGTCAACCATCTCAAACTCTCACAGTAAACAAGGACTGCTCAAGTGCTCCTTCATGTTAGACTCCATCTTTTCTTTTAGGTATATATATATATATATATATATATATATACATACACATGACATGAGCATACTTTAAAGTGTCAAATATAAGGTGTTTAAGGAATTTTTAAAAATTTTAACACAAAGTATTTGGGGAAGCACTTGAATCTCAAGGACAGCCTGATCCATCACCTGTGGTTGTCCTTGTGTAGCACACGGGCACATTGCAGCAAGTGCTGGCTGAAGTTCAGTAATTCAGGGAGAGTTGATCCACCCTTGAGATCTTGGAACCATCTTTCTGGGAGGCATGCAACCACCTGTTAATACAGTATTTGGAAAAAGTTTAACAAGCATTTCAATACAACCAAGTCACATTATTTCTGACAGGAACCTTCTGGCAGGTTCAGTCATTGTTAGCATGTTTTTTCCTTTAAACCAACATTGATTATCTCTCTAAGTAGTTATGCTTAAGAACCTACAGACAATATTTGCTCTAAAATGGTCTTATGCAGCAAGGTTGTTAAAAGAAAAAAAATAAAATAATATTTTATATGTTTACATTTTCTTTGTTTTTAAATATTCCATCTTCAGTTGGAATTCAGTTTTGACCCCTCTTCATGAAAAACAAAAGGCTTTGAGCATACACCCTCCTGGAACGAACATTATCTTTTACCTTATTACACTTTTTGATGGTATCTGGCCCTAGAGGTGTGTTCAGGATGTTCAGCAGAAGGTAACGATTCAGCAGCTTGCTCAGGCCCAAATCACGGACCTTGTCTTCCTGGACAATCCCATCCCAAAGAACAACGTTGGAGAGCAGCTGCAGTAATGCAGAAACAAAGAATCTGTAGAGCTGCTGGCTCTAAGTGTGCCAAAACTCTTATAAGTTTCATAAAAGAAAAACATAGAAAGGTAATACGTGCATCCAGTACAAATCCTCAAACTCTAGAATTTACACTCTTCAAACTTCTGGTCAGTTCGCCACTAATAAACTGCATAGAGTACATAACCTAATTAATTTTACAAGTGCATCTATCTGTATGTCTATACATGACCTCCCAAGGGTGGGAAGAAACTTTTACCCTTCTAGGGGGTTTAACAATTTGCTAAGTACAGAAGGCAACTAAGCAAACTGTCAGAGAAGCAAAGAGAGAAGTGAAAAAGTTACATCAGCTGCTCAGGACAAGACGACACACAGACTGTCCCTCATGACATGATGATGCTACAGTTTGTGGCATCACAAAGGTTTTTTTGTAGTTCATCAGTATTATTAGGCACTGAGGGTTTTTTCTGTTGCCTCTATCACTATAAATCCTTACAACTGTCATTTTTGAGTCTGGTGTAAGGCTGTGTTTGTGAAGGTAAAACACCTTGAGGTTAAGCTACCTGAAAATTAACCTGCTCTGAGCCAAGGAGGAGGACAAGCAACATGAATAGCAGGAAAACTGAAATATGGTCTGGGATGTTAATGTTTCCAGTGAAATGAATTTGAGAGAGGACAAACAAAACAAATCCAGCCCTATTTTATCTACCTTAACAGCTGACCAAAACCGTCTCTCTTGAAATTTTGAACGTAGTGATGACTTGTCTTCCACAGTGCTGGTCATGGGAAGAAAAATAAAAAGTTAAAATAAAGATTATTTTTTGCTGGATTTAAAGGAAGATAAACAGATATCTGATCTCTCAGACATGGATGTCTACAGTATTTCATCTACATCTGCAGGGGACAAAGATAGAGGAACCAAAAAAAAATCCAAACTGAAGACAGCCAGAGGGTTAGCTTACCTTTTAGGATACAGAGGAATAAAGACATCTTCCTCTACAGATTTCTTCATTCTTAGGACAACCGTGTTCATCAAATCCTATTAAAAAAGAATTATTAATGTGTCCTCAGAAGAAAGCCTTCATATTCCATTTGTAACAAGCTCAAAGGTTATTTAGTTCATCCAGAGGTCTGATATCTTAGAGATAAGTGCAGCTGCCATTTGTATATAACACACATTGAGACCTTGAATAAAAAATAGAAACAGCAGACAAATCACAGCTGTAATTATCCATAGGCTTAGCCTAGAGGGTTTTCCCTAAGCTATATCCCTAGGTGAGGCCTGTTTTTGCACATTAATCTGCAAGGCAGCAAGAAAACTGTACAGATCAAAACCAAAGCAAGTTATACACATGGATCACCATTAAAAGATGTTAAATTCTATGTAAAGAAAAATCACCATAGCTAGGATAGCATGCATTTTTGAGCAACATGTTTTCAGGTGCCATAGATTGCCACCTAGCTTTTTTTTTAAGCCTATTTATTTAAGTTCTTGCTAAGATCAGTTGTATCACTTGACTTTAGGCCATGGTTTCAAAACAGCAAACTTTGGAAGGCATAAACATTTTCTTTAAAATATTTCTTTTCATACTCAGGGCCCAAACATCCATCCCGTTTCAGCACTTAATCCATCCCATTTTCACTAGATAAACTTCCTGATTTAACATCAGAATAAATCCAGAATCAGGCTAAGAAAGGCTTCCTAGAGAGACTGTGTATAAAAAAGTAATTATTAAAGGATTGCTAGGATTACATAGTAGTTTTCCTCCTCACCAAGTAACCAACCTTAGGGGATTCTCAAGTTTTAAAATTCTAGGCCTACTTTATAAATAAAAGCTTAAGGGATGCACCACTGAAGCAATACTAGCCTATAAAGCTCAAATTTGAAAAGATAATTAAATGCAAATCATTGTTATTGCAGTGAGGGAAGATTAGACCTACAAACAGATTCTGAATAGATACAGGCAGAATTTTTCTACTGACAGCAGCTGATTTCTGCCTCATCATCTTCAACAAGGAGAGCATCAGAGAGCTGGAAGTTTAACTGTTAAATCATCTAAGTGGCAAAACAAAAAAGAAATCAGAACCAAACAGCTTCGGGAGAATGTTCTCAGTGCCCACAGGAGCACACATAGAAGTACACAGTGGGTGAAGTTCCCCTTTCTCGGTACCACAGCTTTTACCTCTCTTGCTCGGCTGGACTCGTTTTTGGCAAGGATTTGTTTTCCAAAGATGTTATTGCAAAGCTGTACAAGGTTCTTTGTCTGTGAAGTAGATAAAGGATCCCACACGCTCTTCACAAATGCTGAAAAAAACCAGAAATTTATTTCATTCATAATATGCAAGTTACTTATCTGCCCCAGTTTCAAGCCATTACAATGTAACAGAAGTAAACATATAAAAAGCTCAGCCTCCCACAATAATTTTGAAGAGGCCACCTCAGCCCCACTCTGTGGAACTACACAATCGTTACATCTTAGAGCACTGTGATATCACCAACGTTATTTGATATTATCATTTTTATTTAAGGTTTGATTGTGTAGCTGCAGTGAATGATTTCAATACAATCTTATCATACCTGTAATTTTGGGAAGAACAGTTTTTTCAATCACTCTAGGCAAAACTTCTTTATCATGATCATCATCTCTTTTTGATTCAGATACATTTTCTGCATCGCTGAATTCTTCTATGGCTCTGAACCAGGGCATCTCTTCCAACTCTGTAAAATTCTGCTGAAAGATGAATCCTGTTAGTCGTTCAGCTGTCAGCATTAACAGAAAAGCTCAATCCAGCAGCACCCAAATTCCCACTTAATTTCAGCTTCACCCTCATCACTGAATGGGCCAAAAGAGCAAAACTAGTTTTAAAGCTACAATTTAATGGGTGGGATTCTTCAAGTGTCTTCAAAGAACCCAGGAGAACTGTTTTTACAGGAGGTGTAAAAGGGGCTGGAGGTAAAAGGAAAGGGGAAAGTTAAGAATATTCCACAATATGCTTCAGTTTTTGAGACAACACAGTAGGTTTCTTAATTTCTAATTCACTGTGCTAGGTATAGGAAAAAAAAATCATTCTTCATATTAATACATCATACACACACAGATACAATTTTTAACAAAAATGTTAGCTGATGCACCCACCTCAAGAGGATTCCAACTTATTAAATGAGCTCTGATCAATGGGTTTAATAACTTAGGCAGGCAGAAACTGATGTAAGCATCACAGTAAGAGTCAGGAAACTTCTCTTTCCATTCCTGGAATTTCAACAGGATTTTTCTGATGTCACAAAAATCTGCATGTACATCTTCAAAGATTTTCCTACTATCCTCTAAAACGTTATCTATGGATAATATTCATTGGGAATAAAAAGAAACAATCACAGAACTTATTGAGGCATAAGCTGAAGAGTTTATGCATCTATAGGACATAAGAGATATTTTTATGAGAATTGCATTTGTTATTTATCTTTGACACACCTGACATTGAAATGGTTTAAAAGCAGCTCCCACAAGAACCCAGTTGTAGAGAAAAATAGTGTCAGAATACCAAGGAAAGGTAAGTTTGCTCATGACCTTGTTCACAGATTTATATAACCACTGTATTTCAAACTTTGTTACAGAATGATAAAATTTCAGGCATGAAAATCCTTCTGCCGTTATGTTAAGAAAAGTTATTATACCTTTCTCTCCTCTTCATCCATTCACTGAAGATAATTAAAACACTGTAAGCAACCTTTAATTCACATTCCAGCTTCAGGAAATAAATTGACTGTACAAAACATGTTGCAGCACTGCACTGAGTACTGCCAGATCAGCTCTGGCAGAATCTGACAGAGCTAACCTCTAGTTTAAAAAGCCATGTAGAGTGCTGCCACCACATAACTGACACCACAAGAAATCTACAACCATTCATTCACTCCTCCCAAGTCATTAGTCAGAACTGCCTGGGTGCATTTTTTTCTACAGTGTGCAAATAAAAACATGGAACTCAAATGAAGTATTCCTCTACTTTTCCTTAAAAAATTCATTAAAGAAATACCAAAAAGAGATCTTGTTCTAGGAAACCACATAAAGACTATCACCAACCTTTGCTCTTCTGGAACTCGTCTAGCTCTGTGGGAGTCAGCTCCTCATCACTGGACAAGCCCTCGTGGTGATCTCCTTCTCCTGAATGCTCCCTCACCTGCCGCCTGCAAGCCCTGCATTTGGGAATGAACCCAGATGAGTTATCTCTCCTGTGTCTGCAGGAGACAGCTTAAAGAAATAATCCAACTTCAAAAAATGTACTTAAAACAAGTCATGAGAACAACAGCCTGAGGAGAAGCAATGCCGGAGCAACAGTGACTACAGAACCAAAAGGGCTCCTAAACTGTGGAAAGAGGAGGAGATTTGGGAACTGACATCCAAGAGCTTAGAGCAACATCTCTGACCTCCCCCATGAGCCATGCAATAACCTTCCCTACACTTCATCACCACTGATGAGGCTAACAACTCATCCCACCGGAGCATCTGGTGTTGAACTGGATCCTATCCTGTCTGACAGTTTGGGTGTGTATTTACTGAGCTCTCAGACTGTCTGCCAGTCCCGGATCACTTGTTCAACAACCCACAGGAAAAAGATGATAGCACCCACGTGCCAGTGGTGTTCCAAAAACTATTGTCATGGCATCAAGAGAAACAGGCTGCAAAATCAATGGCTCGAATTTCTACCACAGGAAAATGATAAATAATATGGAAGTAATATTGCATAAATACTTTTAAACAGTTATACTTATCAATTAGCATTAAAAGTTAACTACTTTGAGAGGAAGTTATTCTTATTACACCACCTTTCCTCCAGTAAAATTTCAAGGTACTTGCTGCTTCAAAGTATAGTTATGACTTGAGGTACCAACTATAAAACTTTCAAAGCTCCCAATAATATTTTTTAAAAAATGGTACCAATCTCTGAACACTGTAACATCAAAAATGTAGCATCTGTCTGACCTACACTGATAGTAGACCTGGGGCTAGAGATTGATTTGCTTCACTCACCATCACCTCTCCAGCAGAAACAATTCTGCCCAATTTTGCTATTTATACAGTAGATAAAAATACATTTCTGTAAAAATTAATAATATTATTAATTAAAATAGGAAGAAAAAAGCTCCCCTCATAATTTTGTCTCACTTAACACTTTTTAGTTTAAAATATCCACCTCTATTAACATTCAGGTTCAAATCAATATGAAGAGGATGACATTATAGCATAATGGCTTCCATGTACTTCAAGTTCTGGAAAGCAAATACTGAAGTATTTTTAGTGTAATCTCATTTAGTAACCCTACAGGTTTACATTCATGACTGCAGGAATGACAGAAGTCAGTGCACAGCACATTTATCAGAGTTAAGTGCACCTCTGTGTAAGAGTTACCTTCGATGCTCACACATTTCCAGAACTTGTGTCTTCTCACCACCTTCCAATTTGCTTTTCACTGGTTTGTCATTCCCACCTGTAAGACAGAAACAGCCAAAAATAAAGTGGTACATTTTTAAAGTTCCTGTTTTATTTTCAAACAGGAAACAAAGAATCTCCTTCTATTGTTTTATTGGTTTTTTTTTAATTTGGAAAATAGACAACAAAAGAACAAATCTAATCAAAACTCTAACAGTGTCCAGAGTAAATCAGAGTGAATTCTTTGTAGCCTTAATAACTGGCTGATGTGCAAAACATGTCAAAGAGAAAGGGTGTACTACTACTGAAGTACTATCATGTAAGAAAAAACAGCCTTTCCACTATATTAAATATAATTAGGAACATAAAAAACAATTCTATGTGCTGCTAAACATGTAAGTGCAGTCTCAGTTGTAATGAGCTGGAGGTAAAATCATTTCAATAGCAATTCTTATTATGGCATTACCCTTCTCTCTTTACACCTGTTGTCAGTCTGCCACCCCATTTTACAAAGCCATCCAGGCTGCTACTTTCTCTCATCAGCAGTTTATCCCCTCAAGTGAGAAGACTGAACCCATATGATTTAGTATTTACCAGGATCCAGTGCATCTGCCCTCCATCTGTTCCCAGCAGCTCCAAGCAGATTGCTCTCAGCTTTGCCTGAACAGTTTTAAAGGGTTTTGGAGGTCTGGTTTGTTTGGGTTTTTTAAATAGCAGCAGCTAAAGATTCACACAGCATATAAACAATACCTTAGTGAGGAAAGAAAATATGAGCTGAGAAAACTGTACTAATTTTTCCTACAGTGATTGAAACACAGTTTTCTTTTAGATAAAACCCTTACACAGAGTAGCATCTCTCTTTATATTCTGCGACATTGGTGTCACCTCCTGGTTTGAAATCCCCAATTTGGGCACACACATAGCCTTACAGACACCCTCAGGTAAAAGTGATGCTGCGAATTACACACTCAGCTTTTTCAGACATTCACAGAATTCAGTAATAAGCAAGCTTTCTCCAACTGGAAACCTACTGGAAAGCTGACTCCCATTTTTCTTTTTAAATATCGATGGGAAATTGAACAATTAAAAATTGACAAGGTACTTGGTCACCTTATATTTAGAGAAATTAAGCCAGAGAAAAAGTGTCATGGGCATTACTGAGGTTAGAATTTCAAATGAGGTACAATATAACACATCTACTGACAATGGGAAGGGGAAAGGGGATCAAAGGTGAAAATTAAAATCATAACCAAAAAATGAACTGTATTTCTGCTCAAAGACAGAAGTTATTCTCTCAGTGAAAATCTGAACTTTGTACTAACTTGTCAGATGCTGAATATAAGCAGATTCATTTTTCAGCTCCTCCTGCCTTCGCTTCGATACTCTCACAGCTCGTTGCTGCAGAAGGGCATGCACAGCCCATTCCAGCTCATTAATGTCCTTCAGCTGCAACACAGCAAACACCAACCAGGCTTTCAATTGGTTAAATATCACAAGAATGAACAAAAACCAACATCCATGGGTTTTTTGTATGGCTGTGAAATTAGAACAGAAGTATCATAGATTGACAAGTAAGTTCCTGGTCATGGGAATTTTTAGGCTGAAAACACAAACTATGCGCCAGTTACACATAAAGGACTAAGACTTTATACAAAAGAGTTCACCAGGACACCACTGGTGTCCCTTGTTTTACTGCAGTTTACTTTTAAGGCACTAACCACTGAAGAAAATGTATTCACTAACATGTCTTCTGTTTAAAGTTACCTGAAGAAATTCACAACTGCGAAGTGACACAAAATTAAATTAAAATTAAATTTGAGTCTCATAGAACTGATTTTTAACTGGGTGGTATCTCTCATTTTTCACTGACAGAATACATCTTTATCATCTTTAAAAAAAAAAAAAGAGGAAAATATACATACTTTTTCATTCAAACAGTTTATCAAGTTTTCTACATATGTTTTCATGGTCCTGTAGAATTTGTAATTCAAAGCTGCATCTGAAGACTTCTCCAGCTCCTGGACAGACATCTTTGAGCTCTCAATATCCTCCATATATTTTTCATACTCTCTCTGGTGAGCACAGTGCACATCCTGTAAGGATGTTATCCTAAAAGAGAGAAACCCAGACAATCAGAACTATTGCCATCTTAACAGCTGATGCACTCCAAAACATTTCTCCCATTATAATCACATACAAAATCTTTGCCTGTGCCAATAACAGCACTTGCATTTGACCTGAGCAGCACTGAAAGATTTACCCATGCCAACATTTACAGGGTAGGAACAACCATCATGCTTTGTGACCCAAATGTCATTTATATGGTGCTGGTTTGGAAAACACCACAGGTATTTTACCTGGACTCTTCAATACACCACACTTCCCAAAACCACAAAAGCCAAAATTCCGTGGTATCACATTATTAAATAGATTCTACCCAATGTAATCTGGTAAAAACTACAGCTCACATCAACATGTCCATACCAGTTAATAAAATGCTGCATGGACAGAAGTACCTGGAGTATTCACAATGTGCTCACTATTAAACACAAACCAACTGACAACTCTTACTGCTGAGGGATAAACACCAAGAACTTCTGTCTACAGCTGCCTCAGACATGTAGCACACAAACATTTACATATATTACAACTCTGCTTTCTCTCTTTTTTACCCCTTCCCTCCTTATATATCCCAAGTGTTTGCTCAGTTTGAGCAGTCTGTAACAGAATCAAGGCACAGACCACAACTTATTTTACCTCCCTGAACTAAACAGTTCATAAAGAAAATAGATTAACTAAGCTATTGTGTTCTACTGTGCTACCAATTAAAAAGAAAAAAATATTAATTTATTTCAACACTTAATATGTTAAAAACATCTACAAACAAAACAGGTTTGTACCTACACCAAACATGCTCCCTCTCCCCTTCCTGCTGTTTCCCAGACAAATTTCCCACTCTTGACAGCTGTATTCTTATGCTTTCTTATTTGATTCTGTACATAATTCTATACATCAATTCCCTTCAGGTGATTAAAGCTAAGAAAGCACACAATTCCACAAAAATATTTAGCCCAACTTAGTTTCACTTCTCTAAACAAATGCAGCAATGATGGTCTGTACAAAGCAAAGATTACACAGAGCTTGGTGCAAGCTCACAGCACAATTTATGTTTCACTTGTATTAAGTTACTTGTCTAAACTTATCTGAACAGCTGCTTCCCAGTGCTGGGAGGGATGATAGGGGCTGGCTTACCTTGGGATGCCTGACCCCAGCTGTCCTTCCCACACACCCTCCAGGAGGTTCCCATGCCCACTTCAGCTGCCCACACAGCAGCTGAGCTGCTCAAGAGAAGTCACAGCCTGGCACACAACTAAAGAAGATCCAGGCACGTTCTGAACAGGCTGTAGAGAACTTGGGCTGCTTTAGGAAATCCTGGGCTATTTTTGCAGCTGGTATAAGAACTACCATAGGAGAACTGGGAGTGCCAGCTCCACCTGCCCCCAGTGAAGTTCTACTTGCTGGGAAAACAGGCCAAGGCTTCTGTCAAGAACCACCAGTAACCATAAAAAGCTGCTGCCAAATAAAAGAATTTACTTTCTAATGTTCAAGTTGACAGAAACACTCTTGGAAAGTCCAAATGCTTCTCTGAAACAAAGTATTGCCACATAAAGTAAAAAATTTGTAGTACTCCATTAGATATCATTACACTTGGTAACAACCCAAACAAAGCTCAATGCTCTGGAAAAAAAAGAGTAAGACTTTAAAGCTGTTGCCTCATTCTGTGACAAAAACTCAGACAACTAGTAAGTTAAGGAGTTACCTTTCAGTCAGTCTCTTCTTCACAATTTCCAAATTCACAGGTGGTAGAGAAACAGAGGTATCAAACTTGGGTTTGGTTGGCTGATATTTATGCACAGAGGCATCATCACAAATTTCCTACAAAAATTAAGTGTCAATTTTTAATACACCATTTACACAATTTCTCCCTTTGCAACTCTACAGATCATCACGACATACCATTTGAATACTAGACATCTAATACAAAGACATATATTTCAATCACAAAAAAATCTAGACAAACCCCAATCAATTCAAGCATTAAATCCATAACTAACAAGGTCTACAGCTATAAATTGCTGCTGTATCCTGAAGAGTAGAATTAACTTTTCCATAAGCAAGTGGAGCATGAGGACCTAAGAACATACTGGATTTGAACATAGAATGTTAGTCTCAATAGAATGTAACTTTCTCTTATTCCTCTACTCCCCAAATTGGAAAAATTTCTACAACTGTCAATTCTGACTTCAATAAAGAACTGGTTATTCAGATACTCCTATGTCTGATCCAGTGTAAGTGATCCAAGCCAGAACCAAAACTTCCAGCATATCAGAATATAGTTAGTTTTTGCCAATTACTTACTGAGAAAAAGACAGCATTCTCCATAACTGTGAAGAGAGCTCTCAGATTGCCACTCAACAGAAATTTAGCAGAATAAAAAATTAATTTTTGCTGTGCAACATTTGTATCATTTGCATATTCTTGCTTTCAAGATCTCTTGCACAGCAGCAAAAAAATCAGAGTTCAGAATTTTCTTCTCTGCTTCTTGTGACCTCTTATCACAACAGGTATCTGCCTCTAGGGCTGACACCACCACACTGATTCTCAACAGCCAGACAGGGGTTACAGATTTTCATTGTCATCTTCCCATATTTCTAATCATCTTTCCCTGAAGAATCGGGAAATAACTTCCTAAGATCCTCCCTAACAAGAGGGCAGAACAAAGATACAACAGTATTCCAGACAATCTCTCTTGCCTATAAGCAAAAAGCAACTTCCAATGGTTAGGAAAGCATGTGTGTCACCTGAGAGAGTTTAACAGCTTTCTTTATTTGCTGCTCTTCCCACTTGGCTTCATCATCACTTGATGCATCACCCAGAGACACTGGAAGGCAAAACAACTGTTATTAGATCCAACTACAGCCTTTATTTTTCCCCCTCCATCTAAAGCAACAATGGGTCTCCCAGCCAACACTGAGAAGTGATACACACAAAAACCAGCAGATGAAAAACCTGCAGATGGAAGACTGCAAAACTGAAAGGCAAGGAAGGCTTGGAAAAGGGTACTGGGATTTTTAGGATTCACAGTAACATTAATTCCCCAACTGTTTCTCAGAGAACTACTACTGCAGTAGGAGGCACACAAACATCTTGTTTTTATTTCTCAAAACAAAGTTTACATGCATAATACATGTAAACAAGAGTGTAAGTATAGACCAAGATATGACACCCAACAAACCCTTGAGCATTCCAGAACATACACTCAACAACAGATACAAAAACTTCTCATTAGCATTAATCTGAATGGCAGATTCTGCTCATAGATATGCATACCATATATCCCTTATCCAAATACTTAAGTAAACCTGTGCCTCATAAACAACACTATAAGCAGCTCTAAGGGAATAAAAACAATGAAAAAGCCAATTATGTTTTGCATGCAGTGGGTTTGTTTACTTCTGAAGGGCTAGAATGAGGGTTTGTTTGTTTGTTTTTCATTTTTCAAATTTATAATGTCAGTGCAGGAAGAGCACTTAGAAGGCCAGGCCAGAAGCAGGAGGCAGGACTTGGAGTAACTTTATTCACAGTAAATGTGCCTCTTACAAGGCCATTTTTTTGCAGTCAGCAAGGCAAAAAATAATTTTGTAAATGGTTCTCAAAGTATCCTGCACCAGTGAGATCTAAACCAGGTTTATGGCCCATATAAATAAACCTCAAGTACCAACTGCACAGCCTTTTTCCAAGAGCCCTGAGGAGCAAAGCCTCACTCCTACTGGACAAGTCCCACATGGCTCCAGAGACTAAAACAAAGCCTCTGGGAGAAACAGCCCAAACTCACCCATGTCTTCAGTCATCCTCTGCCTAAGAGTTCTCATTTTAGGAGCAAAATCAAGATTCTTTGTTTCAGACTCATCTTCACTCTCCAAATCACTGCTTCCTCTTCTCTGAGGGACCTGAGCACTGTTTGAAACATCCAGGGCAAGATAATCAGCCTCTGTCCTGGCTAAGTGACGCTTCCTCCGAGCAGCCTCAACCCGAGCTGCACTGTGGATATTGCCTGCATCAAAGAGAGAGAAAATCTAAGAAAAGACTAAAAGCAACACTCTGTATCTAATGCCAATCATCACAACTGTTCAGCACCACTGTACAACCCTGGATACACAACACAAGATGGTTTTCTACAATGGCTGCCATGTAGAATATAAGGAGATGAAAAAGTGGCTCTCAACCTCAAAGTAAGGTTTTATTTTCACCTCATGAAGGGAATTGTGCATCACTAAAGAGGAATTTTCAGCTGCCTTTCTTCTATAACCAGGGCTTATAATTTCTGCTCCATTCCCAAAACCAGTATAGAAAGACAACAAATGTTTGCAACTAAAAATGTGGGGGAACCACTATTCTTCTAGAAGGGTAGCCCTGACTCAGGATAAACAGATGCCCATAGCTTAGGTGGTTTAAGCTTAGTGGAACTCATCTCACCTAACTTGTCATGTCCTTCAAACACAAAATGTTTTCTTGGAAAAAAAGAAATAGTTTTCTTGGAAATAAATAAATATTATTTATTTAAAAAATAAAATAGTTTTCTTGGAAAAAAAAAAAAAAAAGCTAGGGAACTAACCTGGTGATAAATCCTTCTCCCTCTGTGGAGAGCTGGATTCATTTTCAGAATCTGAGCTGTTGTAATCCTCATTCAGTGAAGAATAAGTTTCATCCTCATTGTCCTCATCCTCTTCATGAATATCTTTGGTGTTGCCAGCTCCAGGCTCCAACTGACAGATTTCTTCATTACAGGGGAAAAAAGTACGATCCATTATTTCAGTTTCAGCTGCTGGAATATGATGTGCCATAACTGGTCACCAGAAATTATTTACACCTTGCTGCAAAGACTGGTGACTTGTCTATCTCCACCTGTTCTCATCAAAACATGTCAAATTTTAACATTCCAAGAGAGTCACTTACAAGCCAATTCTTGTATTGAATAAAAGCATCTTTGATGATGCTTCCCACAGAAAGACTCCAAGACCTTCTGAGACACAGAGTGCATTTACATGCACAAAAGCAATGAGATCAGCTCTCAGATAACAACTAATTAATATTTTGATTGCTCACAGTGTATTTGGATTCTTGACTTGAAAAACTGCATTTAGAAAGCAGTCTTAGTTAAACTATAAACATTTATATCTATCTTGTCTCCAGTTATTATCAAGTGCTTTAAAAATATTGATTTCTCTTCATCTGCCACTACACTTTCAGTAAATCAGAACAACAGAATGTACCACCTTTTATAAGAATATGGTATGCTTTTATAAGTTATTAAGAAAATTTACTATCTCAGCTGAATCACAACCTCAAAGGGAATTATTGGCCAATCTCAATCTAATTTACTTTTATCTAACATTAGCAAATATGGTATACCTGTGAATTGACAGAGGTGTCAAAAGGGGAATACATAAAGAGAACTTTTAGATGCACTTGTTTCTAAAACACACAAACTCCAAATATTCAAACAAGAGAGTTACCACAGAATGGTTTGGGTTGGAAGGCACCTTAAAGATCATCTAGTTCCAATTCACCTGCCATGGGCAGGGGCAGCTTCCACTAGACCAGATGCTCACAGCCCCATCCAACCTGGCCTGGAACACTTCCAGGCACGGGGAGCCCAGCCTCTCTGGGCAACTGACTGTATTTCAATGGAACTAGGGAAACTACCAGAATAATCTAGGCTATTGACTGAATTCAATGAAAACATTTAAATACCGTAAGAGCACACAATTTAATACTGTTTGTATTAACTTGCATCAGACAAAATGCTACTAAGCTCACATTTTCCCTCAATGCCAATACGCAGATCAAACTGCAATCTGACAGCAAAAGCAGTGAATACCTAGCCCATAGTTTGAAATATACGATACTGAGGTATAAACTTATCAAAACTTTGTTAACTTTGATGTTCATGGTTCTGCGTAATCAGGTTTTCTCAAGAGCAACCTCCAGGTCCTGATAAACTTTTACCAAGGTCAAACTGAAAATAATTTCAGCACAAATGCATCATAATTATAAACCTGTAAACTAACATTGTAAGTATAATTCTGGGTTCAATTAACAAGCAAAAACATCTAACAGCACTATTTTTACATCACTCTTCATGTATTTCAAAAAATATTTAACTAAAAAAGTACTTACTTTTGCTTTCTTCAGCTTCTGTCTGTGCAGGCAGTAAGCTTTCCTTCTTTTTAATTCTAAAGGTTACTTCATTGAAGGATGGCTTTTTAACTTTAAAAAACTCTTCACCTACCAGATAAAACAAAGTGATTCTGAGTAACATTCATGAAGCCAACAATATACACACACATATATGTATGTACTGCATACAAAAGTGCATGTAAACTCTACATGTGCACAGCATAACTTCTGAATCACAGAATCAATTAGGTTGGTAAGGACCTCTGAGATCAAATCCAACCTGTGACCAAACACCAGCATGTCAACAAGGCCATGGCACTAAGGACTATCTATGTCCAGTCTTTCAGTTCTGGCTGGATCAATTCTAAATATTACAGTGGCTTAATCACTCATGATCTATCACCTCTTAGGTGAAAGCTGCAGCTCAGCCTCCTCTACACAGCAACACTGCTCTGCTGAAATGCAGGGTCTCTCTGCAGCTTGTCCCCAGCAAGGTTGATGTCTTCTCATCAACCACAACAGTAACAGCCCAGAAGTGTCAGTTAAACATTCAAGTTTCATTTATTTAAGATTGTTCATCATAAGCTTGTTCAGTCATGGAAGCACACAGTACTTGTTCTCTCTGGTTTTCTCCAGTTCTAAGATTTCAGGTGTTTTCAGCCGAAAGAACATGGATGTAAGTAATTGCCAAAATAGTTTTAACAGAATCATACAATTGTCAGGGTTGAAAGGGACCTCTGGAGATCTCCTTGGCCAACCCCTCTGCCAGGGCAGGGTCACCTGAAACAGATGAGACAGGAATGTGTCCCGGTGGGCTTGGAATGCCTGCAGAGGGGGAGACTGCACGCCCTCCCTCGGCAGCTGTTCCAGTGCTCTGCCACCCGTGATCTAAAAACTTCTTCCTCGTGTTGAGGTGGAACTTACTGTGTTTTAGTTTGTGGCCACTGCTCTTCATCCTATTGCCGGGCATCACCGAACATAGTCCGGCACCATTCTCTCGCACCCGCGTTCGAGATGTTTAGATGGACTGATGAGCCCAGCTCTCTGTCTTCTCCAGACAAACCAGGCCCAGCCCAGGTTTTAGTCCGGGTTTACCGTGCAAACCCTCCCGAGAGCCCTTCCCCTGACAGAGCACTGCTGGCTGTGTTTACAGCGAGAGCCAGGAGGGGCTCACTGAGGCGGCAGCCCTGGGCAGAGCCCCTCCGCTCCCGGAGCCCCGGGCCGTGCCCTGCGGCTCATACACACTCGATCCCTCCTCACCTTCCCGCTCCTCCTCCCCGCCGAAGCTCAGCAGCTCCTTCCCGGCCCGGCCCGGCCCCGCTGCGGCCCCGGCTTGGCGCTGCCCCGGGCCCGGGCCCGCCCCGGCTCTGCGCGCCCGCCCGCGGGGGCTGCGAGCCGGCTCCTCCGCGGGCAGCGCCCGCTCCCCACCGGGACCGCCCTCGGCCTCCGAGGGCTCCGCTTCCCGCTCCGAGGGCGAGCTGGCGCCCGAGTCCGGGGACGGGGCTGCGGCCGGCTCCGGCTGTGGCTCCGCCTGTGGCTCCGGCTCGCTCTCGCTGCTGCCGCTGGAGGCTGCGCGCCGCCGGCCGCGGAAGTTGCGCGGGGGACGGCGGAACATCGCTGCCGGGGATCGCTGCCGGGAATCGCTACCGGGACCGCTGCGATCCCAACGTGGGGCCCGGCGCGCACGCGCGGTGACCCCGGCGCGCCCCGCCCGCGGCTGGGCGGGAGCTTGGGAGGGACGGAGGGGCAGAAGGGAAAGGTGTAAAAAAATGTACAAGGCGTTTTTTGGTGATTCATTGATGCCTAAAAATGTAACTTGTTGGACAAACCGTGAGCCCCTCAGTGCCGGGGCTGCCGTGCTGGGTGGGTACTCCCCCTCCTCCGCAGTACCATCGAAAGCTTGTGGAGTTGTGGTATTACAAAATATAATTTATAAATAACATATGATAATATATTATTTCAATACGCAAAAGTTATTTGGCGATAATTATTAATTAATATTTATAGACTTTTGTGATTGCTATGTATTACGTAAATGAATAGTAAATTGAACTGTAATTGCTAATGCCTAACTACGCATAAATAAAATAGCTGCTTTAGAATTAGTAGTTGCATACAATAAAAACAAATAAAAACTCTTTTTAAGGCCAGGTTGGAGGGAGCTCTGAGCAACCTGTCTAGTGAAAGGTGTCCCTGCCCATGGAAGAGACAAATGGAATTAGATGATCCCTTCCAACACAAGCCATTCTATGATTCTGTGATTATTATAAATGTAAAACTGACTCTGCAGCTTGTTGTCAAAAGTAATCACACATTTTTTCCCCTTTCCTCAGGCTGAGCTCACAGAAGGAGCCAGGCAGGTGCCAGTGCTGGTGGAAGGGGAGGGGAACATATGGCTGGGAACAGAAGGAAGGTGGGAATGTGACAAGTGATGACAAATTGGTTTGCTTGGAGAGGAGTTGTGCTGTAGCTTGTACCAGCCTTTGATTTCTGCCGTGCTGACTTGAGCTGCGTGTGATTTGCTCTGTGGAAAGAAAGTGCATCCCACTCCAAATGAAACCATAAAACCAGGCAGAGCAAGTCCTTCAAGTAAGCCTTTGTGTCCCAAGAGAAGTATCCAAGAATAGCAAACGTTTGAAATGTTCTTGCTCAAATTGCTCCACCTTTCTGTTCTTCAGCTGTAATATGAGGATACTAATATTAACTTGCCTCAGGAATCTTGTGAAGAAAAAGCTGCATTTGTGAAGTACCAGTTACAGTAAGAATAACATAAAAACCCAAGAGAAAATCAACTAAAATATATTTTTATTCAGTGCTGCTTCTGAATGATTATTAAATAAACCCCAAGGCTACTTAGTGAATAAGGAAGATTATAAAAACTTTAAGAATTCAGGAAACACAATTCACTTTGCAGCATTATTCATTTTCTGCACTGAAAAAGGGTGATCTGGTGGAAAAATAGCGTACTTATGTAAATGCTGAAATTAAACCTGTCCATGGATTTGTGTTTAAATTGACATATTGCAGGCTCTGATTCAAAACTGCCTTATTGCTGTGGAATTGATATGGATTTCCATGGGTAGTTTCTCTGAGTGAAAAGTGAAGTCAAGAATGGTCTGGGGATGACCAGACCATTGAGTTGTTGAGTTGTTCCATTGCAACCTGGGCAAAGCAAAGTTTGCAGATGTACACTTACCTGGAATAATGCCCATAAGTTTCCTGTTTCTCATTTACCCCTCCAGGACTGATGAAGGCTTCATCATGCCAAGCAAAGCAGGGAGTTTTACCAGGAGCCTTTAACATCTTTATAATCATGTCAGACCTTCTTTGCCTGGCTGTGTCGCTGTATTTAAGTGTTTCTTTTTAATCTGATTTTAAATCCTGTCAGTCTAGTGAGCACTACTCAGGCAGGACTGAGCTGGCTCCTTGTAAGACAAAATGGGCCAGGACCTCAGCATGGCAGAAACAGGGGACACAACCCTTGTACTCTTTGTCTTTCCAGCAGGTTGAAACTGCCATGTTTGCAGTTGTCCCTCCAGTTAATTTGCTCACTAAGTGCCCAGATACTGATCTAGGCAATGGCATCCAATCCATTATGATCCCAGTTCAGAAGAAGAAAAGCAAATTCAGCCTCAGCCACACAGCACAGTATTTCTTGGAAGGATTGCCAATGCCAAGTGCTGATGGATTTATCTTGTTAGGCAGTAAAAGCCCTTTTCCTGGCACTGCTGACACAGAACAGAAGGATAATTTTTCCTTAAACTATTTAGCCATGAAGGTTAAACTTAAGAGATAGATTAGGATTTATTGGTCACAAATATTAGAATAATTTGTTCTTAAGTGTTTTAGTGACTCTGCCGCCAAAATTCCTCTGGGAAATGAATTTTCAGAAAGACTTGGAGTAGATCAGTGAAGTAGATCAGCAAATTGTTATAGATTATCCTTTCCAAAGCAAGAAGCAGGATAAAAGCAAGACAAACCTTGCATGAAAATTCAAGTGAAGCATTAATGGCTGACAGTATGATCTCTTTTCACACTCCATTGATTTCAGTTCTGGCTTGAACTCTGTTAAACTTTAATGTCAATGTAAGTTACAAAGTTACTTGCTCTGACAGACTCACCTCTGGTCAAAACAACTTTCAACTACAAAAAAACCCTTAAACCTAAGAAGGCAACTCTGTTTTGGGGAAAGACTACAAAATTAGATCTGACCCCCTGAATGCAACAAGTTTGCCTCTGATTCGCGGTACCGCACAACCTTATTACTTGCAGCTGGTGGAAGAATTTGCCTTTGCTTCCGTTTTTCATGGAAAAGTCCAGCAGGATGTCAGGCAGATGGGGGCAGCAGCACCTCAAGCTCTCAGCTTTACACCAGGCGAGCAAGAGCTACAGCCAGGGGAAATTTCTGTGTCCTGTCAACGCAGAGCTTTTGTGTAGACTTCCATAAGCCAGCTTAAAACCACAGTGATCTCTTTGCCCTTTCAATGAAACCCTGTTTTTATTAACTATGTTATTAATCATAAACTCACTTTACTGTTTTACACTGCTTTGCATATCTTTATCATAGTATGTACTTGTTTCATAGCATGCCTGCGCCTGTCCAGAAATCTGTGAATCTCAAGAAAAATTCCTTTTCACAGCAACTCACAAAACATTCTGAAATCTGAGAAGATTTATTTCAAATTTTCCACAATATTTATGTTATTCATCCCTTAAAAGCAATGTGTAATTCCAGAAAACCTCACAAAATTCAGTATACAAGAGGTATACTACTCAAAAGTAGTACTGGCCCTCAGAACCCAACTGTATGTATGAAATAACAGCTTTTAGCATCTAAAAGTGAAATATTTGGGGAAAAGAAACTCACATTTGTAGCAAATGCAGTAGGGATGCCAGCCTAATTGGATCAGAGTGGCTTCTTGGCTTGCATCAAAACCTGAGCACAGAGAAACAAATGTGTCTGAAATGAACCTGCAACTCTGTCTTACGGAGGTGTTATTTACTAATTGTGGCATCAGGATTGTAAAATTGCAACAAATAACCTTGCTTAACCCCATCACTGTGCTATTGTCAGCACTTGGCACTTGTGAAATTCCTGTGTGCTTGAGCGTTTCTGCCCGCCTGCACTGCAGCTAGGGATAGCAAGTAAAACCCTTGTGTCTGCTCAGCAGTTGGCAAAGTTTTATTTGCAATAATTCAGTCTGCATGAGTCAGCACTGCCTCCCTCCACAACATGGTCTGGCCTGTCTGGAAAGCTGCTTTCTCTATGGTTACATAGATGTTCTGTAAATCTCAAAATAATTTCTGTGCGGTAGGCGAAGATGCCTTTGCCACACTGAACAAATACAGTTCAGCTCCCCATCCCCTACTAAATAATATCAGTGCTTGGCAGGGAACAAAGTTGGGACATGAATATTTTATTTCATACAGCTATGAAGTAATAGAAAATCCTGCAAAATGAATACAGTAGCCATTTGTTATTTTAAAACCTGTGTGGGCTTCTAGTTCAGAAACCAAACCAACACCTCTACAAGTTCTATTTTTGATGCAGTGTGTGCTTTGTGCCTTCTACACCTTTTTGATAAATTGTTACTCAGAATCTATATCAGAAATGCTGTCTTGTTCTTGTTCTGTTAGGTGTGGAAAGCAAATATTAACCTGTCCTTCTGTTTATCCCGTTCTGGTTTTTTGCCTCCATTTTTAAACAAAGATGTGGGTTAAAAGACAGTATCTAGCACTTACTCAGGAGAAGGAAAGCAATTGGCACTGCTGTAAATAGGGAACCTCCAGCAGCACTGAGTGAGGGCTCACTGCTTATCTGTTTGCTGGAGAGCAAAAAGAGGAGGTGGAAAAGAAAATCTAGCGTGAATAAGAGAGTTGAATCTAATAAAGGGGTCAGAGCTGTCACTCATCAGGTAGGTGTGGCTGTTCCTAAGTAGTTCTTTATAGCTGGGACAACAAGCTGGACTCTCCAGATGAGGAAATGCCACTCACTAGGAAGCAAAATTAAACAGGTCACTACAGGAGGAATGTGTGCAGGTTGCTATTGAGCAATTACTGCTTTTTGACCACTCAGAAATAGTTGTCACTTTACGTCCCTTGATCTCTGACCAGTGCACAAAGCATAACTTATTCTTGAAATAACTGATTTCTGGTGTACATTTGGTCCTGGTTTAACTTTATGTATTTTAAACATACATTTACAGGAAAATGTCTGTCATCAAGCTTAGACACTGCCTGGTCAGAGGAGAATGGACTGCCTTGGACAGGGAGAATAAAGCATTCACTTCTCTTTCTGCAGCAGAGCAAAGAAAATAAGCAATATTATGGAGCAAACTAAGAGCAGAGAAGAAGTCATGTTACCTTTTGCCACTCAGTTCAGGCTAAGCAATTTTATTCATGATTTTTTTGCTGTCAGTGGAGATCTTTCCTTATTACTCTAAAGATAGGAAAATAGCTTGTAACAGGAAACTGAGACAAAGTACAGATAATGGTCAAAACGTAAAGCCTTAATGTGAAAGTTGAGTTGCTAGTAATAGGAATAGTTTCTCCATGATATCTTCTTATAGTTCTTCATTATATCTTGTTAGGTTTTGCTGTTGTGTGTTGGTTTTGACACACACATGACAAGATCACAGAACCATAGGATGGGTTGAGTTTGACCTTAAAGGTCATCTAGCTCCAATCTCCCTGCCATGGGCAGGGACACCTCCCACTAGAAGCCCAGGATAAAAAATGGTACCATAACAATCCTAGAGGATGAAACATTGCTTAGAGTAAACCTTACATCTTTTCTGCTCCTCCCACACTTTTCATCTTAATTGGTCTCCTCTGAGTAGCTGTTGTGCTGCAAGCCTGCCCCTGTGTCTGGAACAAGCCTCTATCTTATCATGCCTTTGGTTTCTCCTCCTTTCAGCTCCCTTTTCTATTATCAGTTACTATTAAACAATTTCTCTTACTTTAATGGATTTTTGGAACAAACTAAGTTATTCCTGCAGTTTAAAGTTTCTTTGCTACTGTCTACTCCTTGCTAGAAGGGTACTGTCAGCAGAAGGGACATTTATTTCATCTGGTATTTGACACCAGCCCCCAAAACCACATGTTAAAGCTTGTAAAAAGCACTTTTTCCAAACCCGGAGATGCCCAAAGGCAGTATCTACAACAGTGCCTGTAGAAACTCCACCTTCATAAAAGCAGTGTTTTTCTTTTGAACATGCTTCAAGCAGTAGTCAAACTCTGAGTGGAAACAAATTTCATTCTCCATTTTAAAGGTGTAATACTAGTTTGTGCCTTGGCCATTACTAATAAAACATCTCTGTAAGACTCTTAGGTTGAGTAAGAGTTCAGCTTTACTTCAAGGATGCATTTTTTCATAGCTGACACTAAACACTGTATGTCTACACACTCTATTTCCAGAAGAGTGACTTGAGGGGCTGCTGCATTCAAATGTGTCTACGCTACACGTTGTGACTCTTCCTCCTCTTCCTGATAATTAACTAATCTTACAGATATTTATTCTTCTAGTATCTCTGATCAGGTCCAATTCATTGTAATAATGCAGATGCATTGAATTTGGGTAGAATCAGAACACATAAAGCCTCGATGTGCTAATTTTTTATACCAGGTTATCTTGCTAGGGAGTCAGCTGAATTTTTAATACCCTACAACTCGTCCCTCCCCAGGCAACAGGTCAAAAGAGGTGATTCTAAGACCCCAGTGTGTGTCCAGCTCTGGGGCTTTAAGCACAAGAAAGATGTGGTCCTGTTAGAGTGGGTCTAGTTTGGGCCATGAAGATGCTCAGAGGGCTGGAGCACCTCTGGTAAGAAGCAAGGCTGAGCGAGTTGGGATTGTTCAGCCCAAAGAAGAAAAGGCTCCAGGGAGACCTTATTGTGGCCTTTCTGTACTTAAAGGGGCCTGAGAAAGGGATAGGGAGAGGAATTTTCAGTGGGCCTGTTTCAGCAGGAGAAGGGGTAGTGGTTTTAAACTGAAAGAGGGTCAATTTAGATTCGATATAAGGAAGGAAATTTTTTTACAATGAAGGGGGTTAAACACTCTCAGGGAGGTTGTTGGTGCTCCGTCCCTGCAAACATTCAAGACCAGGTTGGACAGGGCTCAGAGCAACCTGATCTAGTTGAACATATCCCTGCCTATTGCAGGGGTTTGGACTGGATAACCCTTAAAGGTCCTTTCCAACTCAAACTATGCTACCATTCTGTGATTTTCCTGGCTTCAGTTTTGTCTCAAAGGAGGTGTGTAGTTACTCCAACTGACGTACATTGCTGCTTTCCTGTAGGGATCTCCCATTTAATAAAGCAGATGGGTCACTCCCCATCTGTCATATTTACAGAATCAAATATCTCAACATCCTTTATGCAATTCCTGCTTTATGTACTTTGTCACCTCTAGGCCAGTGGTTAAGCACAGATATGGCCCAAGTTCATTTTTGTGTGGGATGTGGCAGTAACATCAATTAGAGAAGAAAGGAGCGTGAGGTTCTTTGAAAAGTCACTAGTTCAATGTTCAAGGCACAATCAACTGTATTTACCAAACTCCTCCAACATCTGCCTAACCTGTTCTTAGAGACTTTCCTTCACAGATTTTTACATTGCTCTTCCCAATCCTTAACTACTGTAATCAGTAACGTGATTGATTTTTTCTTAAGAGAAGAAACGTGTTTATCTGGTTTATTGTTATCTTAATCCTCTCTACAATAGTGTTTCTGTTATGCCTGGTACAAGCATTTGTCTTCAGTCCAGAGCAGGCTGGAGGTGTTGCCAACAAAACAAAGTCACATTTACAACTGTATCGCTATAATGTGTACTAAACAGATTAAACGCTGTACATTAAAAGGTGTTTTAAAGTAATTCAAGTGAAAAATGTCAGATGAGAGACTTTTTAATTGAGCTTCAGAGAAGCCTGTTCTTGACCCAGGACTGCTTTGTTATCCCAAATAATTATTTGAAGCACTGCTTATGAAATCTGCAGATGACTGCAAAACAGCCCAGGGCCACCTGGGCCCCTTGAATAACACATGTTTTAATCCACCTACACAGCAAATATCTGTGCATCAAAGCCGAGGTTGCTGTCTGTTCATAGGATAAAAATACAAAGCATGTTTTGGGCCGGGTGTGAGGGAGGAGAATGCTGTATCTTCAAAAGCAGTGAATCAGATGAGGGCTGAGAAGGTCACAAGGGCTAAATGCCTGATGTGCAATGTGGCAGCTGCAGCAGCAAATGCAGGCATCAGGTGTGTGAGCACAAATCCTGCCCGCGCTAAGTGCTAGGATGTGGCCACAGCCATTGCATGGCACAGGAACGTGACTCTTCTGGAATCACCGTGAATGATAAAAGGTGTAACCATCTGGAAAGGCTCATTAGGAACCCAGAAGAATGAGTCAGTGGAAAAATCTGGGCTGTACGAAGGTGATAGGTAATTATCTACCCAGCAAAAGCACGGCAGAAAGGCGCTGTAATAGTCTGTGCACGGCAAGATCCCCTCACTGAAGAAGGAAAACGTTTGGTGGTTAAAAATCATGGCATTTTAGACGTGCTGCCTTCCTACAGGGTTGTTTAAGTTTTGGAAAGATAAACCCCTGAAACCCTACGTGTGTCAGTCCCCGAGCAGTGCCTGGCGTGAGCCCAATTCAGCTGCTGGAGCAGCCCCCTCCGCGCCGCTGTGGGGTCCCAGCGGGACACGCTTCCTTCCCACGGACAAGCACCAAGGGTGCTCTTACCTGCTCCCAGGGGGAAGAATTAGCTTAATCTGGGAGCTTTGCCCGGGCAGAACAGAGACCACGGCTTTTCAGCTTCTAGTAGAGATAGGACTGGGATACAGCCGGAAAGCTAAAGCAAAGGTAACCTA
Source organism: Zonotrichia albicollis (assembly GCF_047830755.1). Lineage (NCBI taxonomy): Eukaryota > Metazoa > Chordata > Aves > Passeriformes > Passerellidae > Zonotrichia > Zonotrichia albicollis. The sequence continues at coordinate 82,309,464 of NC_133821.1, forward strand.
TGGAGCAGATGAGGAGGGAGAGGGTAGAATCGAGTGAGACAGAGGTGAGCAAGGACGGGGTAAATCCTCGGTCAGCTCTTTAAACAGTAGCTGTTACTGCATAGCAAAGGCACCGACAAGCTCGGTGCGACATCCCCGGACCGCGGCACTGTTTGGCGAGCATGGCCCAGACCCAGGGGCTGCACTGCCGGACACAGCGACCCTCCATAGGGCTCCGAGAGCCCTGTCCCGGCAGCGGCGGAGCCCGGCCTCGGGCAGCGCCCGCCCCCGCTTCCTCCCCCGCCCCCGCCGCCATGTTGTGGGGCCGAGCGCCGCGGGAGGCGCAGGGGCTGCGGCCCGGCGGAGCCGCCGCTCGGGGCAGCGCAACAGGTACCGGCGGGCCGGAGGGCGCGGGCCGCGGGCGTTACGGGCTCCACTGCCTTGAATCGCTTTACTTGTCTTTTATTCTTTAGCTGAGTCTGGTCTCTCTCTTTTTTTTTTTCTTTTTTTTTTTTTTTTTGGTAGGCTTTTTTCTTTTTTTTCTTTTTTTTCTTTTTTTTTTTTCCCCTCTCCTCTTTTTTTGGGTGGGGGTGGTGTCTGGGGCTTTGGCGGTGGCGGCTCCCACTGCCGGCGCCGCCGCTGCTCGCCCGCGCTCCCTCAGCGCGCTGCGAGCGGAGCGATCGCGGTGCCCGTGCCCAGAGAGCTCCTGGAGTGCCCGGGGGAGCCCCTGCCGAGGTGAGGTGACTCGGACGCGGTTGTAGAGCCCCGCTCCTTGTGGTGATGGTGATTTTTTTCCGTCTGGTTAGCTGTGGAAACGCGGGGTTTGGAGAAACCCAGCTGGTTTCTGCAGTTAAAGTTTGCAAACTGCTCTGTCTGTAAATAGACTGGCTTTTCTCGCTCTCGACTTCTCACCGCGGCATGTCGTAATTCAGAGAATAAAATGAGGCTGAGGTACGTGATTCGGTTTCCTAAACATTAAGGTACCATTTTGAATACAGTGAATGGTTTTCGGGCCAGCTGGGGCTTTGACATCTGTCACATCGCAGAACTCGAAAGTAGATCGTGCTTTAAGATAGTGCCTGCGTTCTCTGAAGTTATTCTTGCAGCGGTTCTCTTAAGCACCAGTCGGAAATTCCCCATCTAAAACACGGGAATGAGAAGTCTCAAGCTTCTTTGCCCTTGTGTCCAGGCTGCCCTCTGTTGTGCGTTGCTCTTTTGGGAAAATGATGTTTTCTGAGCTGTTGGTGCTGGCCTGTGGTGGCCGGAGTGTGCACAGGAAGGCTCGGGGTGTGTGTGAAGCAGAATGTGCTGTGGGTAACATCGGTGCTGCATAAATTGTTGCCTGCTCTCAAGAACTTTTAATCATTCATCTGAAATTGGCTTGTAACAAACATCTATATCCGCTGATGCGACGGTGTCATGTTGAAGTAACGAGCGCTAGGAGCTAGTTGGATAAGCAGCTAACTGAGCTTCGTTCTGCTCCCAAATCTGGTTCATTTTTGTTACCTTGTTTCCACTCTACCTCCCCTGTTTTGTTTGTGAGTATTTTTTCAGTCTGACTCATCTGGGAGGGGCATTCACACCACCGTACCTCTGAGTATTCAGAGAAACCTTAACTCAGACTCTGGGCTCCCTGTGATGTGAAGAGAGCTGTGTGATGCCTGCAGACATGGATTTAGGCTGCTCTGTGCTCTCTGTTGAACAGAATTTTTCGTTAAGATTAGCCTCCTAACTCAGATGCCTAAATTAGATCAAGTGAATATGCTTATCCTTTTAATTACTATCCTGAGGGAATTGCATTTACTTTTTTTCTCCTCCATCTGTACAAGATCTGGGGTACAGGATGAATCCCTGGCTGAGTTGTAGCTGTCAGTGTAATAGAAACCAAGAGGATGATGTTCCTGTAGCAGTAACAATAGCAAAATGGGGTACCTATGGTTTGTCTGTGCTAATCATAAAAATAATGGGGTTATCTACCCCATTAGGTGCTGGTCAAAGCACCAAAGCTTTATAGATACTTATTTTTTTTAACCATTCTTGTAGACAGAATGAGGTAGATCAGGGCAAAAGTGAGCGTGGATGATTTTGAACTGTGTTTTTGAGAAGGCTTTATTTATTTACTGAGACTCAAGTATTACAGTGATTTGTACCACAGCAGTACTTAATGCAAAGTTTTTTGCAAGTATTTCTGTTGGAGTCTGTAATGTTGAAAAGTGAATTAATTTCATGGCATAGGAAAGTAGCAAGCTATGAAAAATGAAGCTAAGTCTGTAGGTGATAGTATTTCTTCAGTAGCTGCTTGTCAGGAGCTGGTGAGGAAAATGAGGCAGCATTTGGAAAGGGAAAGGTGATGTGCATGCTTTGCTTGGGGTGTTATCAGAAACCTTCACAGCCTTTGAGAATAGGCATCTGTCAGGAAAGTACTGTGGGTTTAGTTCCTGAAAGGCAATGTAGTCCAGATTAGTTCCTGTCACAAATTGAGACAGATGTCTCTGGTCTGAGAGATAATTTACTTGCAGACTTTTAACTAACAGGTTATCTACTGTTGCCTCAAAAGATTTAATTTGATTAGCATGCAAAATATGTGAAAAAATAGTTTAATGAGGTTTTTCTTTAAAGGCCAGAGCTGTTCTCTTTACCTTTTTAAAAACTCGTTCAAAATTGGACATCTTTGTTTGTAATGTTAATTTCTAGCCTATTTTCACTTGAAAGGAAATGCCTCCACTATCTCAGTTTTTAAAAAGCTTTTAACTGCTTCAATTAGTTTTTATTTACCTCAAATGTAGTTACAGAACAATATTGTTTTGAAGGGACTTCTGGAGATCATCTGGTCCAACCCTATGAAAAGCATGGTTAGGTCAGGTCACTCAGAGCCATGTCTGGTTGTGTTGGGATTATCTCTGAGGGTGGAGATCCCAAAAACTCACTGGACAGCCCTCTCCAGTTTGGTACCTACCCTGGCTCAAGGTGCATCCCATCCCCTTGCCCAGGCTGCCAGGGAAGACATTAAACAATACTGGCCATGGTGGCAGCTCCTGGGGAGCATCACTGCTTCCAGCCAGATGGATTTGGGACTCCTGAGCGCAGCCCTTGCAGTCTGCTGGTCAGGCAGGTTTTCCACCCACTTTACAGTCAGCTTTTTCAAACTATATTGCACCAGTTTGGCTGTAAGAACACTGTGGGAGATCTTGTTCAAAGCCTTTGTGGTGTCAAAACAAGCTGCTGTGCCCTTGTTCACAGGGCCAATCACCTCAAAGATGAGATGTGTCGGGTGTGGTGGGTCCTCAATAGCCACATGCCATTTCCCTTCACCTTTTTCTTCTTCAAGCATCTGTAGGTGGGTCCTACAATTATTTGCTCCATAATCTTTCTAGGGACTGAAGTGAGACTTAGCTGCCTTCAGTTTGCCTTTTTCCAGTCACCAGGATCCTTGAGCAGTCACCAAGACCCCCCAAAAATAACAGGGTTTAGTCTTACAGTGACATTAGCCAGCGTTCCTGGCAGCACTGGGGCTGTGATTTGTGCCATATGCACACGTATGCAAATGCTTTATGTACATGTTTTTAAGTTATTTTGACTTTCAAAAGCTGCTTTCAGTCCAGTGCAATGTTAAATCTTTTGCTAAAGGATATTAGATGATGGATCCTGCCATGTTTTTAAGTTTTGGGGTGAACCTTGGTGTAGTTGTTCTGTGAAAATCACAAGAGCAGCAGTTGGCTGACAGAGTTTGGGGTGTTGCTTGGATTAGAAGGTTTGTTTTATGTGACTGAATGATTGGGAAAGTCAGTAACTCTTTTTAGGCTTTTTTTGTCCTAAGTGATGATTGGTGGTTATAAAGATAACAAAGATAGAGTTGTAGAGTCCTCTTCATTTTATGAGGGACTGACCTATTTCAAGTGCTGTCACTTGTCAGGAAAACAACGCTAAGTATACTTCGAGGTTCAGAGGTTGAGCCTAGATATGGGGTGAAATAGGGTAGTTACTGTATTCCTCTTACCTTTAAAAACATACTATCACTCTTTAACTTCACCTTTTAAAATTGCATTTTTCTTGTGTGCCCTGGTTGGTGATAGATGACACATCAGACTATTTTGAAGGGAAACACTCATGTTAGAGTGCCTGGTTGGATTTCTGGAAGGGCTGAGTAGCTGTTTTAAGTGATCTTGAAATTTTCAAATGCTTAGTTGCAAATACTGCAAATAGCTGAATTCCCTTTGGTATTCTGTGTCTGATTCCTGATCAGTATAGAACTTGAAGATTTATGTCTATGTGTAAGTTCAAGTTCCTTCCAGTGACAGACCAATGGAGGCCAAAATTTTAAGCCAGCGGTGAGCAGAGAAGCCTTGTTTTCTGTGGCATTAGCTGTCTGAGTTTGATCAGATGTGAGCCTGTGTTGAATTTTTTCTTGTGGTCAGTATATTTAGGGCAACCTTCAGCCATGTGGATCCTCTGGTGTCTAATATAGGCACTCAAACATACTGCAGTCTTTCTCTCCCTTGAGGGTACTAAATTTGGTTGTGCCTTCTCTGTCTGGTTGCCTGCTTTTTATGAATATTATATTCAGTGAAGATCATAGCAAAGGACACTCTTCTGTTAAGCTTGGCTCATGTTGGTGATGGGGTTCATCAGAGTAGTTTACTCATGTCTCATACTCTGAGAAAGGCAAGCTAAGAATTCAGGCATCCTGGTTGCTTGGTTACTGTAATGCTGCTGCTTTCATTAATTCACTTGTCTATCAGGATGGTAGTTTTTGAGGGGTTTTTTTGGTTGTTTTATTTTATTCAAGGATAAGTCTTTAGAAACAAACAGGAGACTATTTCATGAGGAATTCTTTGTTCTTCTTACTTCTATGTATACATTGTTTTATTGCCCTTTGCAAGATGGCAACTCACAAGATGTAGTAACTCGTTTTTCTGGTATAGTTGTGCCATCAGCACCAAATGTTGTAAAGGTGAGGATTAGGTCACATAAAAACTATATAGTAAAAATGGAGCTGGTGAAATGTCATTTTTCTTCAAATTGAGAGTACTTAGAACTTAGTATTTAGAACTCAGTATAGGAACAGAGCCTGCCCATGTTGGTTACTTGGATCCTAGAGTTAAAACAATGGATTGAACATTAATATATAGGTGAGCACAGTGTTGTGTAACTCTTATTTTCAGAACAACACGTGAAATTCTAATGATGTAACATGATGACAGTAGCAGCACAAAGCATTGGAGTTACCTAATAGAGGGCAAGTATCTGAGAACTATTTTTAAACCTTTTGGCAGTTACAGATAGTTGAAAAGGTGTGGTTGATCCAGAAAAGTCACAGCTTCCTTGGAACAGCGATTCTGAGAGCAGCCAGCTTGACTTGAGACACTTTGATATGGGATGTTGCTGCTTCAGAAGTAGCAGATAATTCTGAGCTGGCTTTACTAGTGAAAATGTTCAAGGCTGATGCAAGTGGAGCTTGTGAAATGCTGTGGCATCAGCCATGAGCAGTATCTGCAGTTAGTGATTCAACAGCATACACATGAAGTAAGGGAAGAACAGGAAATGGGAGTTAACTTTTCTTTGTTTCTAAAAATATTACAATTGGAATGTGGAAAAAAATTACCTATTATGGCTATACTAATAAATGCATCAAAAAATCAGGGCACATTTAAATAATACTTTGGTCTTATCTTTCAAAGGTCAACAATTTTACTAGTCAAAAGCTAAAACTTTTTAGCTTTTTTCACTACACTATTACAGCTTTAAGGTAGGACCTGTGTCTTTCTAACTGGGATACTTTTGCCCCTCGGGATTTTACATGATATTGAGATGTTTGTTTAACATGGGTGATAATTGATTCCCTAAGTTCATGAAATTCACTTTGGTGGTCAGAACATTATTACTGTATGCTCTAGAGCTCTGTGCTAAAGGTTTAAGAGACCACATTTCAGCTGGGTGATTTGAAGGACTGTTCTTGATAATATGAGTGTGGATGTGACTTGTGGGTGGGAGTGGGGTCAGAGGCAGGAGTCTTCAGCTGGGGCAGGTGGGAGGTGCTGTGCCACACTGCCTGTGTGCTGGTTGTCACCATGCTGGTCCCAGGGCCCCTGTGCTGGGGGATCTCCATTACACCCACACTTTTCTGTGTCACTTTAGGGAATGCATTTTTACCCATCCATTATCCAACTAAAATACTCCTACCTAGTTAGTTTTTCCTGTTTTTACTGGCATATGCTAATCTTTGCTTCTTCTCCCACAAGGTTTCCCTGGTTTTTAATACATCAGAGATAAACACCATTTCTGTGCTTTGGAGGCTTCTTGTGGCCTTTCTCCTCTTTGCTTGTCATCTCATTCAGTTTTGAGAAGTTAAACCTGGTGGTTTTGTGCACCTGTCCAGCTTGAAAGCAGATACCTAAACTGTAAATCCAGTCTCACTGAATGTTTTACTTTCATTAGATAGTCAGATTGTTCTCTGCTGAGCACAGAAGAGTGCTCACGTATCTTTTGTTTCATGCTTTGCTATAGCAGCCCATTAGATGTTCTGTATATTTTGCACTGTTATCTGTGTCTGAAAGCTGAGCAGCAAGTTAAGCAGCATCTCTTCTATCATAAGAAGAAAATAACATTATGAATTCTTCTGTTAGTGTTTTTTTTCTCTGTTAGAATTTTGCTTGTGCTTCTGATGGAAGGACAGGAGTGGGCTTAAAATTTTCCTGTAAGGTGGCAAGATTTTAAATGAATAAGCTTAAAAGTAATAAGCTCTCATGTTTCCAATCATGGTTGAGGTAAGAAAACAACGTAAAGAAGACAACTCCTCAAATACTTTTGTCTTGCCCAAGTCCACATTGACATAAATTAGGAATTACAGTGTGAAAGTGGAGAACTGCAAGTTTTAAGGTGTGTGGACCTCACCAAACAGCATTTAAGGGTGCTTGCACAAAGCTTGCAAATGATTACATCTGAGAATTGATGTGTTTTAAAACAGAATTTTTAAAAAAGGCATATGGAGTGTGGAGTCATGTGAATTGGAAAGTAGGAAGCATTAAAAACCCAAAAAAACACAAGAGTATTTTAAGTTACCACCCCTTGAGGAGCAAGCATATCTCACTCAGCTCTCTGGAAAGGTTACAATATGCAGCCTAGAGTTGCTTCTTCAAGGTAGAAGCTCAGAGCCTTTAAAAAAAAAAAAACTTTTATAAATAGTATACCCTCTACTTCTTGGTTTTTTGTTTTTTTTTTTTTTTCATTTCCTTTCTAAGCAAAGCAAGCAGAGGTGGTGATGTCTGTCTGGGATCAGGTGAGTGAATATATTCTCCCAGGGCGTGACAGAGCTGGGTTCAATTTCCATCTTTTCCTGAGGAAGTTTGTGTCTCCTGGGAGAAGGGCCAGGGAATTAAATAGTGAGCTTCCTGAAGTGGGATTCTCATTCTCTCCCTCAGAACAATTTCTTCCTTGCAAAGAAGGTTTGAAGCTGGAGGGACACAGAGAGGGACCTGCAGATCTCTGCCTTAGTGTAGAGAATTAAAAATAAAATGGGAGAAATCTTCTCCTAGAAAGGAGGAAGGCAAGATCAGTTTTAATCTCCAGAGAGGAGAGAGCTGAACTGTGTCTTGACACTTTGAATGGATGCTTTCACAGCTGAGCAGCTGTGTGAGAAACAGAGCAAGCCCAGCAATAGTGACCACACAATTCTGGTTTTTGAACAGAAAGAAAGATCCTTGTGTTTTGGATGGTCAGTAAGTTCAGAAAGCATATTAGTCAAGCAAGGTGGGTAGAAAGGTATTTGTCAGAAAAATACTTTTTGTGTTCTGTCTGGATCACAGAATCGCTGGGTTGGAAGCGACCTTCAAGATCATTGAGTCCAACCCAACCCTAACACCTCAACTAAGCTGTGGCACCAAATGCCACATCCAGTCTTTTTTTAAACACATCCAGGGATGGTGACTCCACCACCTCCCTGGGCAGGCCATTCCAGAACTTTATCACTCTTTCCATAAAAAACTTTTCCCTAATATCCAACTCGTATTTCCCTTGGCACAGCTTGAAACTTTGTCCTCTGGTTCTGTCAGTTACTGCCTGGAGGAGACCAACCCCACCTGACTACAGCCACCTTTCAGGTGGTTGTAGAGTGATAAGGTCACCCCTGAGTCTCCTTTTCTCCAGGCTGAGCACCCCCAGCTCCCTCAGTCATTCCTCACAGGGTTTGTGTTCCCAGCCCCTCTCCAGCCTCATTGCCCCCTCTGGACACGCTCTCTGTTGGGTAGGAAGTTTCTCTTTCACAATGAAGAAGGAAGGGGCTTCACACCTTAGGGTTAACAAATAAAATGTTTAGCACTTTTTTTTTTTTTTAATATCAAAATATTAACTGAGACTCTCAGTAGTGTTATCTACAGTAGCAGGGGGAGCAGGAAGAGCCAGCAATGTGCTGCCCACAGTCAACTCCTCCGTTCTGTCACTGATGTCATTCATCTGTTATCAGAGTGGGTGGACTTTGTAAGCTGGCCACAGTGCATTTTGAAAAGGCCATGTGGCTGTGTATAACTGTACTGTATAAAGGAGATAAATGCTTGGCCTGCCACAATGTTGAGATGTTTTTCTTTTTTTTTTTTAATCAGTAAACTCTCATACCAGTATGTCTTGAACAAAAAGACAAAGAGAAGTTACAGTCTATGCTGTTTCATAATGCCTTACTAATGCTTCTTATTCTCTCTTATTCTTCTGTTTTTAAGAGAGTACTCCAAAAAAAGCAGCAAACAACTACATGGGCTATTACAGTGTCACTGGTTTGCAAATATAATGAGTTGTCTTTGTGTTGTCCATGTCTACAGGTGTTGCAAAGAGTAAATCAGGTAGTTAGTGCTGCAGTCTCTGTCCATGCTAATTGGCTCTTGCAGCAAAATTCTGCAATACATCATCCTCCTGCCACAGAGAGAAGGAAAAGAGCAATAGTGTGACCACACATGCTGCTTCCATGGGGTTTGCTTTCTTCCAGACAGAGCCTGGTGCACCAGACCTTCATTCCTACTAAAGCTATGTGGCTGTGCTTCTTCTGAGAAATGTTTTGGGAAAAAAATTGACTCAAGTATAAATATTAACAAAGATTGTGGTAAGGCTGCCCTTCATAAAATGGCAATATGCCTATGATAGAGAAAACAAAAAGCTTTTTTCCCTTTCTCCTGCAGTCTGCCCAGCTCTAATGTTTTCTAATGCTTTCAGCATGGTCCTGACATGCCCCCTGCTTCTTGCAATCTCGTCATTTCTTTTCTCCACGTGTATCAACTATAATGAACGATGAGAGAGGGAACAGAAATTGCAGTCTGGCAGGCCAGTTTGTGAAAACAATTAGTGCTTTAAAGATTTGGGCTAGTCAGATGGCTTGTTTACAAGAACTTGCTGTTCTGCTGTTTAAATGTGAGATCCAAGTTTTCCTGTTTTCACCCTAAATGGCAGCAGGGCTTAATGTTATCTACAGTGTTTGTAAGGATGTTTGATCCTGTTGTTACACCATGGATTTTGTACTGTCTGCCACGGTTTCTTACAACTGATGACTGAGTTCACCAAGGACATCTTCTAGAGCATTTTGCAGAAACAACTTTCTGTGAAAAGCTCTGGTGGCAATGTCCATAATTTTATCCATATCATCTGTTTGGGACACTGATTATAATATTTTCTTGATTCTTATTTTCTTTCTTCAGTGAACATTTCTATATGACATTGTGTAAAAAGGGTCTTTGGAAGTGTACAGCTTTCACCTCCATTAATGATTAAAAGGTATCAGAATCTATCTAAAAAAGTCTAAGTTTGTCTTAAAGTGAGAATATTTTGCTGTGATTCCTATTGGAAAAAGAAGTGGTTCACATTTGTGTCCTAAAGGTTTAAGGTGCTTTTACACCTCTGTAATCTTTATAGATGGTGACTGCAGCAACTTTATTTGCAATTTGTAAAAATAAGCTGCTTTTAGCTTTGATATGTGCATGATCTCCAAGCCTTTGGGATGTGCTGGAGAAATACAGAAGACAGAATACTTGTTGAGGGCAAGCTCCATTCATTGAGAAGGATTGTTTTCCCAGACTTTTGAAAAATGTGCATAGATTTCAAGTTTACTGGGCTGTTTCCTCCTTCTTTCAAAAAAAATAAGGGGAAATTATACTGCAGCAATACTTGTAGTCTTCCTTTTTTCACTTCTTGGTACAATCTGTCACTGTAGAAGTATCTGTGCTTGGTGTAGTCCTGGTGTCTGAATGATGTGATAAGACTGTGTTCCCAATGCTGGTGAGATACAAAACCCTGCAAAAGTCCCATTTATGATTTTGGTTGCTTCTGTAAGGTCATAGTTTTCTCTCTTTAAGGGTTACTGTTGGAGGGTTTGATTCCCTTCAAGTTTAGTGTTTGTTTGGAGTACCACAAGGTCTACATATGGACATAATAGTGAGGCAGCAGAGCTAAATCATGATTTAATCACATCACAGTGCTGTAATGTACTCTCAGTACAGACCCATTGGGCATTTCCCTGGTTTTGGACCTTGGATGTTGGGTCATCTACATGGCAATGCCCAGCACAGATGTACCAGGCTGGTTCAGCCCAGGCTTGGGGAATTTTCAGTCACACTGAAAAATCCCAGGTTGATAATTTGGGCAGGGATGCTCATTATTTTTGCTGATGAAAATGAACCAGCAACACGTGTCCTCCATGGATGCAGGGCCTTCAGAAATAGGAATGACCTTCACCAAGCAAAAGTGACAGCAAAGTCCTCAAAAGTTTTCAGTTGAGATTGATTTTAAAATATGGTATAGTTATGACTCTAGGGACATTAAAATGAGGAGAAGGGGTTTCCCCATTTGGTGTGCATGAAGCTGCCTGGGTTACTTCTCCCACTCATGTGCTCAGCAGTGGAGGATTTTGAAAGCTCAATCTACACAAGCCATTTCAGCAAAACCAATGCAAAATGCTGCTGTATAACTGTGAGTTATATGAAGTATTTTTAAAGTATATCTTAAGATCTGGGGCTTTAAGAGTTAATCAGTTTACTATCAAGACTTGTATTGTCTGATAATTATATGACTTGTGTTGGGAGGCCTCCCCTCAAGTACTGTGTCCAGTTTTTGGCCTCACAGTGTAAGAATCATATAAAAATACCAGAATATGTCCAGAGGAAAGAAACAAGGATGGTGAAAGGACTAGAGGGCAAGACTTTTGAGGAACAGCTGAGGATGTGAGGTTTGTTCCGTTTGGAGAAGAGACTGAGGGGGTGACCCCATTGCTGACTATCCCTTCCTCATGAGGGGAGGAGCAAGGGAAGTGCTGGTCTCTCCTGGCAGCAGGGCACGAGGGAATGGCTTAAAGCCATATCAGAGCACATTGAAATTGGATAGAAGAAAAGTTCTCCACAGAGGGGCCAACATGCCAGGGAGCTCCCCTGGGAGGGGGTCATGGCCCCAGCTGGTGTTCATGGAGTATTGGCCAGTGCTCTTTACCTAGGCAGGTTCACTTTTAGGGTATCTTGTGTGGAGTCTGAAGTTGGACTCAATGATCCTCTTGTGTCCCTTCCAACTTGGGATAGTCTATGTTTTTGTGATTACTCATTTAAAAGAACCCCAAAACCTAAAAGCTGCCTGAAATTACGAGAATAAAATGAGTTGGAGCAAAGATCAAATATGTAGCCCTTAACCAGTAAGATGAAATATGGAACAAGTCACATGCAGGTAGAAGTCTGCTGATTCTGGGGGTGTTCTCCAGCATCCTGCTTCTGTGTCATGGTTTCAGGTTCTGTTTTAGACCTCCCTGACAGAACAGCTTTTGCAGAGAAATGTGCTGTAGAAATGTTTAACAACACTGGCAGCACTTTTCAGGAAGGCTCTTTATAGATCTCAAGTGTCTCTTGACAGGCTGCTTGGTAGGACCATGTCTTGGAACAGTTCCATGCTTCCTTTTTTCATCTTTGTGTGGTTGATACCTTGTGTCGTTGTGAGGGATCATTTGGACTCACCAACCACTCCCTTTACTTTCTTTAAATACATATGTATACATGTGTGTGTAGCCACAAATGTGTGTGTATATGATGATGTATGTGTATGTATAATGATGATGTGAACTATATACAGAGAAAGAATTGTTAATAACTGATCCCAGACATTTTTAATTTTATTGAAGAAATGTGCAATAGATACAAAAAATGCTTTCCTGTCCTCAGGTGGAACTGGAGTGCTTTCTGGCTTTTTTGTGCTGAGATGCACAGGAGTTTCTCTGCAGGAAGGCAGTATGGGGGATAGATATTTCTGTACTTATTATTAAAATATGTGCCTGTATTGAGGTGAGGGGGTTTTTTGTGTATGTGTGTGGGTAGGAGGTTTGGTGTCTGAAAAGGGGGTGGGCAAGATGTGATTCATGTTTCTTTTAATTAAAATAAATATTTCATTTTTCTAGCTTCATCCTGTACGGTAGTTTCTCCACAGAGAGCACAATGATAATGATGTATAAATTTCAGTATTTAAGTAAAATTATCTCATCCAAAGCACAAGCTCATTTCATTGTCTTAGTTCTATATTTGTAAAGCAGTGAATTGTTCATGTTTTTTCCTCTGATAATTATTAGTGACTATTTTGCAGTTCTAAAGAATTCTTTATATGGTACACTTGAAAGAATGTGTACTAGAAAAGGAAAATCTTAGTACTCTGATATTCATTATGAAAGTAAATTCTGTTCCGAGCCCATTTAAATGCTGCTTTTGAGTGTTTATGCAGTAGCTCAGGAGAAGGAATAACTTCATTGTGTTGCTTCTGCAAAACTGGCTGACGACAGATTTTTATTGGGACAAGCCCTTTCTTCAGAATACATAGTGTAAGAGTGTTTTCTTTGTTAATAGTGCGTGGAGTGTTGGAGTGGATAAATTTGAATAACAATTGGTTTTCCACTTGGTTCAGCAGTAGCTTTCGCTTAGCGAGCTGAGCGCTGAACTTTTGTTTGATGAAGCACACAATATTTACCGGGGAGGGAGCGCTGGCAGGGACGTGCTGGGGCTCGGCCGTGTGTCCCGGCCGGCCGGCCGGGGGCTGTTTGTGCTCATCGCTCCCAACACTTGGTACCGTTTCCCTTTAAGAGCTGCCACGAGGCTCAGGACTGCACTGCATACCCTATTAAGAAAAAAAAAAAAAAAAAAAAAAAGGCCAAAAACGGATCCCGCCGGCCCTCCCCGGTGTGATGCCGCCGGTTGAGCAGCAGCCCCGGGCGGGCATTGTTCGCTGTCGGAAGCGGGGCCGGGCGCTGCCCTTGCTGCATTATTAATGCGCGATGTTTTCATGTTGCAGATGGCCGAGGGCTAGCGGCGCGCAGTCGGGATCATGATGGCTCAGTTTCCCGCAGCCGTGAATGGTGAGTGGTTCCGGGGCGCTCAGCCAGGGCTCAGGGTTTGGGGGTTGCTGTTTGTTTGCGGGTTTTGGTGCTTGGCTGCAGATCCGATCGCTGGCCGTGGGCTGGGAGGGGACGGCATCGCTGCAGTGTCGTTTGGGCTGCGATGGCAATCCCGGGGCATTGCCAGAGCTGAGGAATGTGCGAGGTGTAGTGGAGCTTGCCTGACTTCAGGCAGGGAATATGCTAAGTAATAGTTGATTAAACTTGCATACCTTTTCTGTTACGTAATTCAGCACAAAGTGTGTTCCATTATGGTCCATTACACTGTTTATTTTAAACAAAATATTTGAATGTGTCAAGCAGTTTGTGACATTGATGAAAACAATCAGCCCTTCTCAAAAGAAAAAAAGGCAAAAAGAATTTTCCTCTTGATTGTGCTCTTTGCACTACAGAAACTTTGAAATTTGTTTCTTGGTGATTTCCTTTCAAAGACATATGAGAGTTGGAACCTTAAAATTGTTCCTCTGTATGTGTATGGGATGGAGCCTTTATTTTTAGAGGAGGCTTATTTGTGAAGGCACAATTTACAAAGACCTGCAAAGAAATTTGACATTTGCATGTTGTTATTTACAGACCTGGCCAAAATGAAAATATAAGTATAGGAACAATGTTTTGTACTTCAAATACTCCTGATAAAGAGTATTTTTCTTCATAAAAATAGAAACATATGTGCAGGAATGCGTATTTATCTCATTTGTCTATGAAGGTTACTGCAGGACTGGGAAATCTTTAATTTAGAAAATTGTCACTGAGATAAATTAGGAAAGGGTTTTTGTGGTGGTTTTTGTTTGTTTGTTTGTTTTTTTCCAGAACAACATTCAGATTTCAAATTAAACCTCTTATTAAACTTACAAACCTGTTTCATATAAGCGTAAGGCTTTTCATAAAAAAAAAAAAAATCTGTGTAATCAATGCTTTCTTTTTATACAGTCAGCTGCAGTTTTTTCCAGACTTTGTTTCACTTTACAATAAAAGCCAAGTTAAAGGAGTCAATAAATACTAGGGGAAATCCTATAGACCAAATTATTTTTTTTCGTTTAATTGGACATAATGGAAGTTGTTTTTTTTTTTATTTTTGCCATGTGGTTTTTGCTTCTTAATTTAAAATAAACAGTCAGGAGCTCTCTTTGGAGAAGATACAGCTTTATGTTCTTGGCTGTCTCTGTGGTGTATGCATAAGTTATTTGATGTCTTTTAGTTTTGGCTTTTTATTCCTTTATTCCATTCTGTTGGAGAAGCGTGCTGTCGGTGCTGACCACATGCACTGCTCTCAGAAGCCTTAGTTTGGGAGAATATCCTTGATCTGAAATCCCTTGGGCAGTACTGTCTGCCACTTTCAAAAGGAGTGGTGTCAGGGGATGCTGCCTTTCCCCTCTCAGAATTTTACTGTGTTGGAAGGCACAATAAGAGGGAGAGCGTGGGGAAGAGAGACACCAGGCAATAGTTAAACTGTTGCTCCTCACAGAGTAGTTTGGCTGACTGTGTCAGCTCTGTGTAGTCTTGCAGTCATGTTTCTTATCAGAACTGGTGAAATTTCAAACAAGTCAGGTGTTTTAAACAAGTTTTAATGTGCCTTCTAGGTAAATACTGAGCTGTTGAAGTTGTTCTCTAATCTTTGTTCCTCTTCCCTGCTGCTTACCACTTACAAGCACTGCTGAAGTGGTTGCATTCAAAGTAGTTCACCTGCATTTGCCACTCATTGCAGGAAACCTCTAATTATGTTGTTAGACCTTGGTAGTGACTTGAAGCATGAGATGAAGAATGAGGTGATGTGTGAGGCAGCCAAGGCATTAGGCACTGCTGCAGCCTGGGAGCACTGCCTTCCTGCCTCACCTTTGTGCTAGCCCTGCATTGACCTTTCCCTTTTGTGTGCTGCTGGGGGAAATAGTGGGTTCCTTCTGTGAGAAAAAACCTCTTATTCTTACCAAGATACAATATACTTAGCTTTTAGTTCATGAGCAGTGTAATGCATGAAGTAGTTTCCGTTTCTGGGTTATTTTTGGTGTTCACTGTTACAAAAAAGTGAGGGGATGGCATGGAGCAGATGTGTGTGCAAGTGTGTAATTATGTGACACAGCCTGAGAGCTGCAGGGTTCAAAGCATGATATTCAACCTCAAACAAATACAAGTGGGAGATGCTATGGCACTTTATTTACCAGCCTAAGCAGAGAAAGCAGCTCTGTACAGAGAAGGAAGGGGAACTGAGCTGTGTGTAGCTCCTGTGGAGAGACTCAGCTTCAATGAGGCACCTTCAGAATGTACCTTGGCCAAGCAGGGTCCTGAGCCTGGCATGTGCCTGGTGGCCACTGTGCTGTGCTGGGAGCTGGCCACGTGTAAATGTTGTGTGCCCTGGGGGCACCTGCTGTTGATAAACCTCTCTTTAAAGTCATGAAAGGACACAGTGCCCAGAAAGGTGACCTTTGAGGGTGCCTTACTAACAAGCTGAAATTCAAAGAGGAAAGCAGGACTAAAGAGTGGGTGTTGATTTTTCTGGAACTCAGCACAGACCCGCTGATTTTTACAAATTTATATCCCATGCAAAATGTAAAGGTTATGGTGACATTTTATATGAACAGGCAAGGCTGAGCAACATGTTTCTTATACAACACCAGATGGATAAGAGACATTTATCTATGTGGAGTCCAATTCTATCAAAGAGCCACTCCAGGCATTTCCTTCTCCCCAGTCAGCAAACAAGATGAGGATACCCTACTGAGAGTTTAGTTCTATCCTGTAACTGCTTGAATATTGGTCATTATTCATGTGAAAATGATAATACAAACCCAGTTTATGGTAAATGATTCTTCTTACAGACTGTTCTCCATCTGAACAGAGCTTGCATAGGAATTCATCCTGAGTCTTGCAAAACCGTTTGGGAATGGCATTTTGTTACACTAAATAACTACTTCAGCAATTGTGTTTCTTTAGAAAGAGTTAATATACTAACTGCAAAAGACACTTAAAAGGATAAAGGCTTTAATAGGTTAAAATGTACTTCCATCTAATTTGTCTCACTGATTGCTGCCTTTTTCAGTGCAAGAAGTAACCTTCCCTGCCATGGGGTGTGTTCTTTGCAGCTGGAGAGGAGTTGCAAGATGTTTCTTTTCCAACTCTCCTTCCTTCTTTTGTAGGACAGATTTGTTCAGGGTTTGATATCCATGCTGATGGATCTTGGTTTTGGGGAGATTTAATCTTAAGGGACCACCTGGAACAAGGAAAGCAGTATTTGCTGATCAGTATCTTTCACATTGTTTACTTAAGTACCATTGGAATTTTTGGCCTGTGCTTTTTTTGTTTATGTTTTTATTTGCCATTTCTCTTCCCTTCTACCACCTGTTTCCTTTCGATATAAATTTTCTGTGCTCCAGCAGGAAAATCTCTGATAAACTGAGGTGTAGAAAGTAATAGTTGTAACTCAATTCACATGCTTCCAAACCTTTATAAGTAAAACTGGATTTTGTGCTGCTGTGAATAGAATTTTGTGTCTTCACACTTAGGTGTGTTGGAGACTAAAGCAGACATGAAGGGGTTTGGGAAGGTGCCAAGGGCAAAACACTCACCAGCAGGTTCTGTTGCACCTTCTCTTTAGAAAAGTCAGTCTCAAGCTTTGCAGGCTGAATGTTTTTGAATTAGGATCAACCCTGGTCATCAGAGTTCAATTCAAAGCTGCTTGAGTGCAACCTGACTCTTCACCTTGTGTGCACTGTAGATATGGAAACTGTAGACTTGAATGTCAACAAGTGTAGATAAAGACACAAAGCTGAATTAGACCTTGCAAAACAAGTATCAGAACTTGTTCTCCCATCTAAAAGTAGGAAAGGGAAAGAAATTGTGAGACAAAAGCAAATATTTTCTCTGTATTTATGAATTAAAACTTCCTCTTGGTGAGGGCAGTGGTGTCAGTTGATATGGAGCAAAATTCATATGCTCAAGTCAGAGGGGTGTTTATCTTCCACTGTCACACCCTGCAAAAAATTGGATTTCCAGTGTGTCTGCCATATTATGTGTTTTCTTTCATCTTGTAAGTCAGAAATAGTGCTGTAGGGTTTCACAATACAAGGTGTCTTATAGATATTTAATTGTGAGCATAATATGA
Source organism: Zonotrichia albicollis (assembly GCF_047830755.1). Classification (NCBI taxonomy): domain Eukaryota; kingdom Metazoa; phylum Chordata; class Aves; order Passeriformes; family Passerellidae; genus Zonotrichia; species Zonotrichia albicollis. The sequence goes on from NC_133821.1 coordinate 82,326,926, forward strand.
TTCACATGGAGGATGTAAGAGGAAATTTTAGAGGGGAAAAAATACACATGGAGGTATATGTTAAATAGAGTAAATGGAAATAGCCTTTGACAGGGGAATGTTGCACTTTGTGCCTTCTTCAATGCCTGGGTTCTGTAGAAAACATGTAACAGATCCCATGGTTGGATTTCATTAGAGAAATAAATGGCTAAAAGGGAAAGAAAATGCAAGTTTTAGAGCAGACTGTTGTAGTCATGTTATTCATCTTGGATTTGATCATGATGCCAGTCTTAATGGTTATTTATGGCAATATCATCAGTAAAAAGAAAACATATGCTGGTTAAATTGGAAGATGACAAACTGGAGTAATTTTCTAGCCAGAATTACACAGTATGGGCTGCATATCATTGGTTAAATTTCATCACATTTCTGCTGTGCTGACTTCAAATAGCTTTTTAGCCATACCATTATGGGCTGAAAGGATTTCTGCTGTGTGCTGGCTGTGACTAACGAGGAAGACAACCGGATGTGTTAGAGGATCGCGTAGTAATTGCGTGATTTGAGGGAAAGGAAATGCATCCTAAAATGTGGTGGATGAAATAAGGAGTGCTGTGTGCTATTGCTTCAGGCCCTGGTGAGACATGTGGGTTAGAGGGCAGAATTTGGGTTATCTGCTTAAGAGGGGGGGGCAAAAGAACCCAGGGAGTGAAATAGATACAGAGCTGGGCTTCAGTGTAATTAATTAAAGTGCTGAGAAAGAATAAAGGGATTGCCTTTGTTAACCTGCCCAGATAAAAGCTTACTGTTTTGTTTTGGGTTTAAATTTTAATTTTATTGCATTTCCTGCTCAGTAAATAAATTTGCTCTTTATTTCTTTCTTTATTTCTTCGTACAAGGAAGAACAACATTAAGGAGGGAAACAAACTTGTCTTTAAGTATAGTGTTAGCACAAGGGCAAATGGAGATGAAGCAGCTGTTGATGCAGTTGGTCTGGAAATGGGAATGGTTCTGGCAGCAGTGACATTCTGGACCATGGTCAAGGAGGAAATCTGAATGCCTTAAGGCAGAACTTGCATTTTAGGAAGGAATTAATGTATTAGAGTTTCTTGGAGAAGCAGCAGTCTGCACATGGTGACCTTGGAAGTCCCTTCCAAGCCAGTGCTCCTAAAATGTAATGAAGAATTAGATAGTAATGAAGATTAGTGTTAGATCTTGAGCTGTTAGCTTACTTTAGGCCTATAGTTTTGTCTTGCTAAGATTTCATTTTGTTAGTATCATGTGTTAGCTTTTATAAGGTAAGTTTCACTGAGTGGGAAACCCAGGATGGTTTTTGTCTGGAATACTAATACTATAATGTAAGCTGCGTTATTCATTTTGGATGTCAGAGAGACTTCCTGATGTTTTTTTTTCAAAGCATAAAACCCTAAACAAAAAAAAACACAAGAAAATCTACAAATACTTTCCCAAAATGGAGCAGAAGGCTGAAGGCTTAGCTGAGATAACATAAATCTAATACATGACCAAGTTTCAAAGTGCTTTGACTGTTAAAATGTTCATTTCCTTGAAGGTTTAACTCCCAAGTTTATGAAATGCATTACTCTGATAAGCCACTTCATGTGATTGTTGCAATTTAGGGTTGATGAGCATTGTGTGAAGTGGCACCATCTTAACATCTACTAAATTCCAAATCATCTGTGATCATCACTTTGAGCAGGCCACAGACAATACTAATCAGTATTGGCAGAATGAGTTCAGGTTTAGCCCACTAATTATCATGGCAAGAACAAACACATTTTTCAGGCATTGTGGTCTGTCAGATATATTTATATAATGCCTATTACTTTAATTAGGAATCTTGTGTGTTCAGGCTTTCCAGTGTACTGCAGCAGTTCTTTGGGACATCTGTTGTTTTTCTGACAATGGGACAGTAGCTTTAAATCATCACTGAGTGAACTGCAAAGGGGTGGAACCCTGGAAAGCTGAAAGAATGTCAGTGGCCATGGGACTAGCATTCATACTGGCTGTGTTCAGAGAAGATGCTTTAATAAGCTAAAAACATCTGTGCTTTAGGTGGATGTGAAGTTCTCTGTATGCAAGTCTCAAGAACAGGTAAGGTTAAATGAATATCAAGAACTTTTGCTGCTCTTTTACCTCTTCTTACTGAAGTAATTTGCATAAAAGTTTTTATATCTATGTAAATATAAGTAAGAGGTGGTATATTTTAAATTATGCACTGACATTTTCCCCTGCCTTTCTTCTCATAACCATAATTTAGCATTGAACCATGATCTCTTCAGCACAGTTGTTTCTGTAGGAAACAGATCTTTGCTGAGAAGTCCTGGTTTCACTGCTGTGAAGCTCTGCACCTGCTACAGCGTGTGTTGATACTTGTATAACTGTACTGAGAAGGGTACACTTATTTGTTCTTACCAGCTGCAAGTGAAATTTGTTGTGAAACAAATCTATTATTTGTTTTATTTGCTTATTTGCTTCTATAGCTCTGTGTCTCACAGGAAATCCTCAGGCTTGGGGAAATAAAATTTACAGGTGTGAGTTAGTGTATAAACTGTTTCTGATGGAGATGATGTGGGTTGGAAGGCCAGCAGTCTCTCCTCTTATTTCTCATGTACTCTGTACTCAGACTGGATTAAGAAATACACAGACAGTCCTTTTTAACCTGGCCTGAAGATAACATTCACCAAGCTCCCTTTTCTGGAAATGATCCACTCTGTAGCTGCCAGAATCTGTTACACAAAAGGAATTAAACTCAAAGTAAGGATACCTGTGAAAAAGGTGGCCATACAGAGATTGTGGCTCCTGTGCTAAGTGAGACTAAAGGGATGAGAGTTGCTTAGTTTAGCTTAGAGACAGCTAAGGATAATTTAGGTAGTTTTTTAGAGACAGCTAAAAACCTGTAAAGCCATAACAGTATAGAAAATGCTAACAAGGGAAGGAATATTCACTGTGTTTTTTCATAGCTGCAAAGCAGCATGATATGTAGGGAAATTATTGAGTTTAAGGCTAGCAGAAGAAAATGGGTTTGTTTGTTGGTTTGGTAGTATGTTTAACACAGTGAACAACTTACAACTCACTTTTAGGACTCACTGTCTTTAAGATCTTTTGGAAACATGGAATCAAAACTTGAGGAGGAATGATCTGTGATATGGCATTAATGGCTATTATATGGTTGCTGCCTTTTTTTTTTTTTTCCTTTCCCTTTGGGGCTTTTCTTGGCTCAAGAAGCTTGCTAAATCAGTGGTTTCTGGCAACTGAGAAACTGTAACAACTGTAATAGTCAGGGAAGAATTCTGTTCCAAATTCTAGCCCATAAATGTCCCTGTGAGCCTGCTGGCAAGGCAGGATTAGGGACCATGATATAAACTGATATATCTATCTATCTATCTATCTCTATATATATATGTATATGATATAAAGTGATACCAATGGTTGTATGAACATAAATGAAGCAGTTTTAAATTTATTGTATTTCAAATCAACCCCCTGCGTGTACTAGGAAAGTAATGTTTTATGTGTGCTGGATATAGTTGGCAGGTTTTGCTAATTAGTAATTTATCCTTCAAGGAGAACTATTTGAGCAAACTCTCTTATTCTTGCTTCTGTTTCTTTGTGTTTCCTTCATTTTGCCTTCATTTTTTCTTTCTGCCAGGACTAGAAGTTACAAAGAGGAGGGTAACAAGAATGATTAAAGATACAGAACAGCTTCCATATGTGGATTAATTGAATTGACTAGGACATTTCAGCTTGGAAATGAAAGGGTGGGGATGGTGGAGAATACAGATGTCACCTTCCCAAGGTCATCCATTATTTTTCAGGCAAGGGAATGGTAATTACTGTCTGATAACACAAGGATTATCCAGTATCAGATGAAAGTACCATAGATCTCAGTCATACAGAGCACTTCGCACTGTGTCAAATAAACAGTGAAAGCTGTAGGAAGCTGTGAATGACAAAAGATCTTGGATTCCTTAAATCATTAGAGATAGGTGGATTTTCCTTCTAGTAATGAGGCAGTTCTCTGGTTCAGGAGCTGCACTGGGGCTGAGGAGACATCCTGGAGCAGCACCACCACATGCTTGGCTCCCACTGTCACTGTGCTGGGATATCAGCTGGGGGGATATTCAGTCTCTGCTGGAAGGACTGTTACTGTGTTTTGTTTCCTGAATTATCTCCTATTTTTATTTTATTCCAAGATCATTCAGGAAATGCCTCTTCATTTTTTTTCTTCTCTCCCACCCTTCCTGTGTAATTTTTTGGGGATGTGTTTTTTGTTGGTCTGTTTTCCTCTCCTCTTTCAAGTCTGTGTCTCAGTTCTTCATTGCAAATATAACCCATCAGGCTTCCTCCTCAGCCCTGAGAACCCAGAAATGTGGTTTTTAGTCTAATGGCCAGATAGTGATGAGAACTACAAAAATTACTGGAAAGGACCCAATATTCCTGAAACAGAATTCTGTTCTGATCTTGTCAGTGTATGTCTTCATGGGAGAATAATTTCCTTTACCACACCTAATTTCAAGGTTCACTTTGCATCCTCTTCCCTGGTATTTTTACTGCCTGCATTTCTCCTGGTGCAGAAAGATTTATTGGCTGCCACAGATGCAAACTCACCTGAATCTTATTAGTTTTGCTGCACTCCACAGAGATTTGCTAGACACTAATTAAACAAATTGTTCTTTTGTAAATTTTTAATTAAGTCATAGGGTTGTTTTGTGAATGCTGGTGAGCAGCAGCAGCATAAAGCATCAGTTTCCAGGATTAGAAATGTTTTGTCTAAGCTCTGGTGAACTTTTTCCACAAACATGGTAACTAGAAATTTTTATTTTCTCCTGGAAGGCTTTGATACAATACAGATTGATGAGCTTACTTGAAAAAGCTTCTGACTTATCCTTAACTGAAGGGTAAGCATCCCTTCAATCTTCTGTGTCAGGCTGGGAAGGAGGGTCATGGATTCTGTCAGCTGGAAGTTTGCTCACCTTAAAAGCAAATGGAGGCAAGGCTTAAAGCTGGAGAATTTAGCAAAGTATGATTATATTATGCCGTGATAATAGTCCTTACTTGACCTTTTCATACCTTCCATTGGAAAGACTTGTTGGTGTGACTTTTTTCTTCTCTTCTTTCCATTTCTAAAATCCATCCAAAAGTATGAATTGCAGGTTTAGGAAAATGACCATTCCCATGTGCTGGTCCCTGGAGAGGATGTGCCTCAAATCCTGTGCCCACTTCTGGGCCCTCAGCTCAGGAAGGACATTGAGGGGCTGGAGCGTGTCCAGGGAAGGGAACGGAGCTGGGGAAGGCTCTGGAGCACAGGTCTGAGGAGGAGCAGCTGAGGGAGCTGGGAAAGGGGCTCAGCCTGGGGAAAAGGAGGCTCGGGGGGGTCTTCTGGCTCTGCACAGCTCCTGACAGGAGGGGACAGCCAGGTGGGTTCTGTTCACAAGTAACAAATGACAGGACGAGGCAAAGGGGCTTCAACTTATACCAGGGGAGATTTAGATTGAATGCTGGAAAAAATTTCCTTCCTGAAAGGGTTGTCAAGCATTAGACAGGCTGTCCAAGGCAGTGCTGGAGTCACCATCCCTGTGGGCATTTAAAAGATCTGTAAATGTGGCACTGAGGGACATGGTTTAGTGCTGGGCTTGGCAGTGCTGGATTGATGGCTGGACTCCATGATTTTAAAGGTCTTTTCCAACCTAAATGACCGTGCTTCTGTGATTCTGGGCCCAGATGGAGCTGTCATTGGCCAAAAGAATGGGCTTGTTTCATGTGCTGCAGCAGTGTCACTCAGCAACTATGGTTGGTTTCACTGCCATTGTTTCTCCAGAATCAGGCAGAAAATAATTTTATATTAATTGCTACTATTGAATCTAAATCTGGCAAAGGCTTAGGTTAAGCCCAGCTCTGTGTGCCAACGTCTTCATGTAAGGAAGGGCAAAGTTAATTAACTTTTAAGAACAAAACATGAGTTTACCAACATTGAGTATTACAGTGATTGCACTTTTTGATGAGATGTAGGAAACTTGCTTCATTGAAACTGAAAAAACGCACTATAGAATGAATTGTCAAAAACCTTACAGAAAACTGGTGTAAAGGGGAGCATATTAATTTGCAGTTCAGAATAGTTTATATACATTTCTAGTACACATTTCCTGATGTACTTTTACATTAGTGGACCATTAACGAAACTTTACTTTTTTTCTGTTTTCCAGTATTTTTCTTCCTTGGTGTGGTTTTTTTTGTTGTTGTTGAGGGTGGTTTGTTGTTTTGTTGTTGTAGTTTGGTTTTTTGGGTTTTTTTTTTGTTTTGTTTTTTTTTTGTGGGTTTTTGGGTTTTTTTTGTTCTTTTTTCTTTTTTTTAGTGCTTCAGTGGAATTGGCAATAATTTAATAAAAAATTATCTTCTGAAAATGGATAGCCTTAATGAGTGAAAAGATTCTGTGATATTTATAAAGTATAGAAATACTATCTTGCTATTATAAACTGATACTTTAAGTGCTTTGGAATGGCCAAGTGTGCTGTAGAGTTCAGAAAAGAATTAGATCTATACTGTTAGCATGGATTACACTATTATGTATCTCTAAATTGTTTTAGGGATTATACTCCTCCTGAAAGCATGGATTATGTTTCTACATTGGGATCACTGCGTGGCATGGGGTGTCCTGTGTTCTGATGTTCCTCCTTTATGGATGGATTTTGTGTATCACAGTGGGGGCTGCCAGTGACAAGGTCTCCAGGCAGAATTCTGCACCCCATCTCACAGGAGCAAGTGGATAGTTTAAACAAGCTCAGGATTTGATTTCAGTGAACTGTCCAGCCTGAGAGTTCCCAGTGTACCAAATATCTGGAAATTCTGTACATAATGCAAAGAATATTAATTGTACTCTAAAATGCAATGTGGCTGCTGTTGCTTTGTCCACATTTCTGTAAGTTTGCTCTACAATTAAACAAACTTTTCTTGGCCAAATCTTGTAGCCTTGCATGTGCCTGACACTATTTAACAAGTCTGCAGGTACCAGCTGTGCAAGAGGTCCTTGAAAATCTTTAAAAAGTCTCTTGGCTTCATTGGGCACAATTCTTGTAAATATAGACATTACAAAATTGAAGGAGAATCACGTTTCCCTGTACTGAACATTCTTTAGCTACAAATTTTTCCTATTATCTATGTGCACACAAAAAGAAGTTGCTGAAGTTATAGTTAAGCACAGAAATAGATACCCTTTTCCTCTGGCAGCTGCCTTGGTGTTGCTTAATAAAAATGAGAGCCTCCATGGAGCATTTCTGGTAGGATGAGTAATTGGGGATTAATGTATGTATTGTGAAAGGAGATTGCACATGCCTCCTGTGATGGTCTGAGATTGTGGAAGCTCAGAAGAGCAGGTGCAAACCTCAAGGAAGAGCAGGTGATGCTTTGGGATGGACCCAAAGCCTCCACAGTAGTAATTCATACACATTAGCACACCTAAATAAGAATAAATGCTGATTATTAGTCATTTTTCTCCTGTTAGAGATATGGAATCAACAGTGAAGGAGGGAAGCAAATATTGAAAATAGCAATAACACTGATAAAGAATCTCAAATTCAGACTAATGGTAAAATGTTCTGTGTATTTTCAGACTCCTGGAGTGTTTACTCACCACTGAGGAAAAATTAGAAGCCTGATTCAACATCTCAGTTGGGAGTGTTAAATCAAATCTGTGATAAATGCCTCTGTGGTAAACTTATCTGCAAACACAGAAAGACTGGAATTATTAGATTAATCCAAATATGTCCTAGACCAGACAAGTCTCTGGAGGCTCCTAATAGGAGACTGTAATGTGATTGCTGGTTGCATTAAGGAAAACCCCTTGTTATGCAGCTTGAGGCACGTTGCTGCATGTCTGTGCTGAAATTTTCCTCTCTTTAAACACAAGGATAAATATTTATTTAAGATCATTATGAAGCTTCATGCTAGTTTTTTTTGATGGTTACAGAGGTGGTGGTATAATCCTCATGACTTACATGTACAAGGAATGCTCTTTCAATTTAGGTTTATTATCTCTGTGGAGTTAATTAACTTTGTAGGTCATAGGAGCATAGTTTTTATTAGAGAAAAACAAGCAATGCCTGTGAGTGAGAAACAAAGGTATTCTGGAGAATGTGAGAAATGTCTTATGTTTTTTCCTTATCAGTAATCCTGCTGTTCTCACTGCAGCTACTCTTTGCCTATTGGCAGGACTAACCAGTGGCAGAGGTCTGTACAGAGCATTTTCAAGTCTATTTACTCTTCTTCTAGGACTGCGCTTTCTTTTCTCCCCCCTCTTTCAATGGTGATTTACTGTTTTAAGGAGAGAACAGTGTTTGTTTCCATTTTGATGTTGGCAGCCCATCAAAGCAAGTCCTTTATTTTATTCAGAAGATTATCTGTCTGATGCAGTGCTGTAAAGACATTTCTGGAGCTTTCCTGAAATGCTGTGATCCTGCCATAAGCAGACCTCCCTGCTATTGCCTAAAGAGGTATCTTTTATTTAAAATTAACTTAATGAAACTGAAATACCAAATCAACAGCATAGTCACTAGTTTCCAACAATAGAAAACTGAGTGCTGCCACATGGAATTACAGAAATACCTGTTACATGAAAGGGAGGTCAGTCTGTGTTTTTTCATCTTCAGAGAAGTCTTGAGAGTGAAGTTCAAAGTGTGTTTAGCTTTGGGTATTTGGGTCTTTGTCATCCCACAGGGGCAGGCTCCACATGTGGCACTGAACTCTTGAATGTGTTGTGGAGTTTTGGAGTGGGCAGGTAAAGGACTTTTCACTGTTGGCTTTATGTTTTGGAGTAGGGAATTTTTGGAATAGGTAATCTCTGGCGACATACCTGGATGTGAAGTCCAGGTTTCCAATACTGGATATTGAGAACAATTGCCAGTGCTGACATTTATTCAGTCTTGTCTGAAAGTATCAGCCTTCTCTAGGAAGGAGAGGAAGAAAACTTGGCCTCTGTCTTTTTCTTACTAAGATAGACTTGTGGTTTTTCATGAGCAAAAAGAGCAGGTGAGGACAGTAGTTACTCTGTTCTAGGCAAAATCTTTGTGGGGAAAATCTCTCTGGTTCACCATTTCTTGAGTTTCGATTCCTAAAAATGCAAGGTAGTCAAATACAGTGTTGGCTTCATGTATGAAGTTGTAAGATTCTAAAGTACTCTGTTTTGAAGAATAATGAATTAATGAGATCAATCTTCTTGTCAGAGAGATTGTACTGTTTTTCCCCTCCAAAATTTTATCAGCTACAGTTGGGAAAAATGATTTAGATGTCGAAAATGTCCAAGAAATTTAAGCTGAGTCAGAAAAGTAATGTACTATTCCTTGTCAGCAGCAAAGCCTCTCATGGGAGCATGTAGTAGCAGCTGTATTTTGATTTCTGGTGGGGAACTGATCTGTAAAATCTGATTTTACACATTGTAGCTCACTGCTGCTTGGGCAGCCAAAGGTTCAGCCCTGCTCCATCAAGGAGATTCCTGCCTCTTGCCCATCCTGTGGTCAGAGAGGGCTGTGAGGAGCAGACCCTGCAGTTTGGTTTGTGATTCATGACTTGCCATGAGTGAGGACTGGGGCCGTGTGGATGGAAGAAGAACAGAAATTTCTCTGTGCAAAATTCATTGGATCTGGTTTATAGGCAAGACATTTCTGAGCCCTGGAACTGAAGGTGTGTTAGTGCAAAAAATGGCTGAGCTAAGCCAGATCAGTTTGGATGGTACATCTTGGGTGGCAGATGTTTGACTCTTCCTGCAGTTCTGCCTTTCCCAGGGAAGGAGTCTCTTCCCTTCATCACAGCTCAGCATGCCCAGGACGTGGTTGTGTGTAAACCAGGCAGTGTAACTTCCCTCAGCAGTTGCACTGAGTGCCCATTTTCACTACTTGTGGTAGTTTTGGGAAGCAAAAAAAACCCTCACAATATTTGTAGGGATTGTAGCATGATTTGATGGTGATGGCACAGGAGAACTGAGTTGCAGACTAATTTTGGCTGAGTTTTTGTGATGGTCTTGGTTGTACTATATAGGTAAACACAACAATTACTTTGGAGAATGGTGCTGTGATGCATTTTGTGGAATTGCCAAGACCTTGTGAGTCCCATTGTTGAAAGTGTTTATTTCAGATAGACTGGTATGGTATTTTCACATGGTATTTTGAGAAATCTTCATATGAGCTTTTGAGAAATCTTCATATGAGCCTTTCTGTACACAAATTTTACTTTTCTTAATTGTGTCACCAAGGGCACCATCAAAAGAGCTGTGAGCACCTGATTAAGCTAAATACAATCATTGACAGTGCTTTAGCCTTCCCTCTTGTGCTGTGCTGTTTATCTTGTTTCTGTGGCATAGGGGGTGGGAGTTGAAAAAAAAACAGTGAGTCCTTTAAATAATAAGTGTGGGTGGAGTTTGACTGCATTCACTGTGGATCTCTACCAGAAGCAATGGGGTTTTATTTTTTTTATTTTATTTTACACAAATACTTTCATTGTTCAACAGTTATTAACCTCTATTCAGAAAACAATGACCTGTTCTAGTTCAGGCTGCAGATGGCAGACACTCTCTCAAGTGATATTAGGATAAAACTTAATTTTTTGGGCCTTTGTTCAGTTATAGACAAGCACTAAAATTTCACTGGGAGTGGTGTGCTGACTTAAAAGTGTGCTGTTCTCTAGATCCTAATTCCTGCTATGAATATTTATATTTTAAAAAAATCTATGTTTTTATACATTGGATTTTAAGACTTATTGCATTTTCTTCCGTGCCTATAAAGAAACCATCAGAGAGCGTATCTTTATGGAATTATCACCAAAAAAAATAGGACTCTTAGTCTCTGTCCTTAGGGAAAGGGAGAATCTGAATTTTTTCTTACTGTTGAAAATAAATTAATAGCAGGTTGGTGTTTTCAGTTGCCTGAAACATTCCCACAATGCACTTTTGATAATGTTTGTAGTTATCACTGTTCCATGACAGCTGCTTGCACTGACTCACTAGGACTGTGGAAGGCTGTAGAAGCACTTGTTGATAGAATAATGTGGTTTTAGTCTAAGATTTCTTTTTAAAAATGATATTTATACTTGCAAGAGTCTTGGGGTTGTTCAACCTGGAGAAGGCTCCAGAGACACCTTTCTGTGGCTTTTTAGTACTTAAAGGAGGCCTGTAAGAAAGGTGGGGACAAACACTCTGGCAGGACCTGCTGAGATAGGAGAAGGGGTGATGGTTTTAAATTAAAAATTGTAGATTTCAAATAGATGTAAGGTGGAATTTTCCTACAAGGGTGGTGGGGCCCTGGCACAGGCTGCCCAGAGCAGCTGTGGCTGCCCCATCCCTGGATGAGGCTCTGAGCCCCCTGGGCTGGGGAAGGATGTTCCTGCTCCTTGCAGGGCTGTTGGGCTGAATCACAGAGCCATAGGCATGGAACAGAAAGGACCTTGAAGATGTAGGTCCAGAGGTAAAAGTGTGCAAAAAAGAGCAGTGTTCTTGGATGTGTTAAGGAAGGCAAAAATGAGAATGAAGGTTTGTCGCAGACATTTTTTCATAGAAATCCTTTCTTTCACATTTGTCCATCTTCTGCGAAGCAGAGCCCCAGAAGAAGAATGTAAACAATTGTTATCAGCTGCTGTGAAATGTAGCAGGTGCCCCTGTGATTGGCTCATCTTCCATGTGTACCATTAAAGGCCAATCACAGGAGCAGCTCAGGGACAGATTCCCTGGACACAGAACTTTGTGATTCATTCTTTCTATTCTATTCTTAGCTTAGCAGCTCTCTGCAACTTCTCTTCTTATTCTTTTTAGTATAGTTATAATGTATTATATATCTTATATAAATAAATCAAGCCTTCTGATCAAGAAACAAGATTCTCGTCCTTCTCTCACCACAGTGACCGTCTAAGGTCACTGTAATAAAGGTTGAATGAGATTTTAATCATCATGCAGCTACAGGTGTGAATTTGGGGATTTGCTGACATGCAAGGTTTTAGCACATTTGAGACAATGCTGTGTAGAATGCTGAATTTCATAGTTGGAGAGGAAATATAATTTACCAGATAGTAAAGCAACTCTTGAATACAGAAATATGTGAGATTTTCAAGATTGATTGCCATTTTCTTGCTTAATCTGTGATAGATAAGAAAGTGCATATGTAAACAAAAGTTGCCTTACAACATAAATTGGATTCTCTAGAGGGGCCATGGTGATGTAACTCCAGTCAAGAAATTGTTACTGTGTTTTTATCACTTTGTAGCTGTAGCCCCTGACCATGTGATTATTTTGTGGTGGTCTTAATCATTATGTCATTGATTTTAAAAAGCTGAGGAGTGTTGCAGCTACCTGCTTCAAAAGATGTTCAAAGAGGGATATTTAATAGAAGGAAAATGTAATGTTTTTAATATTTTGTCTTCAAAAATATAGTCAGTCTCTCTGAAGTTGCTGTTGGAAGCTTTAGGAGCATTTTTCATCTGTTTGAGATAATTTCTGTCATCACAACCACATCTTAGGCACTTCCCATTTCTAGCTTAAAATTAGCACTTTAAAGAAATCTAAGTGCTGCTCTAATTTTTGCCTGAGGGTGTAAGTTGTCCTCATTAGTGTCCTGCAGTAATGCTCACAGTGCCCGTTGATTTCTAGGCATCTGATTCAGACTTACTTCACTTTATTACCAATATCTAATCTAGATTTGTTTATGCTCATTTAATCAGAAGAAAAAAGAGGGGTGTTCTTGAAGTGCAATTTCACATGTAGCCAGCAAAAAGGCTCTTTAATTGAGGCCACACTAAAGAAAAAATTGCTATATCCTCAAGAGAGAGAAGTAAAACTCCAGATTCTGGTGTGTAGAGGTTGTATCCTAATGCCTTCATGTCTTTTCTGTTATATATCTCCCCAGTGAGTTTCTGCTTTGTTTTGGTCTTTTTAGCATTTTATTTCTCTACTAAGGGAGCAAGGGTAAAGAATTAAATCTGTACACATGCAAGGAGAAATACAGTTTTAACAGGACCTTCTTAAGAGGAAAAAATACGTGTGTTTTGGAAAATGTGTTTCTTTATGTAGATAAACAAAGATGAGAGATGAATAACATTGTTACTGTGTCTGTATTGGCAAGTATATCAGCTCCTAGTCCCTTCAGTTTGCTGTTACACATTGGAAAACAGTACAAAAACCTCTTGAAATTTTGGATATTCAGTGCTTTGAAATAAGGTTTATGTAGGAAGAGGAAGCCTTTTATGCTAACTTTTTTTTTCCAAGTGCAGTGGCTTTTAAAGTAAGTTGTTAATATCAGATTAGAAGAATTATTTATTCCCTTGACTGTCTTTTAGGGAGCAATACAAACACTTGAACAGATTAACAGTTCTTTGGAAGTAGTAATACTCAGCAGAATGTAATTTTAGAAGTGTTTTTCATGTAATAACCTTTTAATGCTGTTTTGAGTGGTTCCATTCAGAATTTTGGCTAGTTCTTGCATTCATTGACTTGAAAAATTAAATATTTGTCAAGAACTTCCCGACTAAAACTTCCTTTTACTTAAAAAACAAACCCAATTATTTCTGGCAAGCTGCTTTTCCTGCAAAGGATGCACACCCTGACCTTTATGCAGCAGGTTGCAGCATTTCTGAAAGTCTCTCTGGTTCTGCCTGGTATTACCAGCACTGAAAACACAGTTATTCCCTGTAACTTCTCATTCCTACTCTCAGGCTGTAATATTTTATTCTTCATAAAGTATTGAAAAATGTGAAGTGGGCATTGCATGCTGTTAAAAAAAAAAAAAACTGCCCAAAATGTCACTTCTTTGTCAGGCAAAACCAAATTATTTTTTTGTTAGCAGTCCCAATTTTGCTTTTAGAGTGCTGGCAAGACACTCTAAAGTGTGAGTCTGGAGGGTGCTAACCCTGTGCATGGGCACCTGGGTGACACTGAATGCCATTTGTTATCAGAGCCAGGGCAGGGTTTGGCTCACGCAGGGGATGGTGAGGCACATCCTGCCCGGGCTGCAAACAATCAGCAGCCACAGGAAACTGCTCTGCACCAGCTCTGAAGGACAACAGAGCCTGTCTGAAAGCCAGGCTGAAGCAGTCTGGCTGGGGCATTGTCTCAGCTGGGTTGCACATCTGGGAAGCAGGTTTGTGTTGCACAAGGTCCTTGCCAAGCTGGTAGGAGCTGGGTGTGTCTAAGTTGGTCTCTTGAGAAAGCCAAGCTTTTATTTTGCAAGTGACACGTTTTATTTCTGAAAGTTTTCAGTCTGTTTTGTTGTTCACTGGTTTTTTGTTGATTTGGTTTGGTTTTTTTTTCCAGGAGGGCCAAACATCTGGGCCATCACCTCCGAAGAGCGGGCCAAGCATGACAAGCAGTTTGATAGCCTTAAACCCATGGGAGGTTTCATTACAGGTTGGTCTGAGCTCTGCATTACACATTAACTTCTGTGTACACATACCTATCTCTGCAGAACACTTTTAGAACTGCATCCTATTTCTAGCCCTTTGTTGTGTGACTAATCACCATATTCTTCAGGCAAACAGCCACAGGTTATTAGTAAACTTAACAAGCTTTCCTCTCAAGTCTGGCACAGGAATACTGTTCTGTTTAACCCTGTCACTTCTGCAGCCACCAACTGTGTGCTGCCATTCTGTCTAGTTTCAGAAACCAGAGAAGATCAGGTGAAATCTGTGCTCATGTGGGAGGCTGCCAGGGAGCACTTCCAGTAGCTGTTCTGGCAGGTGACACCAGACCCAGCAGAAGTGGCTTTCCTCAGTGTGAGGAGAGAATGCTGTGCTGTTAGACATCTTTGTTTGGCAGGAGGAGGCAGGGAGAGGGATGCTGACAGCTTGTCCTTGTTAGCAACAGCTTGAAATTTGGGCCATTGGGCCTTCAGCAGGGTCTAGGTGGACTAATGGCATTTTGCAGGCCTGCTGTCAGTTCCAGTTGCATTCAACTGTGTCTCCTCTGAAACAATTGGTCACGTTGCTATGCACCTCACAGTTTGGAGGTGTTAAATCTAAAATCTACTTTTGATATCAAGACCCAATTTCATTGGTAAAGATGTCTTAATTTAAGAATGCCTCATTCTTGGTGGGTGGCTGGGCACTAAGGACCAGCCCTGATGACTCCTACCTTCCTAGCTATTCAGTAATGCCCTATCTAGTTCCTCTACTGGCCCTGCTTTTCCTCTTTTGGGGCTGGAAAGGACTGAGGAGAGAGTGGAAAGTTGTCTGTTTGGAACATGCTAAGTGGCACCTAACTATTGCTTTGGCCAGACAGCCCTGGGAGGTTGGTGTTTGCCTCCAGCTGGAAACTGTGCAGTGCCAGAAACCAGGCCACATCTGGGCTCTTACCTGCATCTGCAGGCTTTGTTATTTATTTGGCAAATGCTTGAAATAAAAGCTTGTGTATGAATATAAGAGAGAGCTGAAAGAGTAATTTGAAGTCTTAGCTTTAAGCCTCTGTAATTCACTCAGATGTAGGCATAAACACCACTGTCCCTGCTTTGTATGTGTACCAACTGATGTGGAACTTGGTATGGGAATGCACAACAGTTCCTACTCCCTTCCTGAAATACTGAAATTGTGGATGTTGTCTGACAGAAAAGAATATTATTTGGAACTTGATGTTTTCTTGGTTTTTCTAGAGACACAATACTGGCTCAAGTTAGATGGGATAGAGAAGAAAAGAAACAGCATTCTCATCCTTTCCTGCATAAGTAGTTGGGGCAGGACTAAATTTTCGTTCATTTTTAATCCATGAATCTTTTAAGATGTTGGCAGCCATAAATTTGTGACCTGTTAAAGTTTTCATAGCTATCTGAAATCACTTCTCAGAGCAGAGATTGGGAATTATAGAATACATGGGTATCTGACAATCACTGTCACCAGTGTTAAAAGCTGGGAAAAAAGCCCTGAAAAGCTTGGCATCCAGCATGGGGGTTTATTTCAAAAATCTATTTCCCCAAGAGCATGCTGAGCTCCTCAAAAATCTGTCTCTGGTATAAAAGCCTGCCTTTTGTTCTTTGTTTATCACAGGTGATCAAGCACGTACCTTTTTTTTGCAATCAGGTCTGCCATCTTCAATCCTTGCTCAAATATGGTAAGGTATTCTTTATTGTTTGCTTTTTCTAAGATAGGAGATTCATAGTATTCAAATGCTGCCTTTCCTGTGTTGTGTTTCACAGAGGCTTTCAGCAGTCGAGGTAGAAAGTGTTGTCTGAGTCATTGTTTTAATTTTATTTAATAGAGAGGAAGGTTTCAGCCCATGTGTGGACCAACAATTAATTAAAACTCAGTAATTTTTACATCTTTCTAATGATGTTATTTGAAATTGGATCGTGTTGAATGCAGCATTTTTAAACTATATTAAGGGCTTGAAGTACACAAAGTAGAAGACAAGAAAAAAATCTAAAGTCACAAAAAAAAAGTAGAAGGACAGCTTTGTGGTGAGTGCAACACTTAAAATGTTTTCTTCTCTGTAACCCCTCAGTCCTCCCTAGAATCCTGTGCTCAGTTTGGGGTGTGTGTGCTAAAAGACACATACTGGAGGCTCATAATAATTAAGAACAACTTTAAGAAAAAGTGTTAAAGCAAATAACTAAATGCAAGTTAGTTTTTCCTTTGGCAACATGGGATCACAGAGTTGTTAAGGTTAGAAGTGTTCTAGGATCATCAAGTCAAACCAGCATCACCACCATGTTTGCCATTAAACCTCAGTGCCTAGAAAAGAGGGGCAGGGAGATTTTTCTGTGGGACCTTGGGGTTTTGTACTGAGCAGTAACAGAATCAAAGGAAAAATGAAGCTTAACATTAGTCTGATTTTTTTTTTTCTCCTAATTTTATTTACATTCTTGTGCTCGGTCCTTGCATGCTTAAATGTGAATAAAATTTTATATTACCTGTCTGACTAGAAATGTTGAGGTTTTGTATGCACTATTGACTATATTTCCTTTTATATTTATTTGGAGAACTGTCAGAAGGAAAAGAGCGTGGGTATCAGGCTCAGAAAACCTCACCACTGGGAGGTTAATTCTCCACTGTGAATTAATGAAGTTTTCATAGCAGTGTATGGTGCCTTTAGGAGGTTCCTGCATCCTCCTGCATCTTGTTGCAGATTCTTGCATCAATTCCTTACCTTACCAAGGATTAATTTAAAATAATTATTCTGACTGGAATCATAAAGAAAAGCACAGCAGAAGCTTGCAGCAGAGGCAACAAGTGTATCCACTGGGCAGGAGATTTCTGCTTTCCCAAAAGCCTTCCTGCTTTCTTGGGAATTGCATGTTTAATGTATAGGAACCTCAAAACTGAACTCTGCAGAAGTGGGTACTCAAACTTCTCAATGGTGAGAAAGTTATCCAAAGTTGAAAATTTACTTTACAGTAAGTTTCTTGTTTTTCTGTGAAAAAACAGTAAATAAATCTAGTAGGAAAGCCTCTCATAGATCAAAAATGTTATATTTCTGTTTCTTTTCTAATTTTATTTTCTTTTGCTTTGTTTTAAGGACGCTCTCGGACCTGAACAAGGATGGAAAAATGGACCAGCTGGAGTTCTCTATAGCTATGAAACTCATCAAGCTGAAATTGCAAGGACAGCACTTGCCCACAGTTCTCCCTCCTGTCATGAAACAAACTCCAGTGTTTTCACCACTAATGTCAGCTCGCTTTGGTACTTATGAATATATAATTACTTAGTGTTCAGAGGTAAAAAAAAACACAGTTAATTGCAGCCAAATAAAAGCATTAATCTGACCATGAAAGTTTAGTGAATCAGTGTGAAACAAGAAAGAAAGGATATTCTGATTTAGGAAATTCACCAGGTCACTTTCTTGATATATTTGAAAATTTGATTCTTAAAAGACTTTTAATAGAGAAAAACATTTATTCAGTTTTGACAAGAAGGCCACTCACATCTACTGTCTGCCTTGCAGGCTCTCATTTTGTACTGGTGGTCTTTTTTTAATTCCTCCTACTCAGTCACGTATTTATACATGGGGGTTTTAAAGTTAAATTTAGGCAAAGGTCAGAGTTTTGGTAGAACAGCTGTTCTACATATTTTTTCAAAGTGAATCAGATTGTTTTGGTTAACTGAATAGAATTACTTTGACTTTTTTTTTTATGTAGTGTTTGGGGATTCAGTGCATGCTTGCTATAGTGTTATTTTATAGCACAAAATATCCACAATGACTTGGGCTGGATTACAAAATACATGTACACTTCTATGATGAAATTAAACATATGCATATATGAATTACATACATGATTTAAAATGTCTGCCCATCACCAAATCTCGTGTGTTTGGGTACAAGGGCATGCATTTACAGGGAGCTGTGGATGGCATACAGTTACCTCTCTAACTTTCCATCATCTCACCAGCACTGTTGTGTTCCACAAGGTGCAGCCAGTAATTCAAGTGCCCTAATTTGCCTCAGGCAGCTGCCTCTAGAAACCCTTTGCTAAGCATGGGTACTAATAAGGACTTTTCACCCCTGTGGATTCTTCCAAGGCTGATAGTTGGTAGAGACTTAGTTCAGAAACAGCAGCAGCTTTTCCCTGTGGAGGATTGCCACAGCTTTTGAGGTTGTAATTCTCTCTCAGGGGCCGGGCTTGTTGAAGAAATAGGTATAGCTGCAATTATAGAAAACCAGATCTTACTCTGTTGTGAGAATAGCAGCTAAGCCTACCTTGAGAATGAATTTGCTTGTCAATGAATTTGCTTTTCTTTTTAAATTCCTGTTCTTCAGTGTATTTTCCCCTGTGAGCTGTCTTGCCTAAATTTAGCAAAAAAGTAAATATTGCACATGAGCATCTATTTTCCCTCATTGTATTGCAGACACCAGTTGCTTTGTGTAGTTTTGACCCACATAAGGGACCCAGTTTCTTGCTGAAGCCTCTGCAGTGTTAAAGCCTGAATTGTTGGGTTTTCTCTAGGAATGGGTAGCATGCCAAATCTGTCCATGCCCACGTCTGTGTCTGCGATGGCACCGCTCGCTCCCATGGCTCTGACCTCCATGACTTCCATTCCTCCCCTGGTCATCTCTGCTCCCCTGGTGCCTTCTGTCAGTACCTCCTCGTTGCCAAATGGAACATCCAGCCTTCTGCAGCCTTTGTCTGTCCCTTTCTCCTCAAGTAAGTATAGCACGATCCAGTGCTTGCTCTCAGAATTGTGAATCTTATTTTCTCTGTGGCAAATTTCAGACAGGAATCCTAACATATGCATGAGAGTTAAAAAAAAAAAAAAAACAACAAAAATCCCCAGAAAACCCTACAAATGATTTTTCTCCAAAGTTCACATTTGTTAATTCTGTTCTAACTAGTTAATCATAACAACAAGACACTGATTAGCTTCTCTTACTTCTGTCAAAGTGAATGTTGATTATGCAGCATTATCTTTACCCAGTTGCTTTACAGTTCTGGGGTTAATTTTTTGTTTCTTCTTCTTTCAGCACTGCCTCATACTGGTTCTTTAGGCCCCATGGCAGGAGGATTTGGTGGTTCCAGTATGCAGAAGGCACAGTCACTAATTGATTTAGGATCTAGCAGGTATGGAAGTTAAGTTTAAAATTGTTTTATCTTACACTTAAGTAGTATATCTTCCAAAACTTACAGACCGTTTCTGTTCTCAAAGTATATGTGTTAAAAATTAGTCAATCTAATGTGACCTGTCAAATATAAAAACAGATTTTGTTTTTATATGCACAGGAAGTAATTTTCAGTAAATTGACAAAATATCCAAAGTAGGTGAGGAGGTCAGATGAGCAGTGGCAAAAAGAAGGGAATGTCCCTCATTAGTAAAGAGAAACAAGCCTTGCTAAGTGGTTATAAAAGCAATGTTGGTGCATTATGTGCTCATTCATTATAGAAAGCACCATGTCATCAGCAGGCATGTTAGAATAGGATTTTTTATCAATATTTATCTGTGAGTTTGCTTTATGAATAATAGAAGATTATGGATCTTTATAATCAGCTGCTCTGGTTCACTGATTTTAGGGCTTTGCCATGGAGGGACTTGCACATAGTGAGGGACTGGGCTTATGTATCTGGTTGGGCACCCAGGGGTGTCTCCCAGGATATCCTGAGGGCACCTCCACCCCAGCTCAGTTCCATGAGTGACTCAGAGGCTCTTGCACCTCCCTGCTGCCTGTCCAGGGCATGTGGGGTGCATGACCTGGGCTCCTCCCACACCTGATGTCAGCAGAGGTCCTGTAAGCTGACTGTAGGCATGGCATGTGCCTGGAACCATCTTTTTTTGGTTGGTTGTCTTTTTTGAATTGGAAAGTTTTCTGTTGCTGGTGCTGTACAAAGGAGCCCTTCTCCAGTGTTATTGCTGGCAGCATTGTCACCATCATGTTGTCTCATTCCATGCAGGGAATGTCAATCCAGCATTGTGCTGGAGAGGCTTTGTTTCTGTCAGCGTTCTCAATTGCCTTGGATAGCACTTCAAAGTGTTTGGTTTTTTTTTACTTGACAGAGCAGGGGGGCAGGCTGGATTCAGCTCTCATGAGTTTGTCTGATTTTCAGAGATGGGACCCTGAAAATGCTGGGAGTTTAGATGGAAGTTTGATGGGTATATCTACACCCTCCATCAGCACTAATCTGCAGAAACTGACTGAGTTGGAAAAGCTCCACTCAGCATGTCATTGTCACAGAAAGAAGAGGTAGAGCTGGAATATGGTGATTAAAGCAGCTTTAGAAGCTGCTTTTGGTTATGAGTTCATCAGATCCATTTTTATTCTCATGTTTATTCATTAACATGCCTCTTAAAATTAGTTTAACAATGACCCAACACTCTTGGGATAGTGGAGGTGTTTTCCTGGGTTTCCTCTACTATTATTCTGCAGTGGTAGAAGGATCAGTTATGGGCATTAGTGCCTGTGATACCCAAGGAAAATTATTTTCTAATCCTCATGTTGTTTCCTTACAAATATATCCCTACTTTGGCTGTAAAATTCCATATTTGTGATGAAATTATTTATAGCAAGTTAGCAGACGTAAAATATTGTGCAAGTTGTTTCATGTTACTGGAAGATTCTATGTATCTTCTGTTCCAATGCCTCTTTTTTAAACCAAATGATTTAGAGTTATTTCTTTATCTCTTTTTCTCTTTTGGTTTTCTTTTAATATTTGGTTGGTTGGTTTGGTTTGTTTTTTTGCTTTGTTTTGTTTTGAAATTATATTGCAGTTCAAATTCTTCCTCTAGTGCATCACTAGCTGGGAATTCACCAAAGATTACATCCTCAGACTGGGCAGTTCCTCAGGCCTCCAGATTAAAATACAGACAGAAATTTAACAGTCTTGATAAAAGCATGAGTGGATATTTATCAGGTGAGTATGACTTTTGGTATGGGCTGGAAAACCAGAGTGTTTCCTGCCTCTGAACATCGCAGGCTGAGGGATGGAATCCAAGCCTGGGATTTGGCTTGCATGTGAAAAAAAAGCTGAAATGTGGATGTTCAGACCTGTGCAAGAGAGAGTGAATTTCAGCCACCCAAGGAATGGAAATAACCTTCAGTTCATTGACTTGGGCTTGGTGTTAGACCTGGAGGAGCCAAACACACTGGGGAAGCTGCAGCAGCTGTGGCAGGGAAGAGGAGAAGCCTGGAGTGGTGGGACCTGACTGGAGGAGCCTGAGAACCACAAGGCTGTGGAGTTCAGCTCAGTAAAGTCAGCAGGCATTTTTCAAACACCACTCCTTGGACTGAGGCTCTTTCTTGTGACACTGGGGGACATTCACCTTCATTTTTGTGCCATGTGCTCCTCTATCAGTCAATGCTCAGATACTTGGGCTTTGTCTTTTGAAAGAAAGCAGATTGGGAAAGACTGCAGAACTGCAGCCACTCTTGGAATTTTTCCAAAGTAATTTAAGAGAGTCCTTGTTGATTTCCAGTGACATCTGTGCTGGGCCACATCATTATGGTGGCTTCAAAAGACTTCATACCAAGTTAATACAAGAGGAGAGTTTTACAGAAGTTGTTACAAAATGGGACTCTTCAGTGTAGCGCAGTGAGTAGAGAGTGCTCAGAGAGCAGTCAGGAGCTGCAAAGTTACTGTGTATGTTTTGTGTCTGCATTAGATTTCCCATTTTGAATGAGCACTCTGCCTCAGTTCCCTTGCCTGCAAAAGAGCAGGACAATTATTTCTTTAAGGAAGGGGTCTCAATGTTTTAATCTTGTTCAGTCAGTTTTGGACTGAAGGTTTCCTCCAGCTGCCTAGAAATATATCAGATTCTTTGCTGCCAAGGAAAGCTCTCCAGGTGATAGCTCAAGGTTTAGACAAACAGTCAGCAGTGCTTTTGTGACAGCTGTGGGGATTGCCATAAATACCCATTTTTCATGTCAGCTTTTCTGTTAGGTGCTCTGGGTGGAAGAAGGTACAGGAGAATACTTACATCTTTATTGTGTTCAGGTTATAATGCCTGTTGTTAAGCTTGGAAGTAAAACCAACTGATGAAAATGGATTAGATTAATATTAAAAATAAACATGCCCCAGTTCATGACCCATTTTTTGCCTCATGTGAATGAAGTGTTTATTTTAATAAAAATCTTTTACACTTTCACTAAGGATTTCAAGCAAGGAATGCCCTTCTGCAATCAAATCTTTCACAGACTCAGCTGGCTACTATTTGGTGAGTTTAGTTACTGATGCAATGTCTTCATGGTGTTGAGCGAAGAAATATACTTTATTAAATAAATGAGAGAGAGATAGCACAGATCTAAAATCATAAACAGAAACTGAGCTGCTAGTTAAACTAAGTTTGTTCACTAGTTACATTTCTAAAAGACACCTTGAGATAATTCAGTTTTTCATTCTTTGTGTGTGTTTGTTAAACTGTGTAATAGAAGAGGTGCTAACTTCAATTTCTGACCCAGGGATGCTCTCACTGAGCTGAGGGCTTCTTCCTTTCAAAAACAGGATTCTGAAATCTAGGTTGTTAGTTTTGAAGTATGGAGGAAGATTAAAAATTAAGTAACCTTTCAATTTTTTTTAGTTTTACTGCATTTTCCATAAAGATGTCTGCATATTACATGTTTTTTAAGACTTGCCTTTATTGTGCTGATGAAAGTGGTGAGAGTTGTCCGAAGGCTTGAATGATCTGCTCTGCTAGAGATGGCAGTTTGGGCTACACCTTCAGACATAACTCAGCTGTTATACATGAAATTTAGTGGCCCAGCAGAATTCACAACAGCTTTACATCTCCTCTTAAGTTCCCTTTCTTCTTCCTGTGTCCCAGGACAGTTGTTTGTGTCTGGCAGCAGCAAAGCTCAGCTTGCTTGGTTTCATGCTGTGAGGATAAATGTGGGCTGTGGGGTTGCATTGCTCCTCTCTAGAGTCTGGGGGATAAATCAGGTGTGCAGTGGCTCTTTTCTTTCTGGGTGTGTATTGTGAAGGTATCAGTAGCCAAAGCAAGGAGATCTGTGTTCCCCTGTAGAGAGAAATAACAGCCCACACCCTGTAGAGAGAAATAACAGCCCACATATCAGTTTTGCCCTAAGAAATTACCAATATTTCTACTGGGTGCGTTTTAGTGGTAATTACTGAAATAATGGTGCTGTTACGTGTGAGTAGTGCTGGTGTGTGAACATAACAAAATATCATCATCTCCTGCTTTTGTTTTTCACTGGTGTGTGTGTGTGTAATGGGCTTTTTTTTTTTTTTGGTGTTCATTTTGTTGTTTCCTTTTCTTCATAGGCTTTTTTTAAACTGCTTTTTTAATGAACTGTGTTTTTACTAAGCATTTTGTTTTCGTGCGCTCTAAGGACGCATTTCAGCAATTCTGTCTCTATAGACAGTTCTTTGAGAGAGGCTTCTGTTTTCTTGCATTTCACTGGTTTCACACAAACACACACACCCCACCAACCCCCCAGTTTGTGGGAAACAGTTTGTAGGCTCATAGGATCTCCTGCTCCTTAGAGGGGCTGGGTGATCCTTTTCCTGCCCACTGCAAGTTACTCTGCACCAGCTCGTGTCTTCCCTGCACTGTCAAGGAGACACAAGGGGAAAAAAGAATTCTATTCAAGGCTTCCTCTTGTAGAGTTTGATGTAATTTTATGTAATGTTTTCTTTGGCTTCATAAAAATAATTGAAAAAGTGGTTTCTAGCATTTTGAGCTGGTTAAGAACAGTCCTGGATTCACTTTCCAGCTCTTCTATTTGTGATGCAATAAAACAAGAGATACTTCTTACTTTCAGTGTTTATGGAAATGTTGGAGGATTGGGTTTGTTCAGGCTGGAGAAGAGAACGTTTCAGTGAAGCTGAAAAGAAAGTTTCACCTGAAAATAGCCAAAGAAAGATGGAGAGAGTTTATTTTCAAGGGCCTGTAGAGACAGGACGAGGGGGAATGGCTTCAAACTGTAAAAGAGCAGGTTTAGATTGGATATTAGGAAGAAATTCTGTACTGTAAGGATGGTGAGGCACTGGAACAGGCTGCCCAGAGGAGCTGTGGGTTCCCCATCCCTGAAAGTGTTCATAGCCAAGTTGGATGGAGCTTGGAGCAACCTGGGCTGATGGAAGTTGTCCCTGTCCATGGCAGGGGATTGGAACTGGATGATCTTTAAGGTCTCTTCCAACCCCAACCACTCAATGATTCCATGGTCTGAATAACAGTACATGATTAAACCAAATAATATCTCCCTTCATCAATTATTTATGTTATTAATTGTAAGAATTTTTACCCAAAACATTCCACAGGAATTGTCAGTTTTAAAAATTGTTTTTGCACAGTGCCTTGTTTCAGCTGTAATTTGTGAGTGGTTGTGGTGTTTGGTTCTAATTGGTGCTGCTGCTGCACCCCTGCAGGTCCCTGGCTGACATAGATGGAGATGGGCAGCTGAAGGCTGATGAGTTTGTGCTGGCCATGCACCTCACAGACATGGCCAAGGCTGGGCAGCCACTGCCCCTGACTCTGCCCCTTGAGCTGGTGCCACCTTCTTTCAGGTAATCACTGGGGGCAGTGAAATGTCATGTATTTAACACAACTGTGCTGTTTCTCTAACAATGGTGGGGTGGGGTTGTGTTCCCCTCCAGGAGTGGAAAATATACTGAAAATATAAATGGAACTCTGCCATCTTACCAACCTGTGCAAGAGGAGGAGCCACAGAAAAAACAACCAGGTAAAAAACAGAGTTCATGTTCTTAATGTATGGGGCTGGTTTTGAAGGGCACTGAAACCTTTAGGAAGTGGAAGGAAGAATCCAATCCATGGAGAGCTTCATTTCAGGAGCTGGATCCCTTTAAACTGGGATGGTAGGAAGGTTATTAAGTGGATGTAGCCAGCCTGTTTCATCCAATAGAATTGAGAAGGCAGTGACAAGGGGCTATTTTTAGCTGTAGGAGAGGAAAAGTGTGCTGATTAATAATGTATTCTGGAAAATAAACCCTTCATGGCCAGACATTGCTGTGCTACTGCAAATTGTTTTTTCATTTGAAAGTTCCTGGCATTACTGGCCATTCTGAAAGCAGGGGAGTCCAGTGTAGTTCAGTTCTCTGCAAACTGGAAGCAGTTTGGACACAACATAAATTCTGTTACTGACAATGTTACAGGGACACTGCCAGACAGAACTTGCCTCTCATTTTGGAAGGGCGGTTGCTGGGGCCTAAACCATTCCTTTGTGTCTCTTTTTATCCTTGTGTGCAGTAATTGAGCTTGATCCTGTTTTGGTTACTCATAGTTTTAGCTCCAGGAACTCCAACAGGGAGCACCCTTAAAAACTAAGCTCTTTATCCATGTGTTAATGTTTCCTGCACATTGGAAAACCATTCCAACAGCAGAGAGTTTTCTCCCAGCTTATAAAATCTTTTCTTTTATGTTTTCCTCTAGCATTCTTTCCTCTTTCATTCTTTAGAGTGAAAGGCTTTCCTGTTACATTCAAGTCATTTTCATGGTCATTTTTAAACTGGAACTTTTTCTTATTTTATTTTTTTTTCCCAGTTGGAATATACTTAGGAAAATTTAGAGGTATTTTTGAAGAGAAAAATAAAAATAATACTTTAACAAATGGAAGATGGTTACATCATCCATGACTGAACAACCTGAGCTTGCCAAGAAGTTTCTATCTTTAGTGGCATAACTGAGGTCCTTGTTTGAGAGCAGTGTTTTGCACAGGGCAGAAATAACAACCTTTCCTTCTTTTAGTGACATTTGAGGACAAAAGGAAAGCCAACTATGAGAGGGGAAATATGGAGCTGGAGAAACGCCGACAGGTCCTGCTGGAGCAGCAGCAGAGAGAGGCTGAAAGGAAGGCTCAGAAGGAACGAGAAGAGCAGGAGCGAAGAGAGAGGGAACGCCAGGAGCAGGAGCGGAAGAGGCAGCTGGAAATGGAGAGGCAGCTGGAGAGACAACGAGAGCTGGAGAGACAAAGGGAAGAAGAGAGGAGGAAAGAAATAGAAAGGCGGGAGGTTGTTTTCTTCACATTGTTCTTTAATGCTCCAAGGAATGTGTGTGTGCATACAGCATCCAGGGTTTGAGTGCTGCCTTTGGCTCTGTCTCCTGGCCTGGCTGATGCCAGGTTGTCTTGGAGAGAGAACACCATTTGTTATAAATATTGGTATAGGTTAAAGATTTTCAGATACTTCATAGGAGAGATGAGATTTTCTTGGGCATATTTCTTGCTTTTTTGCAAGAATTTGTATTCCAAACAAGACTCTACTGAATTCATAATTGATAACATTTTGACAGCCGAGCTTGAGACAAATTTGCTTCTACTTGGTGTCTCAGTGCATGCATCACGCTTCCATATTTTATTAGTTCTGTGAAATACTGCTTGTAACCTCCTTTAAGTATCTGTCAATGTGCTGTTTTATGGGCAGTATTCCAAGCTGCAAAGGCTTTCTGAATTATGAAGCTTTTTTTCATCCAGAGTCAGGAGTGTGGCACAAAGAATCTTGTAGGATCACTTCCTGCATTCTTTGATGCTGAAGTGTATAAGAGCACTTTAGAGAAGACATTATGTGTTGCTGTTCTGCTGTTTAGAACTAGAGCACATTATATTAAATCATGCTCTGTGAGTTCTGCATCTCCACTGTAATTTAAGGTAATGCAACTTTTCCTCAGGCAGCAAAGCAGGAGCTCGAGCGCCAGCGACGACTGGAATGGGAGAGGATCCGTCGCCAAGAGCTTCTCAATCAGCGCAACAGGGAGCAAGAAGAAATTGTCAAGTTGACCTCTAAAAAGAAGAGCCTTAATCTTGAATTAGAAGCCCTGGTAAGACAGGAATTTCACCACATACGCTGAAATACAGTATTTTAAATGATACAAATATTATACCTGCCTTAATGGCCCACTAGGAGTTCCATTCTGTTTTGGATAATGAATCCAAAACAGGTATTTTGGGTTGCTTTAGAGAACTGGTGGTGGACTAACCTGCTCACAGGCCTAGCAAAGGGATTTTTGCCATTTGAGGTGTAATCTGTTGCTGCTTTCTTTCCAGACTGACAAACATCAGCAGATCTCAGGCAGGTTGCAGGATATTCGTAGCAAAAAGCAAATGCGAAAAACTGAGCTGGAGGCTTTGGATAGGAAATATGACCAAGGGATCATGGAAGTCAAGCAACTACAGCAACAGCTGGAGGTGTGTAACTTTGTTAAATTCATGGTTTTCTTTTTCCATATTCTGTGTTTCCCTAATGCTGTTGAAAATGCATCTCCGTAGGGAGGAATATGTAGTCAGTTGGATTGCAGTAGAGGGAGGAAATAGGCAAGACTGTCAGCATTGCAGAGGCTTTTAGTTTTGTCTGTGGTGTTAAAGAAATGATTATACGTATTAAAATGAGCTGAGGGTTCAGTAACAGTTGTGAAAACCTCAGCTATTCTTTTGTGGACTGATAATAGAGACTTCTCTTTAATTTTGAATTCTTCTATGGCTCCAGACTCAGATTTTTTTGAGGAATGTTGTCCTGTGTTCAGACCAAGTTAGTGTTTAGGTTGAATTACCTTGCTGCTCTTTTATCTTTTTTTTTTCTCTATTTGAGTAACAAGACATTAATTATTTCTAATCACTTGACTACCCTAAATTATCTTCTGCCATATTTTTATCTGATGTTTTTGCTCATCAGGGAAACTTCTTTTCATATTGTTACTGTTTTATGTTAGGCTTGGAGCAGTCACCTTAAATGGTCTTGTGATAACATTTGCACTTCTAGAATGTTTGTTAAATGTTTGTTTTCCATCTGTGTTAATGGTTTGGGGTCAAAATCTTTCAATTGTAATATTATTTCTATTAAGAGTATAGAAATAATTTTTTTCTTTATCCAGTAATAATAACTTGCATTCCCGTTTCATTAACATGAGTTGAAGCTATGTGTGAAAAGTCTCTCAGTTTTACTTAATGATTCAGAAACAATATTAAAATTTTGTTATGTTCTCTTCAACATCTACAGGATTATCAGAATAAACTAATCTATTTGGTTCCTGAAAAGCAGTTGTTAAATGAAAGGATAAAAAATGCTCAACTTGAAAACACTCAGAGTAAGTGCTTGCCCATGAGTTCTGTTCTTGATTGCCTTGCTGAGTTCTCATCCTTTGTAATCAAGGCTGAAGGGTACAGAGCTGTTAATAGCAGCTTCCCAGTGTAGTGCCATTGTCTCATCTGCATTCCATTATCTCCTTCATGTTCCACATAAGGGACAAACAGACACATTTTGGCAAGAAAGCACAGGTTTTGCTCAAAACTTTATTTATACAGGCTGTGTAACTCACAGATACTATCACAATTTGTCCTTTTTTTGGTAGTCTAAACTCAGGGGAGTTAATTTATGTAAAGCTTGGTCTTTGTTTCAAATTACACTGGAAGTTCCTGTCTAGAGAATCTTGATATGAAATGTTCTGATAGAAAAAAAACAACTTGCAAGTTATGCTGTATGTATTGTATGCAATGCCTGTGTGTCTTAGTTCAGTGTTGGGGATATTTTGTCCTTGTGCTGTATATGAATAGAAAGGTAAATCAAGGAATTTTTGTGAGGAAGGAGGTTTGGATTGTGTATACAATAGGAAAATAACAAACAATTATTAGAAACTCGGGACAAAATTGTAAAAAAACCCCAGAAACATATGTAAAATTGCATGTCATTCCTTATGCAGGTACAGGAGTTGATTCAGTGCACAAGAAGTCCCAAGAAAAGGAAGAATTATGCCAAAGACTTAAGGAACAACTAGATGCCCTTGAGAAGGAAACAGCTTCTAAACTTGCTGAAATGGATGAGTTTAACAGTCAGCTTAAGGTACTTGCATTATCCAAATACCTTACACTTGTGAGCAGTGTATTTTATTTCTTCATCCACTCATAAAGATTGGTGCCACTTTCACCAGGCTTCCAGCAACTTCAGTGTCAAATAAGAATTACCAAAATCTTGGAGCAAATAACACAATACAAATGCAAATGTATTGCTAATGTACTAAAATATGAGTCTGTTGCTAACTATTGCTTTGCATGACTCAGCTATTGCTCCCTCTCACCTTTTGCCTTCTAGAACTCATTTTGATTTAGAATTAAAGTTTCTCAAGCCCTTGCACATTCTGTTCTTGCAGTATGAGGTCATATTTGCTGCTATTTTTGAATTGTGTACTGAACACTTGACTTTTGTTGATAGACCTGTGTGGTTTCACAGCACACTCTGCAAGGGCTGGTGGCAGATTTGGGTAGGAGCCTGAAAGTAACCGTAGGCCACTTCTTTGTTAATATTTGTTAATTTGTTGTAAGCCAAGAGTTGTTGACCACTGGCTCTGAATTTTTGTTTCTGAGGCAACTCTTTGGCCTGCCTAAAAGCTCAGGCAGCTCTCACAGGGTAGCACTCATCCATTTAACTTTATTTGCCAGCTTGCTCCAAGTGGCACTGGTGGGAACTTTTTCCTTGAGTAATAGATTGATGCTGGGCCAGCACGAGGGCTCTGCACTCTCCAGTAAAAAAAAGGCCACAAAAATTTGTAAATGTGTAATTGTTTTCTTTTTAAAAGTGGCTTCATGCAATGGGCATTTTCAGTTACTTGTTTGTTGCATGGCTTGCTGTGTTCAGTGGCTGCATCCACGGTTCAGTCTTCCCTAAAATATGTTTTTCAAAATACAGTGCAAAGATTAATTGGCTTTTTATCTACCTTATCTTACAGTGTGAGAATATGGATGATTCTGTTCTTCAGTGCCTTTTGTCTCTGCTAAGCTGTCTCAACAACCTCTTCCTCTTACTTAAGGTTATTTTCTAATCTTTGGCTTTTTTGTTTTTTTAATTATTTCGCAATTTCTCTCTGCTTACCCTTTCTGTTTGGATGTACAACTTCTATTAAATACGTTTTCCCAAAAGAAAACCAGTAGGCTGCTTTTCTTTCTGCTAGCTGTTATATCCTCTTTAAGACTTAATATCCTTACCTGCTTAGAAATCCAAACTGCAGAATTCTGAAAGCAAAATCCTGACTTTTAATTTTTTCGTTTTTTAATGATCTGATCTCTAAGTTGTTTCACCCAAACATTTTTCTTGTTAGTTAACATGAACCAAAAAAGCAGGTTCAGATGGAAACAGTGTCTTCTCTCACTTTTCCATCTCTTGCTCTGTACCTGTAGCCATCCATCCTAAGCTGTGAGTCAGGTATTTGAGTTCTTGTCCAGGGTGCAGAATATGGTCTGGCAAACACAGTGCTGTCAAACCTCCAGATTAACCCAGCACTAAAACCTACTTGCTGTCTTTCAATGCCGCTTTTGTCTGCTGAGGTCAGAAATACTTTACAGAAATACTGAGGTCAGAATAATGTATGAAGAAAAAAAACCCAACAGAATTACCCAACTGAGCTTTTCATTTTGCTTTGCATGAGGGTTTTTCTCTCCTTAAAGGCAGAGAATTTTTCTAATGTAAGTTCGCTTCCAGAGTGTTCCTGAAATTCTGGGCAAAGTAAGAAGGAAAAGTGTTCCCAGCTGAATATATTTGAGAAAAAATTGTAGTCAATTGCTTAATTTAGTTTGTTGCTACAGAGACTTCCAATGACACAGCAATCTAAATTGCACCATATGTCTTAGGCAACATGATTCTTGGTAGATGTGCATATTGTAGTGGGAATGCTTCATTCTTAATTGCTTTATTTGTATTTATGAGATCAGATACAAAAACTCAGGATTTCCCTATTGCATTGCTGAATGTATATCAGCAGGATTTTCCTAAGAAAAAAGAAAAGACTGGAGTGGTGATTTAGCTGATTTTGGTGTTAAATCTTAGAGGTGTTTTAGCAACAAGGTGAAGTACAGGTGAAAGTAATTCTATTATTGTTGATTTTTTTCAGTCTGTAAATTTATTTATCAAAAAGATACATTCTGATTTTTTGTTTGGAAAAAAAGATTGTTATCAGAGGGAGGTGGGATAGGAATTGAAGGATGTGTTCAGAAAGAAAAAGACTGAAACTGAGAAGGTTACAAGTACAGGAAAAGTCCAGTCAGAGTTAGTGTCTTTAAGCTGTGGTTTCCCACAGTGGTAAGACTGCTGGGTATATTTCTGAAGTTTTTCTGGTTTAAACATGGGACTGATCACTCAGGAAGCATCAAGGGTGAGCACCCTACTGCAGGATGCTTTCTCAGGTTATGGTGCAGTGTTGGATTTCAGCTGAAATCTGCCTCCTTGTAGTTACTTAAAATACAGTTCACTGCCTTCAGAAATGTTGTGTTTGATCACTCAGTTCTGTATCTTTCCCTCTCCTCTGTTGTATTTGGCATTTCCAGCTGGTGTAGGACTGGAAGGGCTCTTTGAAAGCCCAAATTACATCACTGACTTTGCAAACTGCCATCTCCTTTTAAAATGATTTGACTTTCTTTGCAGTGACCTCCAAGGACTATTAATAACTTAATACTATTTTGGCCATTTGTATTAAAACTTGGTTGAAAAAGCATTAAATGCCTGGATGCTTTTCTCAAAGATTGGCTTTATTCCCTTTTATGTATTCCACTGTTCCCTCCCTAGGACCTGAGGGAAAGTTACAGCACACAGCAATTAGCCTTGGAGCAGCTCCACAGGATCAAACAGGACAAAATAAGAGAGGTACAGAAAAGAAGAGCTGAGCTGGCACAGAAGAAGCGACTGGAAGATGAGGCTGCAAGGTGATCATGGCTGAGGGTGTCAGTGCTGCAGTGCTTAGAACAAATGCTGTTGTGGCTTTCAAGATAAGATCTATGTTTTTAATGTAAAAATACATCCTGTGTTGCCTTAGAGGAAGCATTTTATGTGGAGTACTACTCATGTTAGTGGGTTTGAATTTGAGATTTTCAATGATTTATATTTGATTTGACTGAAGAAGCAGAGCTAGTGACCTTGCAGTGTGGGTGATTCATGGGCTTTGCTCATCTCAGCATTTTTCTGCTTGACAGCAAGTTTTATAACATTGGGACAGTCTAAGAGAGCCATGTTCCATATATGTGGTGATAGCCTGTTAATTTTTTGGCTGGACACAGCTGTGTGATGGAGTAACAGCTCCTACTGCTGAATCACTGCACAGCTCCTACTGCATCCTGCCACGTGCTTGGAAACACTAAAATGCCCATCAGAGGAGTGGGTGTCCCACAGGGAATAGATGAAAAGGTCTCATCTAGACATTTTTAAGAGGATGACCCAAAGGGTTAGGTCCTTTCTCTTAAGAAGAAAGGTCTTGACAGCTAAAATATTGTGTTGAATTGGATACTAACTTCTTTAGACAGCTGAGGCATAGGATAATATCTGAATAGTTACAGAGAATACAGTCAGGTTTCCAGATCCTGTCTGCTGCAGTGTGGTCCTGGCAGGGATAAGCACATTGGATAGATTACAAGTGCTGAAGGCAGAAATACCAAGCTGCCAAGATGAGTATGCAAAGGCTATTTTTATCTATGTACCTGAGTGGAATTAAATCTCTGTGGAAGTCGTTGTTTCCAGTCAGGAGATTTGGGTACTGCCTTGCTGGAGAGCTTAAATCCAGCTTGGTTAAATTATCAGATCAGTTGTGGCTCATCAGGATGCAGGTGGGCAGAAGTACTTGTGAAGGCACTGCTCAGGTGATGGACTAAAATAGCTGAATTTTAATCAATTTGTTATTTTTATGTGGAGCACTCTGGCACTCATGTTAAGCCATGGTCTGTGGCAGAGCTGATGACCCTGAGAGCAGAGTGATGAGTGTCATAAACTCACTTTTGCTGACAAGTGTCGCTGAGTGCTGTAGGAACACAATCCCATTCATTTTTATGTGGATGTTCTCTTACCTCTCTCATTCCTTTCTTCTAGGAAGGCAAAAAGGGAGAAGGAGAACCGATGGCAGGAAAATATCCGAAGGGAAGAGGAAGAGAAAAAGAAACGACTGGAGGAAGAACGAATGCAGGAAAAAATCCAAGAAAAGCTGAAAGCTGAAGAAGCAGCTGCCATGATGAGGGAAAGGGAAAACAAACAACAGCTTCTTGCAGAGGAGGAGAAAAATAGACAAGCCACGATCTCGAGGGAGGTGGAACAACAAAGGCAGAGGCAACTGGAAGAAGATAAAAGAAAACAAGAACAAATAGCAAAAGAAGCTGAGGAGAGGCGCAAGCAGAACGAGGAAATAAAAAAGATAAAAGAAGCAACCAACTCTCAAGAGGTGGAGAAACACACTTCTAAAATAAATATAAATGACAAGTTTGGAGATCTGTTGAAGCCAACAGAGGGGAAAAGTCTTAAGCCACCCTGGAAAAATGAAGGTAATCTCAAAATCGTTAGACTTCTGGACTTTTACTTTCCTGAGTGTTCTTTCAGTCTTCAGGTGTACTATTATTGATGTGACCCTATGGCAGACTTCTTGCCTAAGTTACAATTCAAAAGAACCCAAACCAGCAATGTTTCCTGTCTTTGTCAGTTACAAATGATCTTACAAACTTAAGTTACTTCTGTCAGTTTTCAGCACCTATGGCTCTGATGACAAATCTTGCACTGATCATGGTCAACAAATAACAGTTGCTGGGAAGAGTAATATTTTAGGTTTTTCCTAGGGATTGCACTTTCTTTCATTAAAATAGAATGCTAATATGGAGGGGCTTTGTTCATTGATGAGAGATGGGCAGGTAATGCTCAAAGTGATTTTTTAACAGTGAAATGTAGTTTCTTTTGCATTTCTCAATGCCTCAAATGAAAAAAACACAAAAACCTGAATGACTAGACCTAACTAGTTGTGTGACTTGGAAAAATAGTGCTTTAACAATATTTTCACTAAAAGCACATTTGATTTCATCCTTCATTAGTCCTTGTCAGTTTTTATTAGCCACTTTTCTCACTGAGTTCAGCAAGGATCAAATTAGAACAAGGCTGAAAGATATTTCCACACCTCAGCTAAACCTTGTAAGACATTCCCTGTTTGCAACATCAGTCACTGACTTGGAGAGTGGAGATGCAAAGAAAGTAGGAATTGTGATATTTTGCTATTCCAGGTTTCTAAATAAAATCTTCACAACATGCTGCTGAGCACTTATTGTTGCAACAGTGGTATTTATTCAACTTGGAACATTATAGTGGTGTTAAATGAGGCTTTGTTAAAGCACTGGCTTAGCTAGAGCAGCGTGACAAAGAAAGAGGAGAACATAAAAATGTCATTTTTAACAATGTCTAGCAGCTGTCCCTGCCCATGGCAGGAGGCTGAAACTAGATGACCTTTAAGGTCCCTTCCAGCCCAACCCATTCTCTGTTTTTGTGATTTTTCCCCTGCAGAAGTCAATGCACATTTTGTTGTCTCAGTTACATTTCCATGACGGGTGTGTTAAATTGATGCCCTGGTGATCTCCTCTGATACCTGCACTGTGTCTGGGGCAAGAACTGATATTCCTACCAGTTGCTTGTCTCAGCTGTGTTAGAGTGGTAACTGGTTTTTGACCTTCCAGGCAAGGCAGCTGGTGCTGCAGAGTCGAGGAATTCCATTGCCTTGGTAAACTACAGAGCTCTGTATCCATTTGAGGCAAGGAACCACGATGAGATGAGCTTTAATACTGGAGATGTAATTCAGGTAAGATTGGCTATTCACATTTAACTTGCAAAAATTTACCTTTTTCTCTAGCCTTGAGATTCACAAAATCTTAAGGGTCAAAAGCCTTGTATTGATGTACTGTAAGGTTGACTCAAAATTTAAACTGGATTGCTGCTTCGTGTTTTTCTAAACAGGTGAAATTAGGATTAGTTCAGCCAAAATGTTTCTCTGAGTTTTCCACATCCTAGATATGTTGACAATCTCTTTAAATATAAGAACAGTGAATGCTAAACATAAACTTTCTAAAATTAGTAGATCAGAAACAATGCAGTTGTCGCAGCTCATTGCACATGTACAAGTTGGCTTCTGAGTGTTTGCTGGAAATATGAGCATAGTTAATAGACACATGAATTATTCATTGATGGCATTTGAATTAAAATCAAATTAGTTATATAACAAGTAGATGTAAGAGGTTCTTTAGAATCTTAATGCTGTTTCCAGTGTATTCTTAACAGACATTTCTGCCTGTCTGAGCAACCTGGTCTAGTGGAAAGTGTCCCTGCTCCTGGCAGAGGGAGTGGAACCAGGTGATCTTTAAGATCCCTTTCAACCCAAACCATCCTGTGAATCTGTGATTCTCTGAGTGTTCCCTTTATCAATCCTCCCTCAGGCAGACACTTAGAGTAATTTGTTCTGTGTCCATTTATTGTAGCACTTTTTGGAATTTGCTGTCTGTAATACTACAGCAGGACCATAAGACTGGAAATGCCTTGTGGCTTCTCAGTTGAAGTCTGTGTTATTTCATGTATATTAGTTATTAGCACTTGTTTGAAAACCTTTGCCTGCAGGTGAATGGGTGAAAACTGATTTACAGTAATCATTAGAAACTGGTAATACAGTTTCTAATGTATAAGTGTATGTGGTTGCTCCTCATTCAGACTGTAAGTAATACAAGTAGGTGATAAGGAAGAATTTACAAAGCTGTGTGGTACAAAATATTAAAACACTTGACTAAATTAGCTTTCAGTTTGACAGTGGTAAAGCATTTATTTGCATTTTCATACCAGTGAGCCATGGAAGGAGGGAACAAGAGAAGTAGGTTTTGCTTTGACTTCCCTCTCAGCTGTAATTGTGTCATTCAACTGCTGATAACTGATTTCAGAAATAGGCTAACAGCTGCCACCTCCTCCTCCTCCTCCTCTGGCATCCCAAACCCGGCTAAGCTAACCAGCTGATAGTGTTTGATGGGCTGCTAATTTTTAGCCAATTTTCACTAACTGGCTAATTTGTAGCATAATGGAAGCTTCAGGATTGCTGTGAATGTTTAAGGATGCTCTATACTTAATCACACAGTAAATAACAGAAATTTTGGATGTGTTTCGGAAGCAGTCAGCTGACAGAGTTAATTATATCTGTGAGCAGAGCAGCCGCAGTTGTTTCCTGCTCTGCTGGGCTCACCAGCCCCTTCCTCTTGGCTGCACATTCAGCAGAATGCAGCACAAAGCCCTGGCATTTTTGGCAGGACAGGGTGGCTCAGAGGCACTGCATGACCCCATGTGCACGTCTGGGGCCTGAAGCAGGGCAGGGTCCCTGAGGTCTTTCTGCCCCTGTGGCTGAAAGCGG
Source organism: Zonotrichia albicollis (assembly GCF_047830755.1). NCBI lineage: Eukaryota > Metazoa > Chordata > Aves > Passeriformes > Passerellidae > Zonotrichia > Zonotrichia albicollis. The sequence continues at coordinate 82,363,427 of NC_133821.1, forward strand.
TGCAGCTGCATCATCACAGGGCAAAACCAGCTCAGTTCTGCCAGGGCAGAGTGAAAATGCTGATCCTGGCGTGGGCACTGCCCCTGCTCAGGTCAGAGAGCCAGCAGGGGCCGTCACACCAGGTACCCTGCTTGTTCCATGCTGCTAATTCTCTTTCCTTTGTATTTCTCCTCTTGTCCATAGGTTGATGAAAAAACTGTGGGAGAGCCTGGTTGGCTTTATGGGAGTTTTCAAGGACATTTTGGTTGGTTTCCGTGCAATTATGTAGAAAAAATACCAGAAGGAGAAAAAGTTTTATCTCCTAAGAAAGCCTTACTTCCTCCTACAGTATCTTTATCTACTACCTCAGCTGCTTCAGAGTGAGTTGTAGTTATGTTTGTGTTTAAATTGCTTTTTCTAAATTTAGCTGGCACATAATGTGCTTTATAGTTTCACTTGGTTTTAAAATATAAAGGCAGAAAACTTACTGAAGAACTTTCTTAAATGTCTTGGCTTGGAAAATTTGAGTATTTGATAGTCTGCTTTGAATTGTATAGAATATCAGTTTTATAAATGTTGGGAAAAAAAGTTCTCTGCTTGAGATACTTTGTAAGTAAAAGTTATAATTTGAAAATATGCCTTGTGTTCGATTTGCAGACCACTTTCACCAAGTAAATCTGCAGAAGAATCTGATTACCAAAACATCCCCTTCTCCAGCCTGAATGTTAACACAGCCTGGCAACAGAAATCAGCTTTTACTCGTACTGTGTCCCCTGGATCTGTTTCACCTGTTCATGGACAGGTACCTTGTGCAGAACTTGATGCATTTCAGATTCATCTTAAGGAAAATGATTTAAAGGAAAACCAGAACACCACACAACTTTGCTAGTGCTGGGTGCACTGAACAGGCTGGAGGATAAAGAAGCTCATCTAAATATTCTACTAGTGTGCATTGATATAATTCCAAATATTTCCAGGGACCACTGAGTAACAGAACTCATCTTTCATAATCCTAAAATAATTTTCACCTACAATTAGACACAAAAGATTTTTCTAACAAATAAGAAACTGAGTTGCATGCATGCATTGATGGAAACAAAGTTATTCAGACATCACTTATGAATGAAGTTGCTTAACCTTCAAGAAAAGATACACCAGTGTTTGTTTTTAACAGCTGGGGCAGTGTGGTCAACCAACATCTCTTCTGTCTTACAGGGGCAGCCTGTAGAGAACCTAAAAGCACAAGCACTTTGTTCTTGGACTGCAAAAAAAGATAACCACTTGAATTTTTCAAAGAATGACATCATCACTGTCCTGGAGCAGCAGGAGAACTGGTGGTTTGGAGAGGTACATGGAGGAAGGGGTTGGTTTCCAAAGTCCTATGTCAAGCTCTTACCTGGAAGTGAAACCAAGAAAGAGGAGTAAGTGTGACTTTTGTTGTTTTATTCATCAGTTTGCAAAAAAAGTGGTTTAGAGTGCAAAATTCTTGCAGTGCTTTCATGTGCAGAGCATAAATGCCATTTAGAATTTACACTGTGTCATTTTAGGCTTTTACTATTTCATTCTGGCAAGCCAAGTGGTGTTGGGCTCACGGCTGTGTAACCACAGACAGTGTTGCTGGCTGAGTGCTGTGAAACATCAGTGGTGTTTGATTATTCATCAAGTGCCAGACTTTTTGTTCATTACCAGTCTCCTCTCTTGCAGTGCAGTTGTATTCTGCCTCTAAAGGTGCCAATTTTTAAGTGACCCAAAACTAATTGTAAGCTCTGCACAGAGCAGTAGTGTGGTTTTCTTCACTTGAAAAGATTATTATGCCTGTTCTAATGTTCCAGGGTACCTGCTCAGGAAAAGTCTGGTTACTGCTGGGATGGCTGCAGCACTGTGTGTAAATTGTTCTGCTCATGTATTTTACTAAAACGTCTTAGAAATTCTTTAGCATAACAGAATTTAGAATTAGGATAAAATCTTTCATTTACTTCTTTTGAATAACATAATTTGTGAATGTATCTCTTCCCTTTTATTGCATTATATTTTTAAGTGGTGTGCTCTTGGGTGCCATAAATATATTAAGTATCAGTAGTACTTGGCACTATTTGATAGTCAGGGAAGTCTTTGTAGTTAATTCAGAGTGAGCACCAGCTCTGATATAACCAAAGTGATCTTGGTCTCATGTGAATTGAGAGATTTGCTCTTGATCAGTCTCTTGCTAACACAAAGCTTTTTTTTTACTTCTTTCTGCAGACCAGAAGCTATTTATGCAGCTGTAAACAAAAGGCCTTATACCCAGAATTACACAGCAGGAGAGGGTAAGAGAGCATGAAAAATGCCAACTAATGCTACAGTCTGGTTCTGCTTAATGACTTGTAAATACAGTTCAGTTTGTGAGGGGTTTCTGAGCAGAACTTTGAGTGCTTGTCCAAAACACAGAGTGCAAATGTTCAGCTATTGATACAAAAGTACTAAAATAAGTTCTAAAATAGGAAGGTTGTAAGTAATTCAGGTTGAGCATAGGTCTAGGTTCTTTAATAAGACTTCTGCTCAAGCATGAATATAGTTCAGAAAACTCATAAGCAGAGTTCTCTTCATGCTGTTGCCTACTGTGTTATGCTGTTCTGTAAAGACAAGAGAAACAATTTTAATCTCCTGAATATGGATCATTGTCTTACAGTCAGTAAGGAGTAGAGAAAACAATTATTATTGGAGAAAAATTTCTAGTGTATATAATCACACTTCCCTGATTATATTTTAATTGCAGCTGTATTTTTTCATTACTAAGTTGTGTACCTGTAAGAGTAAATGTGAGTTCAGCCAAGCAGGTGGACAGGTCAGTTCACAGGCTTGTGAAGGTGTGATCCCTGTTGGCACCCACTGGAGAATGCTGATACCCTTCATGTGCCCCTGGGCTTGCTCTGTGCCCCTCTGAGGCTGTGCTCTCCCCTGTGTGCTCCCTGCACAGAGTACATTGCCCTCTATCCCTACTCGAGCTCCGAGCCCGGTGACCTGACGTTCCTGGAAGGGGAGGAGATCCTGGTGACCCAGAAGGAAGGGGAGTGGTGGACCGGGAGCATCGACACCAGAACTGGAATCTTCCCCTCCAATTATGTCAGACCAAAAGATCCAGATGTGAGTTCAGTCTGAGAATTAACAGTTCTCAATGTATCTTCTCTCTATTTCATTCTTACACAGGGATTTTGAACAGAGGTTAATACGCTTGACAGAAAAGAAAATCCTTTGTAGCTTGAGTGCTAAATCAGAGCTGTAGCCAGTGTCACACTGCCTCTCTCTCTGTACAGGATGGTGTTTTGTAAAACACCTAGGTTAAAGTTAAAATCTCCACGTGCTTTTAGTGTAAACTGTACTGGTTTTATTGCACATTAAAGGTGGTTGTTGTTTTGTCTTTGTAGGCTTCTAGCTATGCTGGCAAAACTGGAACAATAAATAAGAAACCCGGTAAGTGACAACCTTTTAACATTTAAGGCTGTTTCTTGAGTAACTCTGAGTATTTAGGCTCATAGCAGTGTTTAATGGTGGCTGATGTTCTCAGCTGCAGGTTGTGTACCAGGAGATTTCTGTGGATCCAGCTCTTACTGCAGTGAACAAATAACAAGTGCAATTACTGCTTTCTTTCCAGAAATCGCTCAGGTTACTACTGCCTATGCTGCATCAGGAACTGAACAGCTCAGTCTTGCTCCAGGACAGCTGATACTTATTCTGAAGAAAAATGCCAGTGGATGGTGGCAAGGAGAGTTGCAGGTAAGTGATTCCAAGAGGAATAATTGAACTTCATGAATGGCAAGGAGGTGTTCTCAGGTTTAATTCAAAAAAAACAACTAAGTATAGAGTTATATAAAAGCTGGTCAGAAAGTTATCCTGTGTAAACCAAAGGGGAAGAGAAGCTGTGTGGTGGATTTTTTTTGTTTGTTAGATTGATTGGTTGGTTTTTTTAAACTTTGGGTTGCTGGAGGTTTTATGGTTTTTTGAGAGTCGATTTTCTTGGTCACATAAAATAGTAAAACTGTCGATTAACAGGCGGGAGGAGGAAGAGATGAGTTGACAGTTACTTAATTGGTTAGGATTTAATTGGTGAAACATTAAACTGTGAAGTTATTCTAATGAAGGAACAGGTGGGTTTGGAAGCTGGAGTTGGAAGCTTCTTTAATGCAAAAGTTCTGTTTCCACTTCTCTCCTTTCCCCATCTAAATTTAAGAATCTCCTGTTAAAGTGCCCTTGACCTCATTAGAAACTATGGATATGATACATGGGTGGAATATTCATAGAACAACTTTTCAGCCCTACATTTGAGTTGTACTCTGAAATCTCACTTCAAAATTTTGGATGAACATATTAGGGTGCAACTTTATCTGAATTGCATTGTTTTATGCTTTAGTCAGATTTTTACCTTTTGAGATTCATTTAGTAGCTGTTTAGAAGCCTGACTTCTTGTCTTTTGTTGGGAAAAATCTGTGACATATATGTTGCAATTTTTTCCAGTCTATGGACTATTCAGTTTTTCAGTGGTGTAATAACCATTATGAACATTCACAGGCAAGAGGGAAAAAGAGACAGAAGGGATGGTTCCCTGCCAGCCATGTGAAGCTGCTGGGTCCAAGCAGTGAAAGAACCACATCAGCTGCTCCCTCAGGTGAAAAAAAGAGACTTTGTATTTAATTTAGAATTTTATGTAACTATTTCAAATGTTCATGTATCTGTGAGGGTCAGGCATCCATCTTCTAGGCTTTTTAATTTTGATGGTTGCTCTGAAGAGCCATACTATTCTCTTTTGGAAACCCCGTGTTTCCAAGTGCTAGCAAAAATCTTAGAGCTAGCAAACATTGGCAAACCACATGGAATTACATGCACTGCTCCTTACAAAGAGGGAGACTAAGCAAATTTTCAGGTTATTTCTAGGTTTTTCCATTTGAATGGTTGGGTACAAATGAGGTTATTTCACAGAAAATGAGCTTTTTTGCTTCTGTGTGCTTAAATTATGCTGTTCTCCACAGCTATGAGTTGCTTTATACAACAGTTTCCTGGATTTTACTTGACAAAACTTCCCTGTGACTAAAACAGCAACTCATGATTAGCTAATGCATGTTTCCTCTTCCTTTGCCACATTTTCCCCACAAGTGTCTGCAGTAAGATAATCAAACTCACTCTCTTTTCAGCCAGTAAAAGCGAGAAGGATCCTTGATTACATTTTAAAGTATCTGGAAGGCCAGTAGATGCAGTCCATTCATTATAGAAATTCACAGATAATAAGTGGAAATAAGAATTAAGTGGCTGGCTCAGTTTTAAAGAAGTAAAAGAAAAGGAAAGGCAATTCTGTACCAAGATAAAATCATGTGGCATTTTTCTCATGCAGCAGTGCATGTGAGATGGTTGTTTCTTTCCTGTGGTTTTGTAAAACACTGAGAAAACAGTTTTAACACTGGTATAACTCCATCCTGCTCTTTCTTTCCCAGTGTGCCAGGTGATAGCCATGTATGATTACACGGCCAACAATGAGGACGAGCTCAGTTTCTCCAAGGGGCAGCTGATCAATGTGCTGAACAAGGATGATGCTGACTGGTGGCAAGGAGAAATCAATGGTGTGACAGGTCTCTTCCCCTCAAACTATGTGAAGATGACCACAGATTCCGATCCAAGTCAGCAGTGTAAGCAACCTCTACTTTTGATTGATTTTGTTACTTCATTTCAAAGGTGCATTGCTGCTCTTCTTTGTGTTTGGAATTTGGCATTCCAGGCATCAGCTGAATTGATTACCACTTCAAGTACTCTTTAAATTCTTTATTATAGTACAAAGTGCTTTAAACCCTTTTCCAGTTAACCTACAAACAACCAGCACATAGCCAACCAGCCAGTGTGGGATAGCAAGAGTGCTGTAGGGTGAGCTAAAAATACTGAATTGGGTAGGAGTTCTTCCAACAAGATTCTGGTAATTAACATGGACTGGGAAGCAGTGCAGGCACACTGTAATTACAGAACTTGCTCAAGTTTTGTAAAATAAGGAAAAGTGCTGTAGTAATTTTAACACATATATCAGTTAAGTAAAAATACCCGTAAAAAGGATAGGAAGAAGATTTTGGCATTAGCACATGGTCTGTCCTTCTCCTGGCTCCCAGCATTCCAGCTGTCTTCCAGTCCTGAGAAACAAGATATGTGTCAGGACATAGGTTGAGGTGAAAATTACCAGCAGCAGGCTGAGAACTGGATCCCAAGCTGTACACCTGACAGTCAGCTTCTTTCTGCATTTTTAGCACATAAACACAGTAAAGGTTTCTGGTGTCCCCTACACACACCCTGGTTTTTGCCCCCTGTCCCCAGAGAAAATCCTCCTCCCAGAGAAATTTAGCACAATTTTTACTCTCTCAGCTTTTCATACTGTGATTAAACCAACTTTTACATCAGCCCAGTGGGTTTGGGAGCACACCATGATGCCAGAGTTGCTGCTTTGACACAACAGACCTTGTCCCTTCACTTGCTGTTTTCCTTCAGACAATGTTTGGAGTTCTCTTGGGATAAAAACACCCATCTGGAAATCTGGCTGAGCCTCACTCCTATTAGCCTGTAGCTACTGTAGGATCAGTCTGCACTTCAGATTTGATCACCAAGTTGTGTTCTCACAGAAAAATTCACAAACTCATAATGAAGGTACAGCTTGGGTTGGAAAGTAAAAATAGTTTCCCTGGGTAACTTGTTATGGTTCCTGGGCAAAAGAGAGTGTGCACCATTCTTGAGGTTTTCTTTTTAGCTAAATTACTTCTGAGCCCATATTTTTATATTTTTGATAACATATTGTTCTGGCTTTTTTTTTTTTTTAATGTCTCTGGCCAATTGGTTGGGATGTCAGAAACTTCTGGATTTAGATTGAATTTAACATTCTTTGATGAGACATAGATAAATCATTAAAATGGTCCTTTGAAAGCTTTAATTTGTTTGCAAATCTCACATTTAAAGAAACTGTAGACTATACCAGTTGGGCTATAAAATCTCTGGCCAATTGGTTGGGATGTCAGAAACTTCTGGATTTAGATTGAATTTAACATTCTTTGATGAGACATAGATAAATCATTAAAATGGTCCTTTGAAAGCTTTAATTTGTTTGCAAATCTCACATTTAAAGAAACTGTAGACTATACCAGTTGGGCTATAAAATTAAGATTCTGGCTGAGTATTAAAACTTAGGAATTTTCAAAAATGATACAGGTAACAGCTTGTCTCACCAGCTGTGTTATTTCAAGTTATGTTGTTGAATGTGACAAATGCAAGGTCATCACATAAACCACTGATTTTCAGCAAAAGCCATGATAAGACCATGCTGTAATTGGAAATTTTCTGGATAGTGAATAAGTTTTTCTCATTTTTTGCTGGTACATCATTAAGTTTCCCCTCAGATTTCAGTGATGTGAAATAAGAGTATTTCCATCCACATCAAAATGGCTTTTGACCAGGGTTAATGATGTGCAGATGTGCACTAGGTCATCTCTACCTGGCCATTAAACTTTTCTCTAATCACTACTCTATGAAGCAGTTTTACAAAATCCACCTACTGGTGAACAAAGAGTATGTTGAATTTATTCTCATTTTTTCAGATTCTCTCAGGATTTCAAATAAGCTAAGTTCCACACTAGTTTTGTGCTGGGATTTGCCACTCTGTTTGATATAGGCATTTGGAAAGTTAAGGAAAAATCCTGCCTCAAGCCCAGAGCCTGCACAAACCCAGCACAGCTCAGGAGCTCTGTTCAAATACCATTTCCCAGATTTCAGCTGGGCTGCCACTGCTGCTGGTCAGTTGTGTGAGCAGCAAGCCACTGCTCTGTAGCTCTTCTGTAACCAGAAGAATGTTTAAATGTGCCCTGAGTGAACTTCCAAACTTCCTTGGGTTTCCTTACAATATTTTTGGCTCTTGTTTAAACAGAGTAGAGAAACTATCACGAGTATTCTTGTGAAATCACTAAGGAATTGTCCCACAGAAATGTTGATGTGGCCCTCAACAGAACAGCTTTGAGATATGAGAGAATATAATTTTAAAAATGCATTGTTGCATTTCAAAGAACTGCTGATCTGAGTATTATAATGCCTCTGTTGAATAATAGCAGTTTTCCCCTCTGTTTTTCCTAGAACAAGTATGATGGTATTGGAAAGGGAGCAGGCAAATTTGGTTTACTCAAATAGGTTTGTAGTTCAGGAAAATTGTGGGTTTCTCCCCCAGATTTAAAGACCTTGGTATCTGGAGTCTTTTCTGGGAGTTATTAGTTGTAGCTGTAATAGCAAACTTCCCTAGCAAAGAAGGAACTGGGGTCAGTGAGATGTCCCTTCTCTGAAGTTGCTGACATAGCTCTGTGAACAGAACAAAATCACTCTTCCTCTTGGTGTAGCTGCACATCCTGGCATAGGACCCTGCAGGGAAAGAAAAACAAAATTACTTCAGGGTGTTGTAGGTTTGTTTGTCTCTTAAACACGTGGTGATTGCAGAACACAGGACAGTTGAGTTGTGTTCCTGGTGACTCTGGTGGTGGCTAGACTGGCTCCTGTTTTAATGACATTTTAAATAGCCTTTTTTTCTAATGTTTGCACAAAAGCCAGCATAAATAATAAATATACTCAGCAGGTTTCAAAATAGGTTTAAAATAAATCTTTGAGTGTTTGCGCAACCATGCAGGATCAGATCTTGTGTGTTGCCAGTACCTCTCTAGTGCCAGGTTCTCTTCCCATCCTTTCCAAAGTGTGTGTGAGAGGGGTAGGCACGGTGCTCTCACCACTTCACAGTTCTTCCCAGTGCCCTGGTCTGGAGATAATTTTATTTTGGCCAGTCTTCATCTGCTTTGCACTTGTTCTCTTATTATTTGTTGGCTTTTTCAACGAGATACCCTTTCAAGTTTGTCATCTTATCCATGGAACCAGTGTAAACTGCATCATTTTGTTTTCTTTAGCTGAGATTTTCTCCCCTCAGGTAAATCTCAACCATTAAATGTCAAGAGTCAGTCAGGTCTTTGCTGTGTTACCAGGATCTGACAAGGACACATCTACCAGGTTCTCTTCCCATTCCTCCCAAGGGATGTTTAAGGTGGAGTAGGCAGGAGAGAAGTGTAAAGGGGGAAGACAGCTGTTCCAGCTGTGTCTGCATACTTGGTTGCCAGATGTCTTCTGGTGTTAGAGGTCAGTTCGTACCTCAGATGTTCTTGCTCAGGGCTGGACAGCTCAGCCAGGTGCACACACCTGTGCTCCATGTGCAGAGGGGCTTCTGGTTCATCCCAAGGTGTCTCATCCCATGGGACTCTGAGAGCTGAATGTTGTGCCAGTTCTTTCTGCTGTAATCTATGTGCAGTGACTGTTTCCTGTTCACTCTTTCTGCTTTCCATAGCCCACACTGCTGCAGTTCCTCACACATCAGAGCTGCTCCTTCAGGTGCTCAGCCTGAGCTCCATGTTGTTGTTTGTAGTAATATCTCTAGAGCTACCTCATTTTTGTCTTCCCCAAGCCTTACTTGTAGATGTGACATGTTGGAGACATGAGGCAGGTCCTGCAACAAGGATCTGTATTTCCAAAAGTTGATTTCCATGCACAAAAGATCTTCAGTAATTCCTGTCCACACTGTCAGGTGGATGAAGCTGACTCACTTTTGGGGGTGTTCATAGTGAAAAAACAACTTCTCAACTGAGGTGCTCATGGCTGGTGTATTTCTGTGTCTGTATGGACAGCACATTTGGAAGTTCTCTAGTTCTTGCCAAGTAACTTCTCTTTGTGGAGTAACAGTTCATGGTGCAGTGGCTTTGAGATGTTGCCTGTCGCAGTTCCACATTGATATTTTAATAAATGAGGATTATTTATTCTGATTTTACTCAACAGCTCCAGAATTCTACTTCTTATAGCAAAGATCAATTATGAAATCAGTCCCTTACTTCATAGTGGCATAGTGACTTTATATTTGTATTTGGTGAATGTCAGTCAGCATTGATAACACTTCCAGTTTGTAATCCTGGGGTCTGGAATAGTCTCTGGATTGCCCACAAGGTGTGTCCCTCTTCAGACCATGTGGCCCTTGGAGTCTGAGGGGTGTGGTACCTCTTGTTCCATGGACACATAAGACTAGAGGCAAGGTTTTAACTTCTTTCTGGCTCAAACAGAATTGAACAGGTTAATTTGTATGTGCTGATATGAATAAATTCCAATGAGATTTTTCATTACAAGTTTACTTTTTGTCTGATTTTCTAATGTCTCAGTAGAAATTTCTCAAGAGAGATTCTGGTTTTGTTGAAATCTCAGGGAATTTTGCCATTGCCTTTAAAAAACCCTTATGGATTGACCTTGTGTTGAAGTCTACACGACAGATATTTTCCTTAGGAACAAAAAGTCCAAATAAATGAGCTGCAGGGGTTTTCAGAGTCAGCCATGGCTGGTCATAAGTACTTAAATTTGTGTGTTTATAAATATGAAACTGCAAGGGTGGAAGCTTGTGATGTCTGTTTTCAGAAAGTTGAATGTTCATCATTCCTTTCTGACCTTTTTGGTGTTGTTCTGTCTTTGTCCATAGAATTCATATGTTTCACTCTTCAAATTTATGTTCATTTTATCCTTCATTTTTTTTTTGTTTTTTTTTAGGACCCAATGTTGTCTTCCAGTGTGAAAGCACCTCAGAGACCCACTATCCAAGTTTGACTAGCGTGGAGGCAGGGTGGCCAGCCCTGCTCACGTGTCTGACACAATCCTTTTGCTTCGTTTGAATGTTAGATACAACCAAGAAATTAGGTTTTCGTGGGTTTTCTTCTAATCTACAGTTTCAGTGGATTTGTAAAAGCAGAAAGGATAGTGGGTCTTTGTGTGGCTTTCACTGCTGTTCATTCTTGTTTCCTTTAGTATTTCCTTTGGGATTGATAATCGTAGTCATTAGCATGCATATCAAGTATTGTTTGCATGGTGGGATTGCAGACACACAAAGACCCACTATTTGCACAGTTTATCTGAGCTGTTTGAAATGGGCACTTGTGTTCTTTTAATGTTATTATGTACATTTTTGCAGAATTAAAATGTTCTTTGATTATTGTTCTAATGGACTTGATTTAATCTCTTACATATTGAGCTTTTAAAATTGGGGGCCTTTATGGCTCATCCAGATACAAGCCCTACCTGTGTGCTGCTGATAGTCACTGTGATTACAAACATGCTACAGGATCTAAGGGTTAGATCTGGTGCACTCCATCCAGCCTTTTCACACCCTTTTTAACAGGGAAAAGAACTATTAGGTGAGAGTGGAGGATATTTTAATGGTTTTTCTTCCTTCACAGTAGTACTATGGCAGGAATTCAGGTTGTTTTGGCTCAATCCATTCTATTCCTAAACAGCCTCCTTCCTTAAATTCTGATCATTCATATTTGCTTTCAGTTTTGGCAGATGTGCTTAGTTGCTGCAGTAAGTACTTGCACAGCCTTTGTGTGACCAGGCCCTTCCCCTGCCCCTTCTTCTCATTAAATAGTTCATGGTACTGAATTGTTTGTCTCTGGCTGTGGTCTGCAGTGACGTTTAAAGTACTGTGTGAAAACTGCTGCTCTTCCTCCTGGCAAACAGAGAGCAGCCTAATGCAGAGCTGTCCTCACTGAGGAGGTGTTGCCAGGAGAGAGACACTGAGAGAACCTGGAGCGAGGGCAGAGCATTTGGGTTTAGGATGGAGCTGTGCTCCTCAGCCCACAGTCCTGGCCTGCTGGAAATGCAGTGCAGTATGAGCTGCCCTTGTCTTACTGTAATGCTGGAGGGAAGGAGGAACTTGTAACCTTGATTCCCCTTTAAATAAAAGGATTAATTTGATTCTAGACTACTTCTCTGATTAAATAGTTCTGTGCTCTTGTAACAACAAGAGAGATCTCTGGACACAGTATTTAATTTAGTTGGTTTCCTGAACTTGGTTATGAAACAGCAAAAGTCACTTATGCAATCAGAAATGTTTACAAAAACAAACTGCTTGTTTACTATATAGAAATATATATATATATAGATGAATGTTGTGAAGGTACTATCAGGAAAAGGTTAATCCAGTTGCAGAGATTTAAAAGCCTTTCTCCAAAATCCAATGTTATGTATTTATATCCTTGATCAAATAATGTATATGTGCCCTTTAGTTCAGAGATATATTTTCTGTGCAATACGGATACGCCATGTGCCTACAGAAAACTACAAATGGGTTTTTATTCTGGATGTATTTTGTCTGAACCAGTATTTTGTTATAGAATGAAATCATGTTGTTGTAGGCAAATAATGTGCTAGATAATCCTTTGAGTATTTCAAATGACTTGATTTTCTTCTGAAACCACATTTAAGTATTTCTGCTAAAATACACTACTCACCCAGAATTGGCTTCTGTGAATTCTGTCTTGGAAATCCTGTTTAATACAGGCTGAAATGTGTTGTGCTGCACCAGTGGCATCAAGTAGTCATGTACTGTAGTCTAAGAATTAGGTGAACTTCTAAATTATGTAATTTCTAAAAGGCAGAAAGGCACTGTTCATCTGTGGGAATTGAGCCACACTGACAATCGATGTTCAGTCAGTTTGCCTTGAATACTGTATTACTACTAATTGTCTTTGAAATATTAAAAACAACTTCCCATCCTCACTGAGGTATTTGGGGAATTTTCCAAAACAATGTGGCATTCTACTAATTTTTAAATGTTTTTAAGCTGATACATTTGGAGATTACAGTACTGTTGGCAAATTCCCACACAAGTAGTAGTCCTGTGTTGTTGTGTAGGTATGAGCACTGATAATTATTGAAACCTCTGCCTCGAAGTCTGAACTGAAAAGTATTGAAGTGAAGCATTTTGTGCTTTCACAGCTATCTTTTCACGTTTCAATATTACCTGAGTACACTCTAAATTCTCTTAAGTGTAATAATAAATATAATAATAATGAAAATACACTTTAATAATGCTGATTGAGAGGGACATAGTCCCTGTCTTCAGTATTCATCTGTATTGCAAAAGTCTGCCTAGCACAGCTCCAGCACAGTTGCCTGAGAGCTCTGCTCTCCTGCACAGTGGTGCAGAAAGAGTAGGATACACACATCAGATCATCCAAAGGAAAGGTTATGCCATGGATGTATTTACAGCAAGATTATTTTAAAATGGCATTCTGTATCAATAAAGCAGTGTGGCTATTGGAAGTTGCATTTAAATCAGACTTTACTTTTAAAACTTTTAATTTTTTCTCTGGTTGTGTGCAACCCACCCCTTTGTTGATAAAAGACCATAGTGTTGAGTTCAGCTGGTCATCCCAGCCAGTCAAGTAAAATCACCCTTATCTGGGTGAAAAAGTTTGGCTGTGGAGCTAAGGGCAAGGTGGAAAACAGAGTCCTTTGCTGAACTCATGGTTCCCAGGCAAGAGCTGAGAGTCTAAATGTTGCTGAGAGCCACACAAGGTTAAAGAGTAAAACTGAAGCCAACGTGAAAAGTAAAATACGCTGTTTGCTGTTGCCTGCAGTGTGGTACTTGCTAAATGTTGTTTCCTGTGGGCCAGCAGAGAACAGGGGCCCTGGTGTCACAGGGGTGAGAACCAAACAGCGCTGTAAATGCACAAGAACAGGTACCAAAATGCTGCTTCTGTAACTGGGTTGCATAATGGACTAGCAAACCACAGAAGCCTGGTTTGACACTTAGTTCCTGATCCAGAGCTGGATCCATGCAGGAAGGCCTTGTGCCACCCCTGGGACCAGAGGCAGGGCTGGGTGTGCGAGGAGCCCGTGGTGCTGAGGGCAGGGAGCACCCAGAGCTCTGCCTCCACGTGGCTGACGGTGCAGTCAGGAGCAGAAGGCACAAAGAGTTGCACACTAATAACTGAATCTTCTCCCTCTGGTCACTGAACATTTCTGCCATCTCAGAGCTTTGTCAGATTGTATCCCTGTGTGATTCTCCTGGGCAGGGTTGGAACACCTGTAAATAAGTCTGCTGGTAGGAATGCCAGCACTCCTTGGCCTGCAGTGGGAGCTGCTGCAGGGTTGTGCTACTTCAGTGTAATGACCCCATAAAACTGCTGTGTTCTGGTGTGTGCTGCCTTAAAGCCCCTCCTTGTCCTTCCCAAGCTTGAGTGTCACTGTGGAATGGTTGCTGAGATGTGCAAATGCAGGCTGTGCTTAGCATGAGGCAATTGTTCACCTTCGGATTTGAACAAAGTTGTAAGATAACTATGCAAATGTATTTTATTAAAGGGACGCATAAAAGGATCTAGTTTGTCTGTTGTGGTTTTTTTGTCCATCTGGGGAGGATATTTTTCCCAGCTGAATAGCTTGGGATGAGCATTGTGTCAGCTTTGATGGAGTCACTTGATTTTGCTTTTTACCTCTTGAAAATTGATTCATAAATTTCCTCTGTTGTAGCACAGTATCCTGTGTTTACTGATTAGGGAAAATTGGCTAAAAGTTTTTATTATTTCTCCCAGGGCCTGATGGAAACTGCCTTTTCCACACAGTAGTAGTTCCTTTTGTGGGTTTCAGAGGCTGCTGGTGGCTCCAGGAGTGACAGGAGTGTTGGCCTTGTGTGTGGCTGCAGAGCTTGCACCTGGCTGTGTGGGTGTCCCCTGATGCCATCAGCTGCTCTCTGGCTGTCCTGAAGGGACTGTGCCAATGCCAGCCCGTGGTCCTTAAGAGGACTCCTGGCCTTTCTATGGCAGGCTGGGAAAATGGAGACAGGAAAAAGACCCCCAACCTTTATCTGCTTTGCCTACCCATGTCAGCTGGCTTCAGAGTCAAACAAACAATTAAACAAACAACTCTTTCCAAAAAAAATCCAACCCTAAACATATCAAGATATTTCCTTTAAAAAAGCAATTTATATGGAATCATGGAGTCATTAAGGTTGGAAAAGACCTTTAAAGTCATCAAATCCAATCCTTAACACAGCACCAATAAACCACATCCTAAAGTGCCATATCAATATGTTTTTTAATACTTCCAGGGATGGGGTCTCCACCTCTTCCCTGGGCAGCTTTATAACTCTTTCCATGAAGAAATTTTTCCTAATATTAAATCTAAACCTCTTCTCTATCCCTAAATAGTCTTCATTGGCCACCCAATGCCTCTGGTGTAGCTGCATCCTTCCAGATGAGTGCCTGAGCTCCTCTTGGAGGGTTGGGATGTCTTTTCAGAGCTGTCACTTTTAAGGGCTTTTTTCCCCCTGTCCATTGAGTGAGAAAGTCTGTTGGGGAAATAGTGATATATGTTGTTCATCTGTCTTTCACTGGAGGATTTCCTTTCTTCAGAAACTGTCCGTCTTCCCCTTGAGTGGGCTCATACCAAAAAAGTCAGTAATTGGGAAGGTTTTCTCCCCCAGCCCTCCATGTTTTCTCCCCCAGCCCTCAGGGCTTTGAATCTCCTGCAAAAGAGAGCAACTTTTAGTTATGTTAGTAGGAAAAATGCTCCTTATTCAGGTATATTTGCAAAGTATAATTTTAAACACAACTTCAGAGACTGGGATTTCCTGTTTATAAACTCTCCAGGTTGTTTTACCCTGGCAGCTGCTTCCTCAGCTCAGGGAGCAGGATTTAGCCCAGAGAGCACCACAGTCAGAATGGGCATCTCTCTGTTGCTGTGCCCTGAGGTTCCAAGGTTCCAGACACCCCCTGCTTGCTCTGGTGAGAGAGCTGGGCAGGCTCTGCCCCAGGCTGGCTGAAAGCCTGGCACTGCCTGCACTTGGTGGGAGAGGCAGGCTGGCTTATCCTCCAGGGAATCCCTCTTGGTCAGCAGAGCGGGTGAGGAGCTGCAATTCCTTGCTGCAGACACTCCCAGAAATCCCACTGCTCTTCCTGAGCTGCCTGGGGAGCTTGGGATGAAGCTTCACCAGAGGGAAGCCAAGCCAAGAGCTTTCTGCTGCCAAACAAGGCAGTTTTACTGCTTCCATGCACATTCCTGGCTGTTAAACCAGCAGAAGACTGCTTTCTTTTACTCCCCTTGGGATTTGTTTGTTGCCAGCAGGAAATCAGATAAGTGCCAGAATTGATGCAAGGAAAGGAGGGAACAGCAATGTGGGAGGAGAAGAGGTGGAGATGCAGTTCCACCCTTTCAGCATCAGTGAGCCAGTGGGTTGCTGTGGCCACTTAGGAAAAACATTGGCAAATGCACTCGTTATGCTGGTTTATTCTTCTTTTATTTTTTGTTTTTCCCTTCAGACTCAAATGCCTGAATTCACCCTCTAAAATCAAACATGGGGATTGCATAATATGTTTTTATGCCAGTATCATCGGACCTATCAAAATTAGGAGTGTTTTCACTAGTAAACACTAGTGTTTAAATAAAATTATAAAAAATACTAAATACAAAGTAGCATTCATCCCTTCATCCCAGAAGCTGACAGTCCAAACACAAGGTTAGCACAGGAGCCAGTTAATGTAACTGAATTTTTGCATCTGATAGCAAATTCGTAAACCAAATATATTTTAAAGCATAGAAGGGGCTCATTTCTCTCCCAGGCTTGGCCCCAACTTTCAGTGGCCAGCATGAGACAGACCCAAGCCCCAGCAGGTGGGTTGTTCCAGCCAACAGCAGCTTCATCATCCCTGCTTCTGTCACAGGAGTGCACCTTGCAGTAGGAAAGGGAGCCACTGGCAAAAGCTGCGACTTCCAAATCTGGACAATTAATGTCTGGTTACTGTGCAAGCCCTTGGATTGTCCTGAAATTTCATGTCTTAGTAACCAGGTGGGTTTAACCTCAATCCTTTACAGACTGAAGAGTGACACAGGAATCCAGAAGTAGCACATTGGCCAGAGACTGTCTCAATGGACTAAGACATCAGACTTTGCAGGAATCACTTTTATCTGTAACTTCACTCCTTTTTCTCATCTAATTTTGCCCTGGTTGTAGCTTTGGGGATAACTAAGGCCAGAAGGAATATTCTGTGTGATCAAAAGAGCTGCAATCCCTCATCTCTTCTTAAAAAGTGGTGTTTTTTCAAACCTTGTCAGTAAGTTTAAGATCTGTGATCCTCCTTAGAGTGCAGAACTGAAAAGTCCTGATTTTCAATCTAGCTGTTGTCTTTGCTGCTGTTTTACTTCTTTGTGTTGTTCAAAGTGTTTCCTTGTTACGGTGTCCTAAAATTTCATTTGGCAAGAGTTTATCTCCTGCTGACAGTTGCTCTTTGAGAGCACCTTGATGCTGATGTAGCTGGAAGCTCAGGAGCCTTTGAGGTTCCCATTAGGCCACTGTCACATTAAGTTCAGCCTAATGTTTAGTGTTTCTTTGTTTCTTTCTCTCAAGTTTATTACTAACTCACCTTCCCATGAGCAGATCTATACCTTGGCAGTGAATAGTCACATCCTTGTGTGCCAGGAGTGTCAGGGTGCCAGGGGACACACAGCCCTTCCTGCTGTAGGTCATTGTGCCTTTCACAACTCCTGTGAACCTTCATGGAGTATTGTTCCTCTAGAACTGCCGGATGAAAGCGAGTCCCTGCGATGCCCTTTCTGCTGTCCTGCCAAACCCACAGTTCACCTGGTATTGCAGCCTGATGCCATCACACCCAGGGATAGATGGATGTTCTCAAACATTCTGTAATTGTTCCTTCTTTTTCCTTTTTCCCCTCCTGCTGCTTTGCAATATTCTGCTGTGTGATGGCTGACAGAGGGATCAGATTGACTTTCTGTGCTCTCCTTTACCCAGCTAAACACATTCACCACTCTGGTTTTACCAGTTTTTGGTTTGGTTTTGGTTCAAAGTTTGAACACTGCTGTCTTGTTTACTAACATCCAGTTAGAGATAGAGTCCTGTGAAGCTGCAGGGTTTGCATGTTCTGACATGGGGTTTGTGACACTGACTGTCAGTGTGTTCCTTTGCATGATTTTGATTCTTCATCCCTGATGCATGAAAATAATTCAATATGTTTCCAGCTAATGAAAAAAAAAAAAAAGTTGTGCAGCTGTGAGTTACACAACTACAATGTTGTGTTACAGCTTTACAAATTTGTAGTGGTGGTTAGTATCATAAATTAATAAGTAAGGCAAAGAACTTCAGAAATGGGGTGGGGATTAAAAGTGCAATGTCTTAAGTCAGGACCAGCTACATTTTCTATGACTTCATCTCACAAAAGACAACTTAGAATCATAGAATCATTAAGGTTGGAAAAGACCTTTAAGGTCATCAAGTCCAAAAAGACATTGCTCAAGGTAAGAAAAAAATCACAGTTTCAAATCAGTGTGGCAGAAGAGGTGAGAAAAGTCATGAGACAAATGGAGTGGCAAGATGTCAGGAACTCTTATTCTGCATCATAGTACAAGGGGTGTTCAAAGAAGTAAAAAGGTGATAGACTGAAAAGTGACACAAAGAAGGGAGGGGGACGATTGCTACATCACTTGATTTTGAAACCCACTACTGCTGCAGAGAGGGTTTATTAGTGCCTGTAGAGTCTGAGCCATAGACTGCTGAATGCTGGTGCAATTTTGTTAATTTATCAGATTTAATGCCTTGAGTGGGATCTGAACTCCTCACTTATTTCCTGCAGGGTGTGCTGATCTCCAGAGCCTTGACACCATGCAGCCCATGGAAAGGAAAAGGCAGGGCTACATTCACGAGCTCATTCAGACAGAAGAAAGGTACATGGATGACCTGCAGCTCGTCATAGAGGTGAGATGGCTTGGATGGGAAAGTGCATTTGGCAAAAGAGCACCTCTATACTGAGTAATAACAATAAACGGATTCTTATGAATTGTGAGTTGATGGAGGAGGAAAGGTGTGTGGGCATCTCCCTTTCCAGTGAATGATATGTGGTTGCTCGCCTGGCAAAGGCACCATTTTGTGAAACTCATCAACTTACAAAGACCTTCCTGTTTTCCAAATCCTCTTCTTGTGTTGGGGCTCAGTAAAAAGATGATGGGTTGGGGCCCGGTGTCGAGCAGAGCTGCACAAAGCTGTAGAAGCACCATAAAAGCTTTTCATGTGCCTCCTCCCCAGTCTTATTTCTGGAAGCAAGAGCACCTCCCTCAGCAGGGCAGGGACAGGCCAGCATTAAGCGCTCTTGGGTGTCCAACTTGACCTCTCTGTACAGAACAATGGTGTGGTGAAGTGTGGCAGATGTTAAATAGTTGAGTCACAGGGGTGCTCTGCTCCCCAGAGATGAGGTGCTGAGGGCCCCTGAGAGCAGCTGTGGCTCTGCACACAGGGTGACCCTGAGTGCTCTGGGTCAGGGGAGCGGAGCAGTGCCTGAGTGTAATTTGTGCAGTGACTGACCCTGAAATCACAGGAATGCTCTCCTGCTGAGCTATCAGCCTGCAGGTCCCAGTGCTTGTCCTCGCTTTGCAAGTGCTGGTACCAGTGTCAGAATGGGGTCACACGCTCAGGGGAAACAGCTGTCACAAGTGCTAGTAAGAAATTGCTGTCAACTGCTGAGAAATTAGACACTGAGCATTCAAAAAAAGTCAGTGCTGGCCTAAGTGAGAGGCTGAGCTGTTTCTATTCTCTGAAGAATTGCTCATTTTTTGGCTGCAGGTTTTCCAGAAACCAATGGCTGATTCAGGCTGTCTCACAGAAGGAGAAATGGGGCTGATCTTTGTTAACTGGAAGGAACTCATCATGTCAAATACAAAGTTACTGAAGTGAGTACTTACCTACAGTCTTAACACTTCCTTTTCATTATTCTGTCATTCTTTCCCCAGAAAGTTTGCTGGGTTTACAGTCAATATTCTGTCCTTGTTGATTATTTCCTGTAGATGCTTGCATTCAGAACAGCTGAATGCAGTCAGACTGCTTCAAAAGGAGCTATAGTAAGAGAGAGGGAGAAATCAACAGCAGGAACAGATGTACATTTGCTGTAATATCTTAGAAACAGACCCTACACAAAAGTAGGAAGCTTTTCTTCCCAGTTTTCTGCAAAGCAACCTTTTATTCTTTAAAAATAATCTTTAGAAAGATACAGTGGCTAGTAACTCACTGAATGGGATTCTGGTTGAATGTAGAGATTGATGCTGGATTGATGCTGCAGAAACCTCAAAGGAGAGTCCCAGTCCCCCAGACCCCATCAGGGAGATTGTTCAGCTCAGGGTGTTGTCAGGGTGACTTCCTGGGGTTTCAGGCAGGACCCTGGCATCTCCTGGAAGAGCCTGTGCTGTGTAAGGAAATTCCCCTGCCAGGTTTGTGTCCTTTCAGAGGTGGATCTGTAAGGTTGTGACTTGGCAGCAGAGTTGGATGCTGATCTCTTTCCTGTCTGCAGGGCCCTGCGGGTGCGTAAGAAAACGGGAGGCGAGAAGATGCCGGTGCAGATGATCGGGGACATCCTGGCAGCAGAGCTGTCCCACATGCAGGCCTACATCCGCTTCTGCAGCTGCCAGCTCAACGGAGCGGCCCTGCTGCAGCAGAAAACTGATGAAGATGCTGATTTCAAAGACTACTTAAAGGTATCTCATTCGGTGGCGGCTGTGCCCTCTCCTTTCCTCAATGACAGGAGCCCGTCTAACCAGAATTCACCACATCAAAATAAGCCAGAAGAGTAAAATCCTGCAAAAATAGCTAAGAGGCTTCCAAGGTGTATTTACATGGTGACCATGGCTAACACTGTGTGTGCTCTTTATTTATAACACTGTCTTTCTCTCTAGCTGATTCACTTAGGCCATAAAAGGAAAATTGCCAGAACAGTTGACATCAGGCATTTGTTTCTTTCATTGCTTTGCTCTTTTTCAACCTGAGTGGAGCCTGTGGTGTCAAAATAAAAGCTGGAACAGTTTTGAATGTAAGGATTCTGTATGAGCAATGACCCTGTGATTTATGCTGGCAAAGCAACTGGGTGCAATGACACTGCCAGCTTTCCTGTTTGTTCTAGATACAAGTAGTATCTGCATACTGAAAAAATCAAAGATCTCTTGGAATGCCTGGAAAAATGAATCTGCTTAGAGAATTTCCAGTATTCAGTGCCAGTGATGCAACTGTTTTCTGATGACTAATGCAGTGTCTCTGCTAAATCTCTGGGTTGCACCACAGAAACTTGCCCTGGACCCTCGGTGCAAAGGAATGCCCCTCTCCAGCTTCCTCCTGAAACCCATGCAAAGGATAACGCGCTACCCCCTGCTCATAAAGAGTGTGAGTACCCCAATGAGGCTTTGTAGGTGAACACTTTGAGTTTGATCTCTGTAGCAAAAGCCAAGATAAAGGCTTGTCCCTTTATGGGGATTTCTCCGACAGGCTTACATCTGTTTTCATCTTGCTTTCTCCCCTCTTTGATCCACACCAGATTCTAGAGAACACTGCAGAGAACCACCTGGACCACAGTAACCTCCGGCTTGCCCTGGAGCGTGCAGAGGAGTTGTGCTCCCAGGTGAATGAGGGCGTGCGTGAGAAGGAGAACTCGGACAGACTGGAATGGATCCAGGCCCACGTCCAGTGTGAAGGCCTTGCTGAGGTACCTGCATTGATGCCCTGCAGGGCTGGGGCTTTTCAGAGTCATTTCAGCATGGCCAGGGAGGGAATGGGAGTCCTTGCTGACATCCCTTATTGGAGCATGATCCACTGCTGAGCTCTAGGCAGGGAAGCTTTTATTGAATCCTACTCACAGCCATAACGTGATGAACCATTGTTTTTGCATGGCTATAGTGGCAGAGAAATCTTGATTTATCAGCTTAAAAACTGGTGCCATTTAGACCATTAAACAGACAGAAATAACTCTTCTCTCTGAACTCCTGATCATGCTGCCACTGGGCTAAGTCAGGTGTTACTATGGAGGATTTCACTTAGTGTGTGCTTCCTAGGGTTTTCCTTCAAGCAGGCAGGGAACAGCTGCCCTCAGATCTGCAAGGATATGTGGTGTTCAGGCTCCTGTACCTTTCAGGACAGCCTTCAAATGGAGGTGGGTGTGTGACAGTTCTCCACTGCATAAGGAACCATGGCTTGACAGACCCAGGTCTGTCCTGTTCCATCACCTAATCACCCCCAAGAGGTGACCTGACTGCAGCCTGTGCAGCCTCTTCTTAAACACAGCTTCTGGACAACACAGAAGGGGCCATGCAGTGTAAATACCTCCATCTGGTCATCTCTGTGTGTGTGTTCTTGGTAAAGCTTAAATCTCCTCTGAGGTGGAAGTTGTGCTGTGGCCATGGCTGATCACAGAACAGTTCCCTTCTCTTCATTTAGAATGGAATTCATTAAAGAAAAGAGAAGAACATTTTCAGCAGCTTGGTCAGTCTCCACAGTGCAGAGGAGCAGGAGCTGATGTTTGCACAGACTTGCTGCTGCTAATGGGTTTTGTCTCTTCCCAGCAACCCGTGTTCAACTCCCTCACAAACTGCTTGGGACCACGGAAGCTCCTGCACAGTGGGAAGCTGTACAAGGCCAAGAGCAGCAAGGAGCTGTATGGATTCCTTTTCAATGACTTCCTGCTGCTCACCTACATGGTTAAACAGTTTGTGTCTTCCGGATCCGATAAACTGTTCAGCCCTAAATCCAACTCCCAGTTCAAAATGTACAAAATGGTGAGTGAGTCAAGGTGTTCCAGGTTGTGTTGGTACAGTGAGTCCTGGTCTCTGATGAGGAGTGTTGCTCTCCACTGGCATTAGCTGTGTGGCCCCTTTTGCTGTCACAAGGGCACGTTCTGGCAAACAACTTGCACAAATGACGTTGGCTTAGTACCCAGAAAAGGACATATTTCTGCATCTTGGTTTAACTAACACTTCCATCCACTTTGGGGGAAAAGGGCAGAAATAGCATCAGGCCTGAACAGCTGAGTGGGATGTTCAGAAGCAGGAGCCTTGACTTCAGTTTACACAGGTTCCTGCATCCAGAAGAAAATTCCTGTCCTTCAGAAAACAGCAGAAGATGCAAAATTTTAGTCTCTGTGCCCGTACAGTGTGTGTTCCCAAGATTTTGAAACTGGAGACATAAGCTTAAGTATTGGGCCTGCTTTACCTCAGGGAACCTGAGAGATTACTGGATTTCTGAGCTCCACACTGCAGCTCTGCTTGCACACTCCTTCCCCTTTCACAAAGCTCTTTGCCTAGGAAAGCAGAATGGGGTGAATTGCCAGAGAAATTTTTCTCTCAGCCCTTTCTTGCATCCCTTACATAGTGATCTCATTGTTTGTCCTGTGTCCTAAGTCTTTCATTTTCCCTACAGTAAAACAGTGTATTTAAACATGCAGCCAGCTTTTGCCTATTGTCACAGGATGATGCTGCCACAGTGACATTTGCTCTTCTTTCAGCCGGTTTTCCTTAATGAAGTCCTTGTGAAGCTGCCCACAGACCCTTCAAGTGATGAGCCAGTTTTTCACATATCACACATTGACAGAGTTTACACACTTAAAACTGACAACATTAATGAGCGGTGAGTAGTGAAAATGCAAATCTGAGCTTAAACTAGTTCATTGATGCTGCAGGCTGTGTTTCCAGTGAGCTGACACAGGGACTCCGAGCTCAGGAACAGAGCTGTCTCTTGGCCAGGAAATATACTCACTGGGCTCTCATTTGAATGAGAAGTTTTCTCTGATTTTGTTCTGCTTCTGTAGCAGCTTTTGCAGTGGCATCCAGCCACATCTGCTGCTCCTTGATGTTTCACTTGTATCGAAGAACAGTTTAGGGCTGCAAAATCCAGCATCCCATAGGGCTCTTCCCCAGTCCTGAGCAGTCTTTAATGCGACCCAACAGTCTGATAAAACAGCAGCTCCATGTCCATTTATTGAGACCGATTTGGAATGTGGCATAAGGTTAAGTCCAAAAACTCCATCACCTTAGTCCATGACCTGACTTGATTTGTGATGACTCTAAAATTTAGGGAGGGGAGAATGGGGAAGGAGAGTGGGGCAGAGTCACTGAAGATTTTGCTGTCTGTGGGATGACCCTGACTGTAGGGATTGCTCCCTGCAGGACTGCCTGGGTCCAGAAAATCAAAGCAGCGTCAGAGCAATACATTGAAACGGAGAAGAGGAAGCGTGAGAAGGCTTATCAAGGTACCCACTGAGTTCTGCATTTCCCTTTATCCACCTGGATACAGGGGCAGGCCATTTTCTGGAGGATGCCAGTGTCTCCTTCAGATCTATGGCCAGTTCTTACATTCCAACCAATCTGTTTATTTCTGACCTCTTTGTTCCCAGCTCGTTCACAGAAAACCTCAGGAATAGGACGCTTGATGGTGCAAGTGATTGAAGCAACAGAACTGAAGGCCTGTAAGCCCAATGGTAAGTGAGGGAAACAGTCTCAGAGCAGTTTTATTCCTGAAACATTTGGAAAGGCTTGCTGAGAGCAGTTGGTCATTTGGGAATCCCTGTGGTTTGTCTACAGTTTCTATATGAAATAGTCATTCTTTAGTTTCAGAGGACATAGTGAAGAGCCAGCCCTGTGCTGCTCTGGAATATAGGATTGCCTGATCCACATCATCTGGCAGCAGCATTGATGTGTGTCCAGGCAGGCTCCAGGTGGAGGGGGAGGTTGTGCTCTGCAGAGGGGTTTCACTCCCTGTTCTGTGTTTAGGGAAGAGCAACCCATACTGTGAGATCAGCATGGGCTCACAGAGCTACACTACCAGGACCCTGCAGGACACCCTGAATCCCAAGTGGAACTTCAACTGCCAGTTCTTCATCAAGGATCTGTATCAGGATGTCCTGTGTATCACCATGTTTGACAGGGATCAGTTCTCACCTGATGGTAAGTGTGAATATTTAGGCAAAGAATGTTTTTTTGTTAGCTAAGGTACCCAGTTCCTCAGCAGCAGTTTCAAGAGCCAGTAGGTCTGACTGCTGCCTGAGAAGTGTTGTGTAAAAACAATGCCTCAGTACTCAGGAGGTTCCACAGCCTTCCAGAGCCAGTAACTCCAGGCAGTCAGATCTGATCCCAGTCTGGCTTCTGTATCAGACGCACAATTATTTTCTTGTCAGACTGAGGGGACAGACAAGTTGAAAGCAGCAGTTCTACTCACAATAGGTGCTCAAAAATAAGGTCCTGGGCTATATTTTCACAGCAACAGCTTGATCAGCTTTCTTGTTGCTTGGAAACTGAGCACGTTTTTGGCAGTCAGTTGCTTCTCATATTCTCTGAAAGGTTAAGTGCTTTTTCAGGGCTCTGACACACAGTCAATTATTGCAAATTTGCAGGGAACTGCCTTGACCTGAGATGCCTTGTGTGTAACCATAGCTCAGTCTTTTCTCCTGTGAGTTAATGTGAGTTTTGCTGGACAGCTGAGTCTTCTTTTTCAGTCCATGGTGAACCTTTCAATGCACACACACAAAAGATGTCATGTAAGAAATAGTCACACAGTAAGTTTATGATTTCTGAACAGGATTGTAAACCTACTAGTAATCGTTGAAGATCATTCTAGTAAAAAGCATGCTATATAGGCATAATTAAAAGTTGGCTGAGCCAAAACAGTTGATTTTTTTACTGTCTTTGAGCACCTCAGCTGATTTATAAACAAGTTCCATCACCTAATTCTGACCAGCCAGCTCTGAAACTGAAGAATATTTGAAACTGTGTTTCTAAAAGGGTGTTTTCTAAGAGTATTTTTAAAGCCCTTAGGTCAAACTGTGACATCCTAATTCCATAGCATTGTTCTCTTCTAAAAAGGCCCCCTTTTTATCACTGCTGGCTGGTTTACACAGGGCTGGGGTCCATCCAACTGGAAGCCTGGGAGCAGTGCTCTGGAGCAGAGCATGTACCCCACAGCATTGCATTACCCTGCCTCACTCAGATTTTTTATGGTCAATATCTCTGCCTAATGAAATTTCTAATTCATTTGCCCAACAGATTTTTTGGGTCGCACTGAAGTTCCAGTAGCTAAAATCAGAACAGAACAAGAGAGCAAAGGCCCCACAACTAAACACCTACTGCTGCATGAGGTTCCAACAGGAGAAGTGTGGGTGCGCTTTGACCTGCAGCTCTTTGATCAGAAAACACTCCTCTAAGAACACTTTTCTTTTAATTTATGAAGGACAACTGAAGCTAACAGCCTGAACATCTTCTGGTAAAAGATTCCTTGTCCCATGCTGGTTATTAAGCAAGAATTCCTGCTGCTTCTGTGTTTCCTCTTAGTTCCTGGTTGTGCTTAGTTCCTTGCAGTGTTCCCAGTTGTTGTTGATCTATGCAAATACTAATGTTACTGTAAATACAGTACTATTGCTCAGTGCCTTTTTATTATTTTGGAATATCTTGGGTTTGGATGCCAATGTTTCCATTTTCAGGGCCATAAAAAATATTATGTAGAAATGTGGCACCAAGCTGTTTGTATATTTTACCACTTAGTCTGACAGACAGACTGAGGAATGGTTTAAGCTCAGCACTAGAAATCATTCCATTTGAAATCTTAAAAGTGATATCCACTGGAATTTTCACATCTCAGGATGATCGTTTTGACGGTTAAATGCTGAAGAAGCCTTAGCACTGGAGAAGTCTCCAATATATTGTATATTCTTTTACGATTCAAGCATAGTTCTTTACTTGACTTTAGTTCTGCACTGGAATCAGTAACTGCTACTTGATTTTTCTTTCTGCTTCAGTTTGATTTATCGTTCTCTGCTGAGACAATGTGGTTGTGAAGAATAGCTAGAAAAAAGTATTTTAAATACTGTGACCCACAACAATGTGGCAAAATACTCTTCAGCTCTTTGGGTTTTTTCCTAAGTATAAGTTATTTGTGTACATTTCCTTGGTCTTGCAGACCTCCATGTGAACCTTGAAGCTTTGACATTGCCAACATGTATATAGAGAGTAAAATATAAGTTTATTAATTTGTCTACAGATGTTTATTGATGCATAGTGATTTTAAAAAAATATATTTTATTGTACAGGGGAATATGAAATAATAAGAAAAGCTTATAGGACTTGTTCAAGGAAAGTTTATCACAAGTTTTAAAGGTTTGTTCTGGGGAGCTGTCACCCCAATATAAACTGTAAAATGAACTGGTTGAAATGAAAGCAAAAACTTTCTCTTGGCAGCAAATCAGGGGTGGTTTTAAAAAAAAAAAAGGTTTGTTTATAAATATTTGTTACATTGTAACCATTCTATTCCTCCTTTAAACTGCTTTGTTGCAGAAGCACAGCATGCAGTTCTGAGCAGCCTGTGCCCTTGTTTTCCACGGGTGCAGAAATTCCTCCTGAAGTCTGGCAGTTTCCCACCCAGTTGCCATCTGTGCACCCTCCTATTACTCAGTCAACCTCTGTTACATTTAACAGTTTTCTGTGGTTCAGTATTTCTAATCCTAAATAAAACCCAACCTTGGCAACTCTTGAGAGATTGTGTCTGTACAATGGGAGTTTGGAGGACAGAGAAAATTCCAGGCTCTGAGCCCAGAGCTCTGGTCAGCTGCAGCAGCAGGGAGGTGGGACTGCACTGGCACAGAAGAGGGTCAGGTTTGAGGGCACTGGCAGCAGCTGCTGCTCAGCACTAGCTCTGCAGAAAGCAGCAGATGTTTTGTACACCACTTCCCATCTCCTCTCTCCTGCTTATTTCCTGCCTTCTCAAAACACCCACGATGTATGTGAAAAGTGATTTACTGCTTGGACACTGTCTCCAGGAGAGAACACCAGCACCGTCTTTACTGAGCTCAGCCCAAGTTAAACCTCCTAAAACAGCAGGTTTTGGCCTGTAGAACATTGAGCTGGATCTGGGAAGAAGAGGAGCAGCATCTCAGACATTTCTTTGGCAGTGGGGTAACAACATTTCAGAACTACATGTTTAAGACAGTAAGTTTATTGCAGTTTGCCTAAAGACCTGCCTGGCCTGCTCTCACTTGCTTTGGCAGTGCATGTAACTTAATTGTGTAAAGGGTACCTTTGATGGCTGTGGTCAGCTGGAGCACAGGTGACATCATTGGCTCTCTCTGTCATTGTGCTAGTTGATGAGTTCCTCGTCCTTTAAAGAGAAGGAAAAATTGTTGCCATGCTTCTGTAAAGATCAGCTGAGCTGTCAGATTATTTCCTTCTACACAGCACACACTGAGCATGCCTGGGAACTCTCCAACCTTCCTTAGACAGGACATCCCCTCCATGCTGCCATGATGGATTTGAAATGAGGAAAACAAACCTCCCCCTGCCATTGCTACTGTGTCTCAAAAACTGGGCTTAGATCCAGACTGTGTTCCTGGTGAAAACCATGTTCAAACACTCTGGGGCTTAAATGCAGTAGGAGTGAGTTATTAAAACTAGAATACACTCCCCTGGAGCAGCACGTCAGTAACATGCTCTGTTAACCTCCTGCTGGTCAAAGTGGGACTCCAAACCTGCTCACACCTTCCAGCAGTCTGTGCGCGTCTTCTGGAAGAATGGATCATACTCTGATGGGTCATAATCATCCAAAAACACATAACCCTGTGGGAGAAGCAGGTACTGGGTCAGCTGTTGGTGGTTAAAACAGTGAGAGCAGGCAGCCTGGGTGGGACAGAGCCAAGCACAGCATAACACAGCACCAGAGGTGGTTGAAATCTCTGAATTCTGTGAAAAAGAATTCCCAATTTGCATACACTGCACCTCAGAAAGAAAGTGACTGAACTGTAACAGGAAAATTCCTCCATCCGTTTTAATTTATCACAGGCATAAATATATAACAAATTATTTCATGAAGTATTCAGAAATAATGACAGGCTAAAATGCTAACCTTAACTAGGACAGTCAAAACAATGGAATATTTTTTTTTTTGGAAAATGTTTTTCCAGAGGAGGAAGCCCTGAGATTGGCTCTGTTTGTCAGAGCATGGTGCTAATAACACCAAGGTGGTGAGTTTGATCCCACTCACTTAAGAGTTGGACATGATGATCCTTCTGGGTCCCTTCCAACTCAAAATATTCTGTGATGTCAGCAAGACAGATATTCAAAAGAAAAGGAAAAACAGGAGTGAGTGACACCTCACTAGCCACAGCCTTAGGCAGGTCACTGGTCTGCAAGATAGCAGAATTCCATGTCTGGGTCCATGAGCTGACTTTTCCATCTATACATTGGAGTAAAGACCTGAACCTGTGGGTCTCCTGGTCCAGGCCACAGCTCCATCTCATCAACAATGCTACCACAAGTGGAGGAGAAGGCTGATAGCAGGGAAAGGAGCAAAAGAAAATGGGCAAAAAGAAGGGAGGGAAGGGAAAACACATCCAGAATTAACCACATTAACTAACCCACACAAGTGTCTCAAGTTCTGCAAAATTTATCATATGCTGCCACAGTTAACACAAACTTATGCAAATAATGTGTAAATATGAAGGGCCTCAGCCTGCTTCTCAGACATGCTGGTGACAGACCTGACAGCACCGAGCAAGGAGAAAAGGTAGAAGATGATCACTGATCCTGTTGCCCCCCTTCAGGCAAAAGGACACATCCCAGTGCATCAGCCATTGCTTCTGGAGGGCACCCAGCAAACTGCTGACCTGGCACAGCAGCTTGCAAGACGGACTGATGCAGACCCAGACATGTGCAGTACCCCCAGCACAGCCCAAACCCAGGACTTCGGCAGCAGGACTGCTCCAGTTCTTTCTCATTCCATGCAGTTTAAATGCATGGGTCTGTCATATCAGGCCTTTGAAAAAAGTAGTTTGGTCTCTTTAAAACAACACAGCTCCCATGGTATTTTCATTTCTGGATAAGTAGGTTGTTTACAGTCTCACAACTCCACTGTGCAGTGGTTTCCACTGACAACAACTGCCTGCTCTCATAAAGTATTATTTTTGTGGCAGATTACATAACTGCTTTTATTTTTCTCTTTCTTTTCATTCCTGAGATGCAGAAAGTTTAGCTGTGGGATCTGATATTCAAGAGAGGTGTGAAATTAAGAGCAAAATGAAGAAAACGAACAAGTATTTTCTACAGTGACTGCAATTTGCAATTTTTGTGAATACTGAAACACACAGAACTACAAAATCCATGAGTTGGGTCCATTACCTGCATGAAGACAAACAATTGTTTGTATCTTCCTGTTCCCATATTTTTTCTTTTATGAAGCTTCATCAGTAGCACCCAAGGCGACAAAATCATTTCACTCATGCTCTGCCCACAGAGCTGCAGTACTGCTGTAGCTGGACTCCTGAGACTTGGCAGTGCAGCCCACACCCTGCTCACTCAGCCTTTGGTTTGAGCTGACAGAACTCAAGGTTTTCCCACTAAATTGTCCAGCCCACAGAGGCAAACACAGCTCAGTAGGGTGTTCTGTCTCACCATATTCAGAGCCCAGCACATGTTCACTGCACCAAGCAATGCTGCTGCTCATAGCTGCTGGTGAACACACACAGCTGGAACATCACCATTATGGAAGTCCTTCAGAAAAGTAAGTTACAGACAAGGTAGAATTGAACTCCAAGTTACTTCACAAGAAGGAAATAACAGCTAAACCCCTGAACTCGTCCACAACCCTCTGTATACAACGCCCTCCATGACAAAAATTGGTTTCTCATTGATACCTTCTTTGTAAAGTAGTTTAAATATTGAGAGAATTGTTCTTGTCTCCTTTTCCACACTTCTTTCTCTGACTGGCTGTCCATTTTTTTCTTCATTTTTTGCATAAGTGGCTCTGAAACATTATCAAGATATTTTTTGTACAGAAGTTCTGTCTTTCTCAGATCTAGGAAATCATTGTGCTTCAAATATCTGTCCAGCTCCTTAAGTAAGAAAAAATGGAAAATAAAAACCATATAAACTATTGATCAATAAGATTCCACGTGTAAAGGTTTGCAGCTTGGCTGACCTGACTGCTCACTGCTCCAAGGCATCTATTTTCCAGCCCTTCCTTCTGCTCCTCCCTCTCTCCACTTCTCATCACTTATTTCCAAGCTTGCCCTTTCAAGAGCTCTGGCATTCAGACCCTTAATTTTTGAAGCTGTGGTGCAAATTTGGCAGACAATGACTCACTTTTTCCCATCAGGTTATTGAGCAGAAATCACAGGGGGCTGCAAGCACCAGACTGTGCAAGACAGGCAGCAGAAGGACCTTCCCTGCAGCACTGGCAATCTGCTGGATCAGATCAGAGCAGCCCTCCTGCCCTTTGCTCACAGCACCACTGTTACAAATCACCACACCCACAGAACAAATATTAGTGCCAACAGGCAGTTCAAGTCACCTGGGATTCACATTTAGGGTTGCTATTTCAGTCCTATCCAGAGTGGACTGAAAAGATAGAAGCTCATAACTCTAAAATAGTTTTTCAAGAATACAGCAATTAACATTTTCTCAAGAATCACTGTTTAGGAACTAAAGATACTGACATGCAGGAAAGCACACAGCAAGTGAGAAAACAGCACACTTCTTACCCTCACAAAATTTTCTCTGTCCAAGATGCACTGAGCAGAAGCAATGATGTCTCGGCTTTGATCAGCTACTGCCTAACAAAACATGAAAAAAGCCTACATGAGGTGAAATCAGGACTTAGGGCAGGAGTTAAATTTACTTTTGAATTCAAAATAATTACTAATGTTGTGATTAAAGGCACATTATACCACAATCCAGCTGGCAAATCCTTGCAAGATTTGCTCTGAACAGTTGGGTTAAGTAGCAACAGAAGAGCACAGGAAGAGCGGGAAGGAGAACTGGAATGTACATGCTCAGCCTCCTTGGCTGCTCCTCACCACGGCCACACCCCCTCCCTCTTGCCACTGTTTCTCACCTGTGCCAAACACGTGGCTCTTTAACTCCTGCACTCCAGACAAGGAATTCAGGCAATGCAGACCAGATCTATCATTTGGGGATATCATGTATTTTATGCATAGAATATGGTCTGCTACTCCCTGGGCTTAATATTGAGTTTTAATTCCAACTGATGGTGTAGTTTTCAGTCATGTCTGCCTTGGCCCTGCTGACCAGCTGCACACTCCTAAAGGTTCATTACACTGAGATGAGCAGGACATCACACATCAGAGCAAGCAAGGAAGAGACAGGAAGTTTTAAAAATTCCACCAAAAACAAATGAGAAAGAGGAAATCTAAATTTCTGGCATGTTTCAAGACCCTTACATCCTACTATTTGAAACAACTGATATGTTGTATTATGCCTGATGAATTTACTTCATCTAGTCACAGATCCTTTCTAAAGTCAGCAGTACAAAGATATGGCCATCACTCCAGCTAAGAAACATCACCAGTGAACAGAAGAGCTTTCCTTCAGGATGATACACATGTGAAGGAGTTGGGTGTCCTTTCACTGAAGGAATGAAGTCCCTTCTCCCTGGAAAAGGGCAGGCCCAGGGGCAGCCTCATCACAGTGCTACTTACAGGGCAGCTACAAAGAGGACAGAGGCTCTAACTCCACCAGAAGACAGGGGATGAGAGGTACAAGTTGCACTGGCAGAGGTGTCATCTCAATGTAAGAAATAAATTTTTCCAGTGAGATCAATCAGTCACTGAACAACCTCCCCAGGGATGTGGTGGAGTCCCCACCACTGAGGGTTTTCAAGGTGCAATTGGCAGGTAGCTGGATACCCTCACCTGGTGTCTCTTTCCCATGAAAGGCTGGGCCAGACATCTCCCAAGGTTCCTTCCAGCCTGGGCTGTTCCATAAGTCTGTGATCCTAACTAGTCACACGCTTGTTTCAGGTTTTATGGGAAACGTTTCCACACACCAAACTGCAAGTTATTTATTAAAACTGACTCAAAAGGATGCAAGAGCTCAATAAAACCCATTTAATCTGTTGCTATTTTTAGAATTCTTTGTTCTCCTTCTCCATGACAAACATCTCTCAGATTTTACTGAACTTTGAAAATAACAGTTTTTCATTCTTCCCTTCATAATTTCTATTTACTTCCTCCACTCACACCTTCACACAACAGAAGCCCTTCCTTCTGTGTTAGTCAACCTTTGGCAATATTTTCCTTCCCAAAATGTCTGCTGAAATCAAAATTATTGGTTGTGCCACTCTGCTGGTGCTGAGGAGAACCTCTGAATAAATGAAAAGAAAGAAAAAGGTCTGCATAAAAAGACAACCTGCTTTACAAAGATCTGGTTCTCACCCAGGTTCCACAAACAAGGCACAAACTAGGATGGAATGGTAAGAATTAATACAACTGCAACAGCCATTTCTGAGTGTGCTGTGGAGGGACAGACTGAAGCCCAAAGCTCCTGCTCAGGGCTCACAGATGAGTTCAGGCACATGCCAGGCATGGAAGTGTGAGAGCACAGCCAGACCAGAACACACTGCCAGCATTTCAGTGGGATTGGTGGCCAGTTCCAACACAGGGCCCAGTTACACACCTGTGCTCCCAGTTACAGATGCTGCTCTCTGTGTTGCTCCCAGCAGAACCTACAGCTGAAGGAATGCTGGGGTCACTCACCTTCCAAGGCTCTTGCTGCTTGGGTTTTCTCACAGGTTTCCCATTTGCAAATCTTTGTAGCCAGGAACCTTTTGAGTAATTCACACTACCCATGGCTGGATTAGTCTGGGAAAAACAATAAAACCATCACAATCCATAAAAAATTATTGTATTAACAGCAAAATCTAAATTTTCTTACAATTCCTACTGATCAGTGATACAGCTCTCTAAAGGACTTCCACCTGCTGATACCTGCTACATTTTCCTGTCACATTAAGTAAAACACAGAGATGAAGTATCAGGTTTACAATCAGATACTGCCTCTGGTGGAACCGTCTGTCCTCATCTCCACACACCATTTTCTTTCCAAGAACATGGATTGACAAATTATTTGAAAATGCCTGTCAGCTCTGGAAACATTTCAGAGTTATCAAATTTCACCTCCAGACTATTACTTCTTTCCTTTGTGCCTTTTTCAGTCAGATAAAATCCCTTTCAAGTAACTGCCACATCCCACTATGGCTACATTTCATTGGTATTTAAACTTAGTTCTACCAGATGAAGCTTATGGTGAAGTGCTAACTCAGCTCCAGTCAGAAAATTCCATCTTCTCTCTAGTATGGGCATCAGGATATGTGGATTGATTTATAACAGAGACAGTGCAACCACAGAGGCAAAATGCCCTTTACAGGAACCTCCATTTAAACCCCTATTTATCTCAGATTCACTGGAGACACACTGCTTCCAGGAAACAACGGATTCACAACATTACTTGGGTAAAGAATGGAACAAAAGAAAAGCTTATTTCTGCACAGATACTGACCCCAAGTCTTCAGACAGAGCTTTCAGTTATTAAAAAAAAAAAAAACACCTGATATTCAATTACTTTTTGCAGTATCTAGTTATAAGAATCAGCAAAGACTCTTGGGTATTCATAGAACATAACCTTTTTTTTTTTTTTTGTAGAAGACAACACTTAAGAGTTTATTCTGTCCAATCCAGCACTTTAGTGACAATATCTGACTCCCAGCATAGCTCTCTGGAGTGCAGATTCAAATTTCATGCCATCAATTCAAGGTAAAGTCTGTAATCTACATCTTTATTTGTTTCATTTTATAGTCCCTGCTCTTGTACACTGACAAAAACAACTGCTGGGATATTCCTGCATCCTCTTTCCTGTCTTTTCTGACTGAAAGAGTCAGAAATCACAGGAGAGCATATGTTGGAAGGGGGTTCAGGAAGTCACCTGAACACCTCGTGTTACCTTTTTCCCAAACTGGAAATGAAACTCGAGATAATTTTAGTAAGGAGGTAATATAAAAGGGGATCTTTATTTGAAGGACTTCAGAGGCAGCTATGGAAAGATGTCCACACAAACCCCTCCCAGGGGTGAGTACATTTGTATAGGTTTTAGGAAACTAGCATAATTGCTAAAAAGCAGCAATTAGGAGAACAAGTGGTGATGCAATTCCCCAAGGTGAAGCCCCTTCTCTGGAGCCCCCCCTTCAGCACTAGCTGTACTTTGTCCATGGGAATGTATCCCAAAGAGTTGTTCTCAGCCTTGCTTCCCAGGAAGAAGCAAGACAGGATAGAGGTCTTGTACCTCTCAGGGCTTGGAGCTCTGGAATTTGTTTCCTCTTTCTTCTTAGGGAAAGGCCATGGAAAATTATTGGGAAAAGTAGCTACTAGTACAAAAGGTGACAGAGTTACAAACATATGTGTGAAGAATACAGAGAACATATGAAAGAAATAAAAGGCAAAATCCAAACGACATCAATCTCAGTACCAGCTAGAAGAAAAGCAAACCTCACAGAACCAATTTCTGATACAAAATTAACAGGCAAACAGCAAGGGCTGAAGAGATTTGGATACCTGACAGGCTATAGATTTGGCATTAGAAAAACCCAACACACCTTCCCATGAGTATCCTCCCAACCTGCACAGGTGCCACAGGCTCCTGTGTCATGCCACCATTTACAGATTTCCTCCACCTCACAAAGACAGGCTGAGCACAAAGCAGAGGAGGTGCTTGATCACCTCAGAGAATTGGGATCCCAGGGGAGATAAAACAGAGCAAACACAGAGAATGTGCCTCTGCAGCAATTTGCCTTCAGGAACCCAAAAGTGGCAAAGACTCTAGCTGCAGATTTCCCCCCACCACCAATCTTCATAATTCTAGCTTCTACTGAATCTTAATCCTTTCTTTTTCTGCCTTTTTTTGGATTCTTGCTGGGAGATGCCATCTTCCTCTCTGCAAAGGCAGGGCTCACTGATATGAGACAGCAGCTGTTTTGCAGGTCTTGAAACTACAGATTTAATCACAGGCTTAGACAGAAATAGAGTAAAGGATTTCCAGAATCTGAGTGGATAAAACAAGCATTTAGTCAATCTACCAGTTGCAGTCTGCAGATGCCAAATCCCATGAGCAGGCTGGCTGTCCTGTATCAGGACATTTGTTTGACTGTGCCAGATCCCTGGAAGTGTCCAAGGCCAGGTCCGATGGGGCTTGGAGCAATCTGGTTTAGGGGAAGGTGTCCCTGCCCATGGCAGGGAGTTGGAACTAGATGATCTTAAAGATCCTTTCCAATCCAAACCATTCTGTGATAATTAAACCTGAGAACAACCTAAAAATCCTTCCTACATAAACATGCATTCTTCTGCACTGTCAGCAGTGCAGCTCCCTGTGCCCAAACACGGGGCTCTGCAGCTTTGAGGAAACGCATTTTAATCTCCCTGTGACAAACAAAGCACCCTCACAAATGCCTCAGTCCTCCCAAAACCGTGTTCAGCCACGTGTCACCGCACGGATGTCACCGTGCACAAGCACAGCCGGCTGCCTGCACTGGTGCCTTGGTCCCCCTCAGGGACCGAGAACATGCATCGCCTCAGGGGCAGAGAACAGTGAGAGAACGAGTCTCCAGAGCGAGCAGGGCAGCTCTGCGAACAGAACCTTTCAGAGTGAGAATGCCGAGCTACCACGCAACGCGGGCATGCCCGGAGGGGCCTGGCCTGGCCCTGCACTTCGGGGGCAGCGATGAGATAAAGGCGGGCGAAAGGGAAAGGCTGAGATCCTCTGGGCACGGCTCGTCCCACACCCTGCCCGGTGCTGAGGCGGGTCCTGCAGGCCCCAGGGAAGAGGCGGCGGCCAGCAAAGATCCACATCTACCATCCCCATACCGGAGTCCCTCACTGGGGCGGTGAAAACAGCGCCATAAGGCTCCAGGGGCGGCGGCACAGGGCTACAATCGAAGCCAAACCCGCCCGGCATGGCCCCGCCCCGCTGAGGGGAAAATGGCGGCGCAGCGCGCCTCTGTCGCGCCTCACATCAGTGGCACCGCCCCTTCGTGTCCGAAAAACATAGCTCCTCCCCCATCACCCGCAGCCTCTCCGGATGAGGAGATGCCGCCCGTGGGGAGAGGGACGCGGATATCCGTGGGGACAGGGCACAGACACCTGCGGGGACAACGCTGCGGCAGCTCTGATCTGGTTCCGAAGACAGACGGAACGGCGGCGCGGCCGGATCCCTCCGCGGCCGCCGCGCAGCGTCCCACACTGCTATGGTAACTCCACTAAGACCTCCCGCCGGCAAGGCTTCCCACCAATCAGAGAGGGGAGCGCGCGGTAAGGGAGCCAATCAGGAGCAAAGACGGCTCCGCCGAGCCGAATCGAGCCGAATGCGGCCGAGCCGAAGCGAGCCGGCGCAGTCCGGCTCACTGGTTTATTATTCAAAGTTCATTAAATCGTATTACGAGATTTCACTGCATTCCCCTGCAGTGCTGACCACGCCACCAAATTTGAAACTGCAATCAGCCAGAGATACCATCAGATGACAGAAATGTCAGGGTTTTTTCCTCCAGCAGTGCTGCACTGACACACAGATCTCCCAATAACTGTGTGCCACGAAAACGGGGTGTTTCCTGGAGCCTTTATACTTTTTTTTTTTTTTAATGTATTATTATGATTGGTTTGTCAGCGCCCCAGGCACGAAGACAGCCTTGTGCCCAGCCACTTGCCATTGCCCTGGAATGGGATCCCCCAGCACAGCCCGCTGTGCCCAGCGTGCGTTCATTAACCTGGCCAGGGACTTGCGACAGCAGCGTGTCAGAGTCAAAGCCCTGATATCAGTCTGGAAAGAAAGACACCCCCCCCCCACCCTCCTGGATCCCCCACACTCTTAGTCTCTATGTTATTAATTTTGTCATTTTTATCCACTGTCATTGCCTGCCAGTACCCTTGAAGGACTCAGGCTGAGCAATTAAGGAAATAACACACTTTATTAACAAATACACTGATCACAGAAGACTGTCACTGTCGCAGAAGAGTCGGGGCAGAGATTGTCACCGACAGTGTACTGACTGCAAGAACAAGTTTGAAGGGATCCACAGGCTCTGATCACCAGTGAAAGTTTGAGATAATCAATGTGTAGAGATCCTACCCAACAGGTGTGCCCACAGGGGAAAAGCCACAATCAGCCCATCAACCCATCCCAGAAGTTACATGGGGCCTTTCCTAACTTGTCCCCCTCTTAACTCACTGTCAGACTATTTCTTTACACTTCGATGAAGCTTGAGTGACTCTAGTCAAACATACTTTTGTTCTCAATTGGTGCAAAATTCCCTCACTTTGCTCTCAAAGACATAGTTAACAAAATAGTGTGTGCTCAGGGAGGGGTGGTCACACTTTGGGTGGGTAACTTTGGGATGGACGCATGTCACATCTTCACAATGAGAGTACAAAGTGTGGGGTTCATCTGAGGAGAGCGATTTCCCCACAGCTGCTGACTGAGGAACAGGACATCTCCTCCATCCTGGGCCTGGCAGCTGCCATGTAGCTTGTCAGCTATGAGGTACCACCGAGTTCCCATTCCTGCAGGAATCACAACAGAGCCATGGGGTCTCCATCCTGCTCCACCTTCCATTTGATCCCTCCTCAGCATTTTCTTCAGGCTGCAAGGGGCATTGCATAAGGAATTATCATGGAATTAATTAGGTGCTTGCCAACTGCATTCCCTCCTTAAAATCACAACTGCCTTTTACCCTAAAATGTAAGGTAAAATGTCCTAATGTTACAGCTTCTGTTGGTATGTGATTATAACTTTAGCCTCAAGATTTCCCCCCAGTCATTACAGTACAAGAGTTCTATTATCATTATATTGCAAAGGTTCCATATTGCCAGAGTTTCATACCTCCTTAATGCTTCCTATTGGCGCCTCCTCCAGGCACTGACTCTTCCTTGTCCTCACAGCAGCCAACTGACTCCAGTCCCCACCAATCCACTCTTTTATAACACTCTTCTGACTGGCTACATCTGTGGCCTGTTAACATCAGGCCTGCTCCTAACCTTGGTAATTAACCCAGCTGCAGCACTTTAGGGGGTAAGAGAACATTCTACACCACCTTTATTTATCCACACTATATCCCCCTACACAGATGCCTCTAATTTCCCCCCATTTTCCCACTTAATCAACTCCATGACTGTAGTCACTCAAGCTTCCCAATATCCAAATGGAGTTCAAGAATGTTTCAAGCATTTGTATTGCATTGATTATCTGATATTTGTAGGGATGGTCAATAGGCTAATTGTCTCATAAAAATACAAACTTTAACATATAATACCTTTATCAAGACAGAAGGAAAAAGGGTTAATATGAATACAACAAATTCCTGTAGCAGTTGTTGGTGATCATCTGAAGAGGGTATCTCATCACCACTGTTCTGCATCTTTCTTGGCTGGTTCCAAAACATTATCTATTTTCTCCACATTGTGATGTGCAAGGACCAGAGTCCTTTGTCCATTTTCTTGAGCTTGTTTCAGCAATTGTTCTGAGTCTTCATGTTGTAGCAGTTTCCTGCTCAAGGTGAGATTCATTCCAATGGGTGTGGGCAGCAGGTCTTGAATCAGCATTGAGTTAAACTGTAATAACTGGTAAGATGTGGTAGGAGCTGAGTAAATAAAACCACATTGCATGATTTCAATGGATTTACAAACACAAACATTTGAGTGATTACTTGTGGCTACACTAACATTATCTAAGAGTTACCATGGAATCACAAAGAATTCTCATGCTTCTGTCACCAATTTGTACAATTGAAAACATTTTCAGGGATTTCCCTGGGATGTGTCTCAAAATGACAAACATTTTTGTTCAGTGTCAAGACAAATGTCTTAAGCTTTGTGTTACTTTCACAAATGACTCCTTGTTGTTCTTGCACAATGACATCAGTGCCTTGCCAATTTTTTTCCATCTTTTTGGGCCCATGCTCTCTGCTCCCAGAGTATAGTCCCACTGTGATTGAACCCTCACACAATGATTGGTATATAATACACACCCAAGGATTGTGGACAGTCAACAAAAAAGCTGTGGCTGTGTTGTCAATGGCATCATAGGTAAAACTGACTAAATACCACCAGAATTGGAATTTCTCTCCAAACTCAATCGCCATTATCCTGCCAAAGCACTTTTAGAATTTTAGTGGGTAAGGTACCTTCCTCACTTCCTCTTACAATTGCAGCAGTCATCAATTGCATCCACAGCTGGGCCTGGATACAAGAAAGACCAAAGAAACATTGTTTTAGAGTGCACCAAATGCACCCATGATCAGCTGGTGTTCTTTCACTCTCCTGTAGGGGGATACAATATAAGTAAATGAAGGTGGTACAGAAAGTAATCTTATCCCCTAAAGAGTTGCAGCTGAGGCAATTACTAAGGATTAGGAGCAGGCCTGATGTTAACAGGCCACAGCTGCAGCCAATCAGCAGACTGTTATAAAAGAGTGGATTGGTTGGCTGAGGGGAACTGGAGTCAGTTGCTGCTGTGAGGGCAAGGGAGAGTCAGTGCCTGGAGGAGCTGCCTGCAAAAAGCATCAAGGAGGTATGAAACTCTGGCAATATGGAACCTTTGCAAAATAATGACAACACTCTCCTGCTGAATTAATGTTTCTAATAGAAGCTACTGCTTAGTTACTAGAGATAAAAGGGAAGATTTCAGCAACCTAGGCAGATATGAATGATATAATTTCCACTACACATCATGACCAAAAAAATGTAATGCCTTGATTCTCCAACACTGAAAAGATGTTGCTGGACAATTTCTGTTTTCCCCATAGTTTCATAGTTATAATGTGTAGTAATAATGTGTAACTTTAGCCCCAAGATACTTCTCACTTTTCTTTAATTTCCTGCCAGTAATTTTCCCACACTGTGCTAGAACTGATTATTTATTTTAAAAGAAAATAATTTTTGGGTTGGGTCAAGCCCAGCCTGCAAAACCCCCTCAACTCCCTTGTTCTGCTCTGATCTAATGGTTGTAGCAAGTTTTATCTCATTTCTTAGTGTTTTCACTGTGGACTGTTTCTTCAGCAAGATGAAAATTTAATGCCAGGAGAAAAAAATCACTAATACTTACACTATAAAAATGTAACTGGACTTTTATGGCCTTTCTGCGAAAGAGAACCAGTTTTCTGCTGGTCAATTCTCATGCTGTTGTTTTTATTGTTATTTTGGTTATCTGGGGCCTTACATTTCTCCTGCTGAAACTCCTGAATTTCACATGGAGCAGAGTATGTTTTCCAGTATGAAGGGGAGGGGGAATGAACATTTATATATCTCTCTTTTTACAGAACAGAATGAAAATGAACCAACTTCAGGCTTTGCTGAGTGACAGCCTTGCCAGCACAAAAAGCATGTGGAAAATGCAGTTATCATTGGTATAAAGCCAAGTCTCTGCATCGACCTTTGGCTTTATTGTGAGAGATCAAGAGCTTCCTGGGAAGTGACAGCAGAGGTGGAAACTCTGTGAAATCAGAGCACAAAGCAGAAATAATGGCAGGGAGCACAGCACTCTACTAAATCCATTTGTTCTCTCAGCCTCAGAGTCCCGTGCTGGGGTACAGCTCAGCTGATTTGCAAGGTGATTGCAAATTTGATTTTTTGGAACAAAGATGCCATTTAAGTGGTGTTTTGAAGATCTTTTTGACCACTTTGTGCTCAGTGATCCTGACTGTAAAGCAGATGGATGTAGGTCCATTCTCTGGCCCTGACACCTATACTGGAATGGAATGAGGTGTGCCCATACAATAACTCCAAAGCTGTGCCTGAACTGGGATGCTGGTTGGGAACACAGATCTAGATTAAATACCAGGGGTTGTTATAGAAATATTTTCTGCCTAATTCTGGAGAAACAATGCAGTGAAAGCACCTGTAGCTGCCAAGTTACTATCACTGATACAGCACATGAAACAAGCCCATTCTTCTATCCACTGACAGCTCTGTCTGTGCCCAGAATCACAGAACCATGGAATCACGGCTGGAAAAGACCTAAAGATCATGGAGTCCAGCCATTAACCCAGCACTGTCAAGCCCAGCACTAAACCGCCTCTGTCAGTGTCACATTTACAGATCTGTCAAGTACCTCCAGGGATGGTGACTCTGGGCAGTCTGTTCCAGTGTTTTACAGCCCTTTTGGTGAAGAAATTGTTTCTAAAATCCAATCTGAACCTCCGCTTATGCAATGTGAGGTCATCTCATCTTGTTCTATCACTGGTAACTTGAGAGAAGAGCCCAACCCTCACCAGGCTTCACCCTCCTGTCAGCTGTACAGAGAGAGAAGGGTCTCCCCCTGAGCCTCCTTTTCCCCAGGCTGAGCCCCTTTCCCAGCTCCCTCAGCTGCTCCTCCTCAGACCTGTGCTCCAGAGCCTTCCCCAGCTCTGTTCCCTTCCCTAGACACACTCCAGCCCCTCAATGTCCTTCCTGAGCTGAGGGCCCAGAAGTGGGCCCAGTCCTCAAGGTGGCCTCAGCCATGCCCAGCAGAGGGGACAGTCACTGCCCTGGCCCTGCTGCCACACCATGGCTGGTACAGCTCAGGTGCCTTTGGCCTTCCTGGCCACCTGGGCCATGTTCAGCTGCTGTCCCCAGCACCCCCAGGTCCTTTTTCACTGAACACCTTTCCAGCCACTCTGCCCCAACCTGTGGCAGTGCAGGGGACAGCAGCTGAACCAAGTGCAGGACCCAGCACTTGGCTTTGTTGAACCTCAAACAATTGACCTCAGCCCATGGATCCAGCCTGTCCAGATCCCTCTGCAGAGCATTCCCACTCTCCAGCAGATGACTCAGATTGGTGCTGTCTGGGAACCTACTGAGGATGGACTCGGTCCCCTCCTCCAAACCATCAATAAAGACATTAAACAGAGCTGGCCCCAGTGCAGAGCCTGGGGGAATGGGGTTTATTAAATCTAACAGCAAGGCTTTCTCCTATAATCTAACTTCAGACTGGCTCCATCTTATTTTTTTCAGCAGGACTACACACAAAGCTACAAAGCTGGAGCAGATCCAAAAGGCACAACTGTCTGCCTGGCTGGCTCAGTAATAAATTCAGGAGCCATATCATAATTGATGTGAGCTTTCTTTTTTTTTTTTTTTTTTTTTTTTTCTGCTATGGGACGAAGGCAGAAAGTGTAAAGCTGAAAGATTGCAAAAAATGCCAGCACTTTCAAAATCCTGTAACAATATCCACTCGTTATTTGTTCTTGCTAATAGTCACATTGCTCAAAACTGGCCACTGTTCCTAGCAAAGACTAATGCTAAGTATTTCCAGGGCCAGATTTGCAGTAGTTATTTTTTGGAGTTTACTCTTGCTGTCCTGAATTATTTCTTTGTGGAAAAAAAAGAAAAGTAACTTTTCTTGGCATGCTACAAGATATTTCTGAAAATTATTTGAAGTTCTGTTTAGTGTTTATTCTTTAGAGCAGATAATACCTCACAAATACAGGTATTTTATATTTTTAGATAGAAACAGCACTGTCATCATTTGAGTGCAGTACACTGCAAGGGGGATTTTTACTTGAAAAAAAGCATCTCCATTACAGCAATTCTGGACATGACTTTAATAATCATTGATTAAAATTTTTATTTATTTATGTCCCTGTGTTATTATAGCAGACTACTTTAGAGAGAAAGGTAGCTGAATCAACAGAAAATTTGGACTTCATCAACCTCAAGAGTGCTCATTAAGAAATAAAGTACAGAAGTTCAAAGCTTTAAATAAGAAACTGCTGCTTTACAACATTACAGCTGCTGAACTCCCTTCTGTTTTTTCAAGAACAATTGTGGCCTTGCTTCTCATAAAAGGACTACCCTATGCATTTGCACTCTATGTTTCTTAACAGAATTGAAAGTGATGTCTTCACTATTTGGTTCAAGATGTTGTGCTTTATCTTTCTAATGCTGTATTTCAGCCTGCTTCCAGATAACATAGTTACCAATCTCACTACACACAGTAAGTTCTCTAATGGCATTATAGCTACACAGGGGCCACAGACCCAAGGGACAAAGGAAATTGCTAAACTAACACTTTCCAGACTGTCCTGTACATCCTTGAATAATAAAATAATAAAACATATTTTTATCATGTGAATTTGCATTGTCAATGACTGCAAGAGAAAGTTATTTTAAACTGCAGTGGATTGCAAAGTCCTCTGAGGACAGTGGAGGAGGGAAAATGCCAGTACTGGCACTGAATCAGGCTGTGTGCACTGTAGACCAGGCTCCATGATCTTTCCATCTTCAGAAACACATCAATTATTAGCTCTTCAAGTCATGTGAGAACAAATGAATTTTATCTATACTTGATTTGTTCCATTTCAAAGAGGAGTTTAAAAGCCTGAACCCAAAAATCTCATTATTACAGGAAAAAAAAAAAAAAATCCACAGAAAAATCCCACACATATGAGATACCATTTTTAGTCTGAAGCGTCAGTTTTATTCCCTGACAGATCAAACACTCAAGAGCTGGTGAACAGAACACTGAGAAAGGTGTGATCTGATCCTTCTGCAAAGCTCAAGGAGATACCATCAGACTTTTAGAGCAGTACTGATTCTGATTCCAAACCCTCAGGTAGAAACACACGGGGTGCAAGGGCGTGAACCAGCGAGCTCTGAACACCTCTGTTCCCCAGGAACGGCAGAGCCCAGGGCAGCCTCCCCAGCGCCTTCATGGCATCGGGGCTGGCACAGCTCCCAC
Organism: Zonotrichia albicollis; assembly: GCF_047830755.1. Lineage (NCBI taxonomy): Eukaryota > Metazoa > Chordata > Aves > Passeriformes > Passerellidae > Zonotrichia > Zonotrichia albicollis. Next base: position 82,407,575 of record NC_133821.1, read on the forward strand.
ACCCTCAGTGCCAGAGCAGCAAATCGAGTCTGAGACACAGAATTCTGAAGTGACAGCACTTGCACAGCCGGAGCACACCCCATCACACCCACTGGCACAGCCACGGGCAGCAGGCCGAGCTAGCCGGTGCGCTGGGGCAGCGGCCCATCTCTGCCGCAAGGCCAAGCGGGAAAGCAGATTTCTGTGCCAAGCCATGGAACAATCCAGGTCGTTCGCAGCAACAATGGGGAGCTGTGCTCGTATTTCTGACTCCTCCTATCTGTCGCTCCAAAGTAGAACAGCCTCTCCCTGTTCCTCGCCTTGGCCTGCAGGGGAGCAGCTGAGCGCCAGCAGGAACTGGGATCGGACTCTGCTCTCGAGGACAGGCTGGGCTTGTTCCGGGGCACAGACTCTCCGTCCTTCCTTACAGGAAACAGGTGAGCTCGGGAGTGGGCTCCGGAGCCACAGAGCTTCTTAAAATTGTCGTTTACAGCCACTGCTGGCAGATCTGAGAGCTTGAAATGGTTGGAAACTTGTATCTCAGTTTCTGCGGTTTTCTGTGCGTTTCAGAGTAATGTAAATATTCAGATCCTCTTGGTTTTTTTGGTTTTGTTTTTTTTTTTGGGGGGGGGGGTTAAACATTTTTGTGTGCCTGCTTCTAGGAAAAAAGACAATAATTTATAAAAAAGCAGGTTAATGAACTCTGATGAAAGAGGGACAGGAGCTTCTTTCATATCTTAACTGACTAAATTTGGACCCAATTAAGACTGCAGAAACAATTGTTATGGGGTGGCATCAGGTGAGCTTTCCACTGAATTTTTTTGCTGATACAGGCAAATTTTGTGGGACTGGATTAAATGGTTAATAACAATGACTAGACAGCCAGCCTCAGAAATAAAAGCCTTTAAATAGCATTTTATACAAATAATTGGAAGTGCTTATTCACCATAAAATAGCCATAGAGCACCACCCTGTGGGGACTGACATCCCTGGGGTTTCAGGCTGTTCATCATTCTGCATTTGCAGTGTTACCACAATTAGGTCTGCACTTAGCTTTTCCTGTGCAGAAATCAGTGGTTTTTACAGAGAGTATGGTGGTCTGTCACACAGTGCTGCTCACTTGAAGAGGCTCTGGCCTGCAGCCCATCCTGTGCTGCACTCAGTGCAGTACCAGCTCTCAGGCACTAACAACTGTTCCCCTTGTGATTGCCTCTGCTTCTCATCTCCTTCCACCCAGGGCCCAGGGAGCAGAGAGAAGACTGTTCCTCACTTGGTTTTACCAAGCAGGAGAAGGCTTGACAGCTCAGCCCATCTGCTGGTGCCAAAAGGATCGCAGGAACAGCATCTGAGGAGGTACCTGAAAGACTCCTGCAGCAGTGAGAGCCTATACCACAGCAAATCAGGCACACAGCAAGCACCTCCTGAGGCAAGAGAAATAAATAGGAATTTTAAAGCTATTTGTTACCTTTCTTACCTAAGATTTTTCCACTGCACGTGCCTGCATTTGTGCAAAATTTTTTTTCAGTTTGGTTTTGTTTGGTTTTTTTTTTTAGAGAAAATGCTTGCAGCCTATTTTGATTGCCCAGGAGGCCCAGAAAATCTCTGTATGAAAGAAGTGATGAAACCAAATCCAGGAGAAGGAGAAGTTCTTGTGAAGGTCTCTGCCAGTGCTCTGAATAGGGCTGATTTACTCCAGGTACGTGTAGGTTGAGCAGATTTATGCACCTTAAAACAAAAAAGATTTTTCAAGCCCCTCTGTGAAGTCCTGACAGATCTGATGAGCTAAAAGTGTTTGAGCCTGGTGAGCATTTGAATGGGAGAATTCATAGGGCTGAAAGAAGAGATGTTTGTTGATTCAGCAGAAAAATGTTTTTATCTGAGATAATGCAGTGCTGGGCTGGCGTGGAAAGCTGCCTTTCAACAAAAACATGTAAAACCAAAGCTCTGGTCTTTATAGATCTCAGACCCTTTTCTGGGCATTTGAGATGAAAAGGAAATGTTCCAATAGCATACTTTCAGTGGGAGAAAATTTATTCAAATTCACATTCAAATTATTAGTTTGAGCTGCAAGCCATGGAGACCAGAAGGGATTAGCCTGGAGAGAGGTAACTCACAAATATTTCAATTTATACTTATTTTAAGAGTAACACTTAGGAAGCAAAATGCTCCCATTTTGAAGATCCTCAAATTACTGCAACATATGCACAGGGCAAAATCAGGATTAAACAAATAGGAATTTAGGCTGGAGACATATGAATAAAATACTGCAGGTAATTACACTCATTGGTGGTTTTCCCTTCCTTGCCTTCTCTTTTTATTTGTTTTTATTTTAGAGGAGAGGGAAGTACCCTCCCCCCAAAGGAGCAAGTGACATTTTGGGCCTGGAAGCAGCTGGGAGCGTGGCCGGGCTGGGTCCCGGCTGCTCAGGCCGCTGGAGGATCGGCGATGCAGTGATGGCTCTGCTCCCCGGGGGCGGCCAGGCACAATTCGTCACAGTGCCCGAAGGCCTCCTGATGCCAATCCCCAAAGACATGACTTTTATCCAGGCTGCAGCCATTCCTGAGGCCTGGCTAACAGCATTTCAGCTGCTCCATTTTGTAGGTGAGAGGTGCATTTGCCCATTCATCCCACCAAAACAGCTCATCTTCTTTTCTGTCACAAAATCCTCTCCTTGTTGCCTCCATTTGAATGTTGTTCTTCAAAGAACCTTTTCTCTGTCACTTTAGTTTTGTGGGTCAGAATCCAGTGTGCCAGACACAAATCCTTGAATCTTGACCACCTCTCCCCAGTGCTAACCTACCCTGCTAGTTACATATTTACAAGGAAGGATATGGAAAGATGGCAAATTTATTTTCATCTGTATTTCTCAGTTTGAACCACTGAATGGTTTGGGTTGAAAAGGAACTAGGTGATCTAGTTCTACTCCCTTGCCATGCAAGGGACACCTTCCATTAAGCCTAAATTCCATTAAGCCTAAACCCTGAAATTATTCCCACCTTTTCAAGACACCTAAAACCACATCTTACTTCGAAGGATTTGGCTTCACTGCATGCATGACCATACCAAGAACTTTACCACTATGTGTTGGGAGTGGCGGGAGAAATGCGGCATGCAATATGAGTGATCAGTAAATTTCAAACTTTATTGATAGGTACACATCTTTATATTGGTGTTAATGAATTTCATACATATTGCAAAGGCAAGTTCACTATTGGTTAGTTACTTATTAGGCAACTATGCTTACTTCTGCATTCTTGTGGATATTTTATTGAAACTTTTCTTCGTATTTCTGCTAAAGATGCTCTCCTCTATTTTGCCTAAATTCCATTGAGCCTAAACCCTGAAATTATTCCCACCTTTTCAAGACACCTAAAAACACATCTTACTTCGAAGGATTTGGCTTCACTGCATGCATGACCATACCAAGAACTTTATCACTATGTGCTTGTGAATCGACAATAGGCAACAGCTTGTATCTTTGTTTACCAGAGATATTATTTGTAGGTAAAATCCACTCTGAGCTGATTTAAAATAGACAGAAGCCTACACTCTTCATTTTAAAAATACGCTGCTGAGGTAATAAACATGCCAAAGTTTTCCTCCTGTGAGAAATATCCTTCTTCTACACTCTCCAGCAGTAGCATCTGAAAGATCCAATAAGGAACAAAAAGTTCCAGACATAACTTCCCTGCAGACTTGCTTCAAGCAGTGTTGTCTCCTGGGGATCAGTGGGAGGCTACTTGGTGCCTCACTTACAGAAGCAATTGGTGAAACACAAATTAAAGCAACCAATAGATGGTAAAATGATTGGTAGGACTAGTCTTTAATGTCACCCAGCATTTCTGGTATTTCTCCATTGCTGAGTGCCTGATTTCTCAGTATGAACATCCTCCAAGTGTGTTTTCTACTGATGGTATAAAAAGGCTGTGACTGCCCTCACTTAAGCGTCTTGGTCACAGATGCCCAGAACTGCACATGGCCAAGTCAAAGTCCTTCCCCTGAGGCTGGGAAAATGACACCCTGTCAGCACACTGCAACCTCTGCTGCTTCTGGATTTCTCTCTTTTATGAAGGCTACGAAGATGTCCAATTGTCCAAAGTCCAGTCAAGGACAACTCTTTCAACTTCCTCTTTGCTATCTTCCAGATTGTTCATGTTTTAATTCAAAGGTGATGCCCAAAGGGTGACCACTTTCCTTCTGCCCTCCTCCAGGTAAAGTACAGGAGGGTGAGAGAGTGTTGATCCATGCTGGAGCCAGCGGGGTTGGCATGGCAGCCATTCAGCTGGTGAGACTGGCCAAGGCCATTCCCATTGTGACAGCAGGAACTCAGGAGAAACTGGAAGCAACAGCAAACGCTGGAGTGGCTGCAGGGTTCAACTACAAGAATGAAGACTTCAGTGAAAAGGTCTTGGAATTCACCCAAGGTAAAAACCTCTCTGTAAAAGTGCAAATGAACCTCCCAACATGTGGACACAGACTCAGTTTCAGCTGTCACTTGGTGAGGGAGCAGACAGTAGTGACCCTGGAAGCACAACCTGATATCCTGCTCAGCCCAGAACAGGCATTTCCTTAGTTTAACTGTGCTGTTTTCTACATGGGCTGTCTTTGGCTGTGTTTATTTGGGGCATAAATATAGTGCCACATTATTGCTGCCTCCCAAAGGAACTGTGGGACCAAATCCTCACATTTTGGTGTTTGAGTCATCACAGAAGCATAGCATGGCCTGGGTTGGAAAGGGCTTTAAAAAGCATCCCGTTCCAACCCCCTGCCATGGGCAGGGACACTCCAGCTTGCTCTAAGCTCCATCCAACCTGCCTTGAACATTTCCAGGGATGGGGCACCTACAGCTTCTCTGGGCAATCTGTGTCGGTGCCACTTCATTCTTAAACTGTTAGAAAAATGTAGCTTTTCTAAGTATTTGGGGTGGTTTATGCCTGAGTTTGCTTATGGGTAACTGATGATTCTTTTTTTGTGTCTGATTCCATAATTCCTTACAAATCACTGTGCCAATTCCTAATTTCAGTAGAAAGATTTAAATTAGAATTGTAGGGCCAATGCTGTACCTAAAAATAACAAGGTTTTAGTCATGCTTGAAATTATCCTACCTTTAATGCAGTTTGGACTTCATTGCTGAAATCTCTTCTGTTTCTACCTGAGGTTCTGGAGTAGATATTATTTTAGATTGTGTTGGGGCCTCACACTGGGAGAAGAATCTCAACTGTCTGAGCACTGATGGCCGGTGGATCATTTATGGACTGCTGAGTGGAGGTGAAGTCCATGGGGATCTGCTGGCAAGGCTGATTTCCAAAAGAGCCAGCATCCACACAAGCCTGTTACGGTCCCGAGACAAGGAGGCAAGTAGTGGCTATCAGCAGTGTATGCAGTTTGATCTTAAAATTTATGATAGTTTTGAGAGCTTTCTTTTAAAATGTATCAAACACATTCTTGTTAAAAAAGGCCCACCTTGAACTGTTACCACATACTTTGGAAAATGTGACAGAATTAAGTTGTAATTTTTTTTTCTATTTTTATCAAATTCCTCCCTGAATGAGAGGAATGACACCCAGGACTTCTTAATGTGCTTCATGAATACCATAGTTTAGATATTTGGCCCTAGAAGAAATAAAACTCCAGTGATCAGGCAATTTGATCAAGTCTGAGGAGGGGAAAATAAAAATCTCTATTAGGTCACATTAAAGTAGAAACCAAGGCCATTTGGATGCCCAGTTACCAAAGAAAACTCATTTTATGTGCAATATTCTCAGATGTCACAGTAAAAGACCCACAGTGCAGAGCCCTGAGGTGGATTCTGTGCATGGTTTAAGACTGAATATTTACAAGACCTTTATCAGTTTGATTTAAATGGTTCTGCACGGAGCTCACACAACTTGCTTTGGGGAATTTCATTCGATTAAGATGTAATAAATCTAAAAGCTTCCTTCTTGTTTGTAATTTAGACCTGTCAGGTGTTTTTATCTCACTGCGAGAATGTCAGAGGGTGTCTCCTTGAGGGCTGTGTACATTTTGTACGCCGTGCTCTGAGACACCTCGGTGAGAGAAGCGGCTGGAAATAACCTTGCAGGTGTTTATTCCGCAGTACAAGGAGCGCTTGGTGAGAGCCTTCACAGAGGAGGTGCTGCCCCATTTTTCCGGAGAGGCTTCCCCGCGGCTGCAGCCCCTCGTGGACAGCGTTTACCCCCTGCACGCCATCGCTGAGGCACACAGGGCTATGGAGGAGAACAGGAACATCGGCAAAATCGTCATCGAAATTCCCGTTTGCGGCAAGAAGGGGCAGCCGCAGTAGCTGCTCTGGGACCGTCACTGCGGGGGCCGCACTGCGGCCATCCCGCCGCGTCTGCTCTACACCGGGACCGATTCACGTGGGTGGCGAGGAGGGCGAAAGGACAAGCAGGAAGCGTTTATTAAAGAGGTTAATGTCGCAATTCTGGCACCGTGGATCGAACCTGCGGGGCCGGGCCTGAGGGGCTGGGGGGTGGGGGCGGGGCCGCCCTGGAGGGGCGGGGCTTGAGCACGGGGCGGGCCCGGGAGCGAGCGCGCGGCCGCTTCCCGCGCGGTGCACGCCGGGATAGATCCGGTTCCGTGAGGGCAGCTCGCGGTGCCTGCTGGGATAGGCCCGGGTGTGCCGCCCGTCGCTCCCGGTCCCCGCCGGTGTCCCCGCTCCGGGCTCGGTCCCCGCCGCTGTCTCCGGCCCAGCCTCCTTCCCCGCCGGTGTTTCTGTCCCAGGCCGCGGCCCCCACTCACCGCCCGCCGACATGGCGATGCAAGCAGCCAAACGAGCCAACGTGAGTGCGCTGCCCTGCTCTGTCCCGTCCCTGCCGGGCTGGGCTCCGGCTTCGCCCCGCTCCGGGCACCCCGCTGCTCTGAGGGGAACGCGGCACGGGGGTGGGACTGGGGGATATTTAAGGCTCCTTCCAGCCCCAGCCGTTCCGTGGCTCGGTGATTCCATTATTTTGCCCCTAGGCTGCTGGGTTTAAGCTTTGCAGTACGTGCCTTGGGCCTAACACACCGTTTGTCTTTTCCCCATCAGATCCGGCTCCCTCCGGAGGTTAACCGGATCCTGTACATCAGGAACCTGCCGTACAAAATCACGGCCGAGGAGATGTACGACATTTTTGGGAAGTACGGGCCTATCCGGCAGATCAGAGTGTGAGTGTTTCCAGTTCCTTTGGACTGTGAAGGGTTTCACAGCGGGTTTCAATGCCCTGGAGCACATCCCGAGTGCCAGAGGGGATGTGAAGATGCTCTTAACACGTGAATTTGTTAGAGAATGATTCTGCTGGGAGGTGCAGAGAATGAACTTAAATTTTAAATGAACCCTGGGAGGTTGATAAAATATGACAGTCTTGTGTGCTTAAGTAAGTCTCAAATACAACTAAAGTTATACCTTGATTTGGAGTGAAAATAGAAAAGGCAGAAGCTGAGCACAAACAGCTTTCCTGTTTTATGAGTGTCTGCTAACCAGTGGGAGAACAGGGATGTTGCTGTTGCTGGATCTGTTCACTAGAAGCAAATACAGCAGCAAGCCCTGTGTGGCAGAGACAGGATGTCCTCGGGCCATGCCATGTCTGGGTAGGGGAGGTGTGACTGTGCCTTTGGTTCTGAAATGCGTGGAGGTTGTACAAGTCTGCAGCAACTCTGATGTTCTTCTCCTGGTTAGTTCAAATGCTGAGGACCTGAGCTTTGATCATCATAGGAGGGTTTGTGTTGGAAGGGACCTTAAAGACCATTTTATTCCAGCCCCTGCAGGGGGCAGGGACACCTTCCACCTGCCCAGGTGCTCTGAGCCCCATCCAAGCTGGCTGGCCTTGAACATTTCTAGGGATGGAGCATCCACAGCTTCCCTGGGTGACTTGTTTGAATGATTGTTGTGTAAAGTGAGTTTTACAGAGTTGCTCTCAGTAAGCAAAGGACACAGAGGGACACGTGCTGCTGGTGTCACACTGGGATGTGACACCAGACAGACCCTTCTTGGGCAAGGGAGGGCAGTGGATGTGACTGGAGAAGTGGCTGAGGGAACAAGGGGCAGTGTAAACACTGCCTGGCTAAATAGGTGGAACTCTGCTAATGAGCATAAAGGAGAGCCAGTACTTACTTAAGTTTTCTGCAAACATGTGGGCTGGAACAGCATGATAGTGGGACACAATTAGGACATTTCAGGGGCTCTCCATTGGGGTGATGCTCTGGTGTGTGCACCCAGCAGTTTGTTCAGAGCTACTGACTCATGGATTTTCCCACAGAAATCCGAACAAAGCACCTCTGTAAAGGTTTTTGTGCTTTGTGCAGAGTTTATCCCATTCTCCTCCTCACCTTTGCATAGACTCCAGTGTGACATTTGTGATACCATTTGTCCTTGGGAGCTCTCAGAAGCATCTTAGGGAGGTTGTTCTGACTCTGCAGTCTCTGTCACTGCCTGTTAGCTGAGACCTTTGGGATCTCTGCAGCCCCTCTGGGCTCGTTACTGTTGTGTGCCCAGACCTGTGTCCCATCCCTCAGGAAAAGGACATGGAATTGGTGCTCCTGTGGGTGATGGCTGTGCCTCAGCAGTGGGCTTGCACCAGCAGGGCTGTTCTGCCTCTTAAATTCACTTTGTGATATGCCAGGAGATCTTTCCATCCTAGGGACACATCTGATTCAGGCAGCCACTGACTGACTGCCCAGCCTTGTAATACTAAATAAAAGCTAATTGCTATAATAAACATTTAAATTGCTTCCAGACACAGCATGGCAGCCCTTCAACAACCCAGTTGTGGAGAGGTGCCTTTCCCTTATGGAGCAGAATACAGCACATTTTGCTGTTGTCTCTGGCTCTGAACTGTTTGGTGTGGAAAGCAGGGATGTAATTTAACACCTAGAAAAAATAACAAATTGTTTTTTAGTGCTGTTGCATTGGTTCATCTAATCTCAGTCACTGTGAAACAAATAAACTATTTCTTGTTGATTTTATTTGATTGATGCTGCTGTGCTGAGCAGTGGGAATACCCCTGAGACCAGAGGAACAGCCTACGTGGTGTACGAGGACATCTTCGATGCCAAGAACGCCTGTGACCACCTGTCGGGGTTCAACGTGTGCAACAGATACCTCGTGGTGCTCTACTACAACGCCAACAGGGTACGGGCACCCGGGCTGGGGAGCTCCCCTCTGAGCACAGCTGCCACAAAGAAACAGCCCCAGCATCACTTTGTAAAGGCAGCTGCTTGGGTGGTTTTGAGAAACAGAGTCCAGACTGTTAGAGGGAGTCAACGGGATGCATGGTCAGAGTTTCATATTTACTCGGTGGTTTGTGTGCAAAAAAAGTACCTTTGGACAAAGGGTGGGAAAAAGTTGTTTGTGGGGAGTGTACTCTGGAGAAGAGGGTGGACAGGCCTCACAGTTGCACAGCTGCAGCAGGAGGGGAGATCTTGTTTATGGATAAAAGGTCTCCAGTTCTCTGTGTCCTCCCTGTCATTGATGACATCCAGGCCCTGTGGCATTCTCCACAGACAAGAATCAAACAGTGCTCTGTGTGTGTGATGGTGATGGAGTTCACAGTGGTGCTTGTTGCAGATACTGGCAAATAACTTGTCATGAGATGAAAGATTTTTTTTTTTTGTTTTCTTACATATTTTATTTTCCTTATTACAGGCATTCCAAAAGATGGACACAAAGAAGAAAGAAGAACAGCTTAAGCTTCTCAAGGAAAAATATGGAATTAACACAGACCCACCAAAATAAACTGATCCTTTTTGGAAAACTGTTTTCAAGCCCTGTTGTCGAATTCCTGGCCTAAACATAGGAGTTCTTAACAAAGTGTAATTTTTTTTCTCTTATGAATTTGATAAGCTGCAATATGAGTTTTTATATCTTCAGATTAGGATTAAATAAATGTAGAACACAGGGAAATCTGCTCTAAGATTAAATCCCCCAAGGCGACATGGCTTCCCTGTGCTGAGGGTGACCTGGTAAAGGCTGCAATGTCCTGCTTCCAGCAAGAGCTTTCAAGAAGGGACTGAGCAGGTTCTGTGTTTGACTGAAGCAACCCCAAGCCCGTGTTTGTTACAAAGTTTCTTTCACAAACTGTAGAAGATGAACGGCTTTCAAAAGGATCCAGCTGATAAGAGGACACCAAGTACCTTGTTCCCAGTGGTGGTACCAGCTCTGATCAGCTGCAGTGAAACAGCCCAGCTCTCACACTACCAAAAAAAAAAGTGTATGGGGGCTTTGTTTTGTGTCCCAGGTTTGGACTGAGGATTTGGTATGAATTGAAGAACACATGACCAAAATGAGACAGCAGATGAAGGTTTTCATTTTGATACCTGTAGTGTGATTGTTTTCTACTTGGCATGGTTGAACTGTAACACATTTTCTGTACATACATTTTTAGGTGTAGCATGTGGTGAAGGAAGACAAATTTACTTTTTTTTGGCTCTTTTTTCAGTACTCATGTCCTTTGTGTTAAAATGAGTGTGATCCAGGCTGTGCATAGCCAGTATCTTTGGAAGTGAGAAAGAATAACCTTTGCCTGTGTTCTGAACCAGCTGAAGTTGTGTGAATGTGGGTAGTATCCTGCCTTGGGAAGATTTATTGGCATGGATGTGATGTTCTACTCCCTGACCAGACAGCTTCCAGCCTGTGCAGAACCAGGGCAGATAACAATATACTTTGCCTGGAATTTGTAACCCAGTTTTGTTTTTCAGTGCATTGTACTGTCTTAGAGGAATGCTTCTATTTTCTGAAATTACTTTTTTGTTGGAGTCTGTCACTTCGGGAACAATGCTGTGTCCATTTGGTGAAAAAATAAATGCATATTTTGCTTTTCTTCATCAAGGCTGTGCTCCTGCCTGTAACCTGTGCTGTTAGATGGGAGTCATTCATCACCTGAGTGTTTGATGCAGGCAGGAGATTTAGCACATCCATCTGTGGGCACAGGGATGTCCCTGTGTGTGACAGGGGAGTGCCCAGCTGTGGGAACAATGCCCATCTCACCTGGAGGAGATCCCTGGCACTGCCCTGTGCTGGGCACCTCCTTTGACAGCTGGGAGGGGCTCACAGCAATACTCACATTTACTAGCTGGAACCAGTGAGAAACGAAACACTCATAATTTTGCACTAAGTGGTCCTATTTTCTTCATTCCTCAAATAAGCTATTACAAATTAATAAATCAGTAATGGCTTATGAAGAGTGAGCTCCAAGCCAGCTTTGGGGGAAAGCAGCTACCATGGCTGAGGTGAGATTTCAGCTTTGGGTGGGTGCTTGGAGTCCTATCCTGTGCCTGACCCTGGAGCACACTGGAGCAGATCTGCCCTGCCTTCCCCTGCACACAGGCACGGGGATGTGAGCCAGGGCCATGCTTAGTGCACAATTCCCCCAAATCTGCATCTGTCCCTTGAAACTGATGCTGGTTTTGCAGCAAGAAGCCTTGCAGGCTGCAGTAACCCTGGCTGAGGTCAGGAGCAGGCACTGGGACACCTGGAGCCCAGAGGCTGGGTTAGGTGAGCAGTCCCTCCATGGCCAGCCTGGATTCCAGGTGCTGCCCATCAGATTAACACAAACCAAGAGCTCTCAGGCAAGAACCAGGTTGCATTAAAAATCTTTAAATGAATTAAATCCTCCTGGGGGATTTGCTTCTGTGTCAGCATCCATAGCTTTTCAAGGGTTACAAACTGCTCTGCCCCCAAATATGTATCTTATATATATATAAATATATATATTTATATGAGCCATATATATAAGTACACATCCAAACACTTGGATAACTGAAATCATTTACACCAGCTGCTGGGCATTGGGAAGGCTCCTTGCTGAAACAAGAACTGGAGGTGCTTGTTGCCATGCTGGATTTATGGTTCTAATAAATAATGAACACTGATAATAAATACCAGAGTGCCAATAATGGTGCTGCGTGCTGGCAGCCTTGTTTTAAATCATATGCAAATACCACATTGCTTCTGTCAATAGCAGAGAGCATGGTGCTTGCACTGCAGTGTCTGTTTTGATGAGGATTTGATGCTGTTTGAAAAACATATATAAAAAGCAATTCTTTAGGGTAATAAGATTAATAAAAATTCCTTCAATGAATCCTCAAGATCAGCAGCTTTTGATTTCTCTGAGAGCTCAGCTGCCGCCTTTCATTAAATATTCCATTTCATAGTTTTTCTTCAGTGCCTGTTCAGGGCTTTCAATGTCCCTGCACATGTAAAATGAAATAATAATTTGTACCTGCAAGACAGAGGGAATGGAAATGAAATGCCCAGAGGACTGTTTTGATGAGATCTACTCAAGATTTTGTTTGAAATGTAATATCAAAGAACAGGGAAATGAGTTCAGCTCATGAATGGCAGAGGGGCAGCAAATAAAGCAGATGTTACCAGGCTCACACTCTGCATCTGTGCTGGTTTTGTGTGTGCTCACTTCCCATTTAATTTTTCAGGAAGTAGGGCATGAAATTAAGACTCGAAGGTCATTTTTTTCCCATTGAAACCATTTAGAAATTAGTAACAAGAGTATATCTGATTACACAGGCAATGACAGTAAATTTTTTCCATTCTATTATACAGAGGTAATAATTATATGTACTGTGTTGATCGATGATACAATTAAATAAATTAACGCATTCGCAGTCGAATAAAGAGCTGAAGATTACATTTCCTTGAAGACTTAATTTCCCTAAGTATCACAAAGCACAATTAGTTTTCCTTTCAGATTTTTTCTTTTTAATGAAATTGGCATGAAAAATGTAATAGTCCCTGTTTCCAACCAAGGTCTCTGCAGAGAGGAGGCGATGAGGGAGAGCTTCATCAGCCATCTGTAATAAGGATTTTACAGAGTGGGTAATGTCTGGTTTGTGCTGGGAGGGCAGGAGGGAAGGGCACAGTGACAGCTCTGCAGACAGAAGTGATAACATCAAGTATGATCAGCTCTCAGAGCCCAGCAGGAACGTGCTGGGTTTCCTGGTGAGAAACCCATAGGAGCAGAAGGGCAGAGCCGTGCCCTGTCCATTGCTCAGATGCAGCAGAAGCTCCCAAACAGCAAGGCCAAGAGGGGATGGAGGGAGCATGAGGCCGTTCCAGGGTCACTCACACAACCCTTGGCATTGCCATTCCCTGTTGGGACATTCAGGAAGGGCCCCAAAGCAGGTGCTGGTCTCTGGTGAGACCCCACCTGCTGCATCCAGCTCTGGGGTCCCAGCACAGAGAGGATGTGCACCTGTTGGAGCAAGTCCGGAGGAGGAACACCAGGATGATCAGAGGAATGGAGCACCTCTCCCATGAGGAAAGGCTGAGAGAATTGGGATTGTTCAGCCTGGGAAAGAGAAGCTTTGGGGTGGCCTAACTGTGGCCTTCCAGTACCTGAAGACAGCTGTCAAGAAAGATGAAGAGACTATTTACAAGGACATGGAGTGACAGGACGAGGGGGAATGGCTTCAAACTAGCAGAAGGCAGGGTTAGATCTTAGATTAGGAGAAACATTCTTTACTGTGAGGGGTGGTGAGACACTGGCAAAGGTTCCCCACAGAGACTGGGAGGGTTCATCCCTGGGAGTGTTCAAGGCCAGGCTGGATGGGGCTTTGAATGATCTTGTTTAATCTTCCAGCCCATGGCAGGAGGCTGGAACAAAATTATCTTTAAGGTCCCTTCCAACTCAAACCATTCTGTGATTCTATCACACTTTGGGTTTTTTTCATTTTTTTAATAAGCAATTAACTTAAACTGAGCCATTGATAGGAGCAGCTTAGACCAATGTGCTGAATGAAACTGTGTTTGACAGGCACAACAGAGCCATACCACCTTTAACCAAGACTTTGGGAAGTGCAATCTGTGACCCAGTGGTGAAAGGAAGGCCAGCAACAGAGGCCAGGGCAGTGGCAAAGGAGAGCAGGACCTTTTCAAATTATTTGGGAAAGCTGGTGGACATCAGATCTTGAGAGATCCAATGACCAATTTTTAACAGGAAATTAGCATGCCCTAAATAAAAGAACTGTTAGTGGAGGTCTAACCCAGCTGCTGCAGTGACCTGAGATTTCCAACAAGAAAAGGGTTCTGCAAATCCCTTCATTTCTTTATGGAAAGCAGAATGAGAAAAAGATTTACTTATACTTAGTGTATAAAAATCCATAAGATATGGATTTATGGTTTTATTAATTAACAAGCTGAAATAAATGCAGCTCTGTGGGTAAAATGAACACCTGGAGAGAGAAGACCACAAGCCATGGACCCTGGCCAGATCACCTTGCTTCTCTGGCTCATTCTCTCTCCCAACTCCAGGAGGTGTCACCTGGGGTCATCTCTGTAGCTTTGCTGTCTGACTGCTCATGCTGGGAGTGTTCTCCTTACACAGATACAGAAACAGCACAACTGCTTGAAATATGACCATCAAAACATCTGTTAGTAGAAAACCATGCAAATAGTTTACAGTCAAGTTAAATAAAAGTAACATCACGACCCTGGTTTTCTACAGCAAAGAGGAAAAATGAGCCTAATGGAAAGAAATCAGACAAGGCAAAATAACAGCACAGAGAAAGCCTTGCTGATCAGGTCCTGCTCCCAAATCCAGGTAGCTAACAGCCAACACATTTTCCTGCCTCCAGAAGAGAAACCAGCATTTCATGAATTCATACAAGCAGCAAATGAAATAAATATTGCAGAGTCTCAAGTGCCAGAGGCCCAGTGGACAAGGTCAGTTTGGAGGCTTTGTAAACAGCAGCAGCTGCTACAGCCTGAAAACCCCAGAGTGTTCAGTGGCCACATCATCCCACAGCTCGGATTTCTTTTGAAAGGTGGATGCACATAATCCTGATCTTTTCTAGCCTTGCTCAGCTCCAGTAGAAAATATTACACTAGTTCTGCTGTTGTAAAGGCACATAATTAGACCAGCACTACATGTCTTTGACAAGCAGCACTTTCCACCTCTTCAGCAGCCAAATTCTGGCCAGAGTTGAGGGGCCACAGAGGCAGGGGAAATGGTGAGTCAGGAAAATTGTCCCAGCACCCCTTATTTGCATATCCCTGGTACCTCTGGTCCCACAGAGATCTTCCACTGGGCCATCTCTAATAGAAACAGTGCATGGAGCTACATGTATTTCATATAAGAGAAAAAATTAACAAAAAATGGGTTGATGATTGAAGAACTTCTTGTACAGTAAAGAGCATCCCACTAGACAGAAGAGAAAAACAGGATGAGAAATGGTAAAGTATCAAGATTTTATTGTTTTATATATATACTTATAACTCTTAAATGAGACAGTATTTTTTTAAAACAGCAGCAAGCAGAACGTACTAGTTGAGAAAAGTGGCAGCGCAGGTAACTCTGTTTGGCTAATGCCCATTCATGTACAAGGCGTACATTGGATTTTTTTCTTTTGAGCACCTTTTGTGGTTATTTTTTCTTGGTTTAAGTGTACAGTAAGGCAGTGGTTTTTTCAATAAGGAATATATATATATATATATATATATATTTATATTTATATATATTTTCAGTCATCACCGTGAATTCTTCGTACATGCAAATTCAATAAAATGTACAACTCGGAAATGTTACACCGGGAGACATTTTTTCTCAGAGCAAAGCTTCTAATAAAAGGCAGATACAGACACCACAAAGTTAGAAAAGAGAAGGAAGGCATAGGAAACCAAGAGCCAGGCGCTACTGACAGGACAGCTTGAGCAGGGAAGGTTGGGGTTCCAGTGAAGATTCCTCCCGCCGCTGGCAAGGTGGGAAGGAACGGATGGTTATTAACAGATGTCTCCAGCCAACTCCCTCGGGAAGGTTCACTCTAACCTGAGAAGCTCCACATCAAAGAGGAGTGTGGCATTGGGAGGTATGACCCCAGGGTGGCCTGTGGCTCCATAGGCCATCTCAGGTGTGCAGGTCAACTTTGCTCTTTGTCCTAAGCTCATCTGTGTTTTGGACATCGGAGAAAGGAAAAGAGAACACACACAAAAAAAACAGGATTAGGAGGAAAACAAACAACAACAAAAAAAATCATTACCTGGCAGATTTACAGAATCAAGGAGTGTTCATAGAATTGTTTTGTTTGGAAAAGACCCTTAAGATTATTGAGTCTGAGGCTTGGAAGGGGAAGACTTTTAAGGTCCCTTCCAACCCAAGCCACTCTACGATTCCGAGTCCAAGTGGTTTCACTTCAAGCTGAAGCTGCCACAAAGAGCTCAGACATGGGCATGGGCCTCCTCAATGATCTGCACTCTCACAGCAGTTATTTAAACTGCCAGAACCAGCCTGGAAGTGACACAAAGTCTTTTTAACACAATGCTTGGTCCATCCTGCCTATACCAGGGCAGGCTGCAGGAGGTCTGAGCTCCTCCTGTGGAGCACAGGGTACAAGGAACACCATCAGCAGGCCCTGGGAAAGGCCCTCAGAGCTCTCTGTTCATGAGAGATCGGTGCTCAACACAGCCAGGTTCAGCACTTATTTCCCTAAACTCAGTCCAAGCCCCAGGGCAGAGTTCTCACTTATGCTACTTATCCAGGCGCAGAGCCCTTGTACCTGGATGGGCAGGAATGCTGATTTCCCTCACTCCAGACTGGCTCTGAAGGGAACTGCTCACTGAGATGTGGAGTTATCTTCTAACTGAGTATTTTGGAACATTTTCAAACTGCTGTTTGTGCTTCATACACTGATGATAGAATATTCGCTGGCCAAGAAACATCCCCTGATTTGAAGGAGTGATTTTAATTCAGACCTCTCTCCCAAGATTGGGCACATCACTGGACTACAGATGATGTGATACCTCTCGGTTGAGAATATTTTCAGGTTCTATGAAATATACAAAGCTAGAGAGTCAATTACTTTGGGTAGAAGAAAAATAGGGATATGAACTTTCCCACATTTGAGGAGTACTCATGGTATGGGGCTGAGGATGCCAAGCTGATGGCCTCCCCTGGTCCCCACAGAGATTTTGCATGGGGCTGGCTGTCCCGCGCTCCAAAGTGTCCATGCAAAGCAGGCAGCTGGTAGGTCATGCCTGGGGTTTTAGGGATGAGGCAAACTTGAACTTTGAGAAGCTGAGCAGAGAAATGCAGACAGACCCTGCTGACACCTGACAGTCATTACACCAAGGTTTGTGAAATCTGTGAGCTGGACACAGGGACCTGCCTTGTTCCAAGAGACTCTGTCCAGCACACTTCCCAAATCCCTCAAACCTGGGCTGGAAGGAGACAGCCACGAGCTCGACTTGTGTCAGTGATCCACTAGGAGGAGCAGGAGGGCAGCCTGTGGCCACACGGGCTCCTGGCATGGCTCTCGGCCGCTTATTTTCTAAGGGACAAGAGCTGGGGAGTGAGAGCAGTCAAGGAAGGGACTACTTGATTCACCCAGCACTTGCTGATGCTGCTTTATCTGCACTGGCTTCTGCTTCCTACAGCTCTGCAGTCCTGAGCTCTCTTAGGTCTTTCTGCAAAGCAAATAATAAATAGTCCAACTCAAATCCTTCAGAGGAAGATGGTATTTTTCACAGTCTAGGATTCCTCAAATGGACTTCTCTGGCTGGAGAGAGGGGAATGCTTGCACTGCTTTCTCCACAGGGCTGGAAACCCTTGTCTCTTCCACCCCTCTCTGGAAAAGCATGGTTGCATCATTTCTCAGTGGATTTTGTCTCATTTTGCATTCTTCCCTTCTCTCCATTTAAGCATAAGACCTTGTTCCTGTTAAAGTTGTTCCTGTAAGAGTATTTGAACAGTTGCCTCCTACACTGAGCTCTTGGATCCTGAAATGGGAAGTCAGGAGGAATTTGAACCCTGATCTCATTCACTCGTGCTCTTGAGCAGCCTGATCACACTCCTTGTGTGTGGGGGGCCCTCAGAGCACTGCACAAAAAGCAAGCCCTGGCAGTGAATTGTAATTTGGGGCTTGTACTGTGCTGGTACTCAAACTGCAATCAGTTGAGGGCAGTTTTCTTTCTCTCAGCACAGGGCTGGTCAGTGAATGTTTTGTAGCTGGGAGTCTGAAGTAGTAAAAATGTACCAGTGCAGTTTGGTACCTTATCCAGTCAGGGTCAGAACCTGTAGCTGGCTCATGGATGTCATCAGAAAGGGCAGCTTGGGCTTCTATGCAGTAGCAGAATAGAGATCACTCCATAAAAAGCTGCAACCTCAACGTTTTAGAGGCCACTGCTGTTTGTGGAGCTGCCCATGGGAGAGGGACAGAGCTTACATGGCACCTGGGGAGGGGACTTCACCTCTCCCCTCCCAAATGCATACCATGGGGAAAGGCTCATGAGCAGGGGATAGCCCTGGGTGGGTGGGTGGGTGGATGGATGGATGGATGGATGGATGGATGGATGGATGGATATGAATGGATGGATGGATGGATATGGATGGATGGATGGATGGATGGATGGATGGATGGATGGATGGATGGATATGGATGGATGGATGGATGGATGGATATGAATGGATGGATGGATGGATGGATGGATGGATGGATGGATGGATGGATGGAAATACTGTGCTCAAATGCACCATGCTTTCACAAAAACACTTCATATCCTTCACTGTGATTTCCACTTGGTCTTGTTACCACTGCCCTGGACACTGCTGAGCTCACATACCCTTCAGCCCACTCCAGGTTCAGACAGAACAATTTATTAGTACCTGTGTAACACCTTCTTCAAATCCTTTAATTACTTCCTGCCTGCCAATCTTGAACCTGAAAGGCTTGTTTCTGTCTCGGGAGGAATCAAACTTCTTTCCATTCTGTAGCATTCCTGCCAAAACAAGACACATGGTTTCAGTCTGAGATACATCTAAATTTAAGTGCTGGAGGAGAGGGAAGGAGTGAAAAATTAATGTCTTGGTCA
Source organism: Zonotrichia albicollis (assembly GCF_047830755.1). Lineage (NCBI taxonomy): Eukaryota > Metazoa > Chordata > Aves > Passeriformes > Passerellidae > Zonotrichia > Zonotrichia albicollis. The sequence continues at coordinate 82,426,368 of NC_133821.1, forward strand.
CATCAGCTGCTCATTTCCATTTTTACTTTAAAGCCTCATTCAAAAGGCAGGAGAGGCAACTGCAGTGGTACCATATTGTTACCTTTGCCTTCCTGTAATTTAGACTCTAAAATAGAAATTATTTTTACTGTTCTCAATGCAATAGGTTATGACCCATGTTGCACCAAACATTGCACAGACATACAGAAGAGCTGTTGTTTGCACAGTGGAGCTCTCTGCCCAAGTGGATAAAAGCAGGCAAGGAACAAGTGGGAGGCAGCAGAAGAGAGAATCCCAAGGCAGGTGCCTGATCCAGGGCTGCCCCTAATAACATGTGTTACACAAACAGAGCCATCCCACACCATGTGTGTGAAACCTCTACACAACGTGACAACTGCAGCTCTCCTCGTACAGAGAGAACAGAAGAGACTCTCAAACATGAAAGCAGGAGAGACATTTATATAAATGTTCTACTACCCTTGTTTTTCATGTTGTCATTCAGAGACAGTCACAGGAGACGTGACTTGTTCCTTTGCATGGGCACTGCTTCAATCCATGGGTTTTGAACACATGCCCAGACTCCTCAGCAATTGGACAAACCTTCACAGAGCACTACATGATCAGCTATTCTCCTTCTCTTTTCAAATTGTGGCTGATTACAGTAGCTTTCAATTTAGAAGTACCTGGCACTCAAAATGCTTTACTCTGGATATTGAAAGGTTAGGCTGATATTTCTATATTAGAATCAATCCTTTCTCTGTAGTGCTGTAGAGCCAGTACTGTAGGCATACACCATGACTCTTCTATGCAAGGGGTTGCACAAAGAGAAGTTAATTAATCTGAGAAAGACTTTGGTTGCAAAGAACATTAACAAGTCCAGCTTTGAAAGAAAATGCTGAGAAAAAGTGTCTTTAAGATTCAGTATCAAAGATACAGTCATACTAGTTTCTTTCCATTAAAGCAGTTATATTAACAGATCAGCTTGATGCACAAATTTTATTTTTCAGTGAAAACCATAAATTATTATCCAATAACAAGGAGGCATATTTTGCTTGCTTAAAAAGTCTGTACTATGAATCAAAGGTAAATATGAAGAGATGTGCCAGAATGAAAAACAGAGACTAAAAAGGTAGGATTCATTTTGCCAACTTTTAGGCTTCTAAGATGTAGCCAGCTACTTTTGAGCTAATTACTCAGAGAAAATAGATAATCAAGTCAGAGAAAAATGCACTTTCAGAGAGCAATTCATCTAACCAAATCTAGGGATGTACATTAGGACATAATGAATCACATCCCTGCAGTTCCTGTTTCTGTGCAATGAATAAAGGACAGTCCAAACAACAGCTCAGACACAGATGTCTCCAAATTCATTAGTAGTTAAATCAGTGGCAATGGAGTTCTTGACTTGCAGTTATGAGCCCAGAGTGTTTGATTATTCCAGTAGGGTTCTCTGTCCAGATATTTTACATCAATATCAAAATCAAATGCCATATTAAGGCACATTAGCCATTAGCCAAATCCAACATTTGTCCAAGTTGGTCTTTCAGACACACCTGTGCATGTGCTCAAGGCTTTAGAAAGAAAACTGTGGAGTAACCTGCCCATAAGGAATGTTTCATAACCATTAGTGCCTGACATAATCCTTTAGTTTTTCACAGTCAAATAATGAAGTGCTGTATGTGTGGTCTCATGCAAGCGCATAGAATCACAGATCCACAGAATCAGTGAGGTTGGACAAGACCTCTGAGATCACTGAGTCCAACCTTTGACTCAATGCCACCTTGTCAAACAGAACATGGCACTGAGTACCACATCCAGGTGACTCCACCACCTCCCTGGGCAGCTCATTCCAATGTCTATTCTGAGAAGAAACTTCTCCGATTGTCCAACCTAAACCTGCCCTGGCAGAGTCTGAGGCCGTTTTCTCCTGTTCCCTGGGAGCAGAGCTTGACCCCCACTGGCTGCACCCTCCTGTCAGGGAGTTGTAGGGAGTGATGAGCTCCTGCTGAGCCTCCCTTTCTCCAGACCCAGCACTCCCAGCTCCCTCAGCCACTCCTCATAGCACTTACCCTCAAGACCCCTCCCCAGCTCCACTGCCCTTCTCTGGACTCACTCAAGCCCCTCAATGTCCTTCCTGAACTGAGGGGCCAGAATTGGACACAGAACTCAAGCAATGGCCTCACCAATACAGGGGAAATTCCCATATACTGTGCAATGTATTAGCTCAGGAATAGCCACAAACCCCTCCAGGCAGGCTGGGAAGCCACAGCAGCTCCTGAACAAGCTACAGATTAAGATGGATTCATTTATAATATAGAAATTCAGCCTGTACTGAGGGAGGGCGGGCAGGGAGAAGCAGCTCAGGGGGAACTCTCAGGCATATAATATAATCCTTTTTGAAGTATTTGATCTTAAATTTAAGTGACAGTCCTTCCTCAGAGCACTTTTATTTTTAAACACATCATAAAACCTTATGATTCTATGAAATGGAAGGAGACTACTACAGAATCCCAATATTTAATAGTTTTAATATTAAAACTTAGTATTGTCATTACAGCTTGCATGTTCAAAGTACCCAAATATTAATTACTCTTCACATTAGCCCAAGGAGGTAAAGAAGATATTTATTACAAAATAACCTCAATCTGAAAGTTCAGATTCAGATGCAAAGTTCCACAACACTTTATTATGCATTCATCTCATTTTGTAACTAAATCCTATTAAAACTCTTAGCTAAAAGCTCTGATGGTTTACAAACACCCCACATCAAAACAGAGACAGAATCAGAATTAAATCTTCAGAGATTCTGACAACAGCTCCTGGACAATGTTTCCCCTTTAAAGCAACATTTCCATCTTCCCATGAGCTTGCTAGTTTGATACACCATTTAAAACTAATTCATTTCACTAGAAAATGCCCATAGAAGATGTGTTAGACCTTGTAGAAGAAATCAGGCTTTTCTATATTTACAACAACATCCTATTTTCAGCAACAACTGAAAATTCATGAGGTTATGGATTGACAAATGTAACTTCCTGTGCCATCATCTTACTGCTTTTGGAAGACAAACTGGAATGCAGAGTCAAATGTTGTCTGTATTCACTGAAGCTCTGGTAGGAGGGGCAGTTTTTATGTGAGTGCCCTTTAAATGCACATCCAGTCTGGAAATGAGTCAGAGGCTCCATGTGCCCTAAAGAAGTTCCGATGCGGATTTAGATGTGAACTTTAGATCTTTTTTATCTCTGATTCTGAGAGCTAGAGTTAGCTCTGCAGGCTCCTGGGAGCTAAAACAGCACAATGCTTTATTTTCTCTCTTGCTAATGCACCAATTGATTTTTTTTTTGGTGAAAAAATTGATTTCGTTAATATTCTTCAACAAGGATGGATGCCCATCTTCAGCCTACATCTTTATTTATCTAGCTAACAGCAAGGAGAAAAAACCCCACAATTTGGAACTCAGAAACAACAATGTTTTGCAAGTCAGAACAATCAATAAGAGTTTTGACTGAGCAAGGACATCTAGATGCCTATAAGGAAGGCTACTTGTAAAAAACCCCCTTAGGTTTCTGAAAGGGAACAATCATTGTATTAAAATAATTAATTGCACAAACTTGGTTATCAGAATATGGCACAGATTTGAAAACATTCTGATCTACAAGGCACCCTAATTGAAAACCAGGCTTTAAAAATTAAAAGGGTGTAGAAAAGGAGACATTTCAGATCATGGGTCCTACTGAATCTCTGATGTTCAGCTCATTGAAGCTGCAGATTAAAGAGCAGCTGGATCATTTTATTAAGGAACATGACCACAGATCCATCCAAACTGCCAGGACTACAATGCCATTTGGGCTAAACTGGCAGTGAAAACACAACTTCAGGAGAGGTTCAGCACAAGTTATTACTTCTTATTAAAACACAGGTGTGCCTGCAGCTGTGTCTGCACTGCTTTTTAACACTGCACTACTTTAGCTAAGATCCCATTACTGAAGTCTGTTTCCTACGGGGAGAGGGCTAATGAAATGAAACTGCCTGCACTTGCCTAATAATGGGAGATTCTTTGAGCCAATTTCAACCCCATTTGGCAGAGGAGGAATAAGGATCATACCAACATTAAGATCCAATGCATGCAATGAAAAAAAATCTGTGTAGAAAGAAGAGCCTGTAAGAGCTTCTACCAAGAGAAAGGCTCAGTGTTTGTTATCAAAGAAACTCTATTATTGAGGAGAGGCCAGGAATGGAAAGGCTGGAGCACAGACTAAGTTTCTTTTTCTCTCATCTGAGAACAATTCAGCTGGGAATGTATGCAATCACACAGCACAAATCCATGGAGCCATCCCAGCTGTTAGACACCTAATACACCTATTGTCCCAACAAAACCATGCCCCAAACCATGGCCCCAAACTGTTATCCACACCAAGGATGGATGGAGAGAGAACACTGAAGGCCATCCACAGATAGTCTGTCAAGCTTCTGTGCCCGAACCTGGAAAATTCATGTGTAAATTCTACTGCTAAGGTTATCCACTTCAAAGGTACAAACTGGGTTTCAACCTAGCATCTAGGCTACTCCTATGGTTAATGGAGAAAGAGAGGTATCTCCAAGAATGATTCATCCCACTTAGATTTAGGTGTTAGGGCTGAAATAACCTTCTGGAACTGTTTATCATTCTCAGTCAACTATCTTAAAAAGGGTAAGGTACCTTAAACCAAATGCTAGACTGCTAGGTCTAGACTGCCCCTCACTAGGGCCCTAGAGAGGCAGTATGAGCTCAGCCATCCATCCCTAAATGAAACAGGCAAAATTGCATCCCAGGCTTCACTGACTCCAGTGTTTACTGAATCATTTGTCTCTGAAGTGTTGACAAATTCTGGGAATCAGAAGATGAAGATCCTAATCTCTTGATTTCACTAGTTGCTCTCTTTTTATCCTGTACAATGGGATTCACTTACCTCCCAAGTATTAAGGGGATAAACTGAATTAATAGGTGACCTTGAAAAAACAGCATCATCCATCTAGGAAATATTCCATTGGTATACTTTTTCAAACAGTAATTACCTACAGAATGTAAAGGCAATGCATATACTTGAAGACAGCTACTTCCTGAACACGTTTTGGCAGCAGAAAGAGGGGCAGATATTCAGCAGTTTCTAGGACACTATCCATTTCATTTTATGTAGACCAGAGGCTCTTCAGGACAGGGACTATATTCTGATGCCACTCAATGCCATCACCTTTCCAATTACACCCTGTAATCAATTTGTGCTGTTAGGAACATAATCTTTCAGTTTGGTTCCTAGGACTTTCTGAGGAGATAATGTTGCTGTGGGTTAAGAATTTTTATCTCAAGTGTTTCTTTTTTTTTTCATAAAATATATTGTTTCTATGTCAAAATATATCCATATTCTGTCAGGATAATATCACAAAGGATGGAAATTCCGATCTTCCCCCCCATTTACAACATGCAACTATTATTAATATCGAGTTTTAGCCTGGAAAATATATTATCAGAAGGGTCCTAGTAACTGCACAAAAGTCCTTGTATAAACGATGCCTTCCCAATGTATAGAGGAAGACACAGTTCAGCACAATCCCTGAAGTTGTGGTGAGAGAAACACATCCATAAAGTCACAAATCACATCCCAGGTTGATTCACACCAGCAGAACTCTACAGTGATATTACTTGCATTTTACATTAAAATAGATCAGTTCTCTTCAGGATTCAATTCTGAAATACTGGCAAAGCATTCCCTGCATTCAGTGGTGTTCCCACCTTAGCTTGTGGCTGAGTCTCAAGATAACACACCTGAAAAAAGTGTGGTTCCCTCAGGAACCAAAACAATTCCCCTATGTCTTGGTGGTAAATGCAGAGATCTGAGCAACAGTTTTCTAGGCAAATAATACTGTCAGTGCCTTGTGTTTCTTCTTCCCAGGACCTAACTCAGCTCTCCAACACATTCCATCAGAATCCAGATGTGCATCACTCAGACATCTCACACTTCTTCCATCTTAATGTCATTATTATCTCAAAATTCAATTCACTGTTTTACACATTTCTATCATAACAACAGCTCCCAGTAACCTGGCCCTGAGCCTGTTCCTGCCACACACAGTGAGCAGCACACACCTCTGATTCCCTTGCTTGACTTCCAAAGCAAACTCTTCTGGACAAATTTGTTGTCTCATTAATTTTACTGATGGCTATTGTAATGGAAACAAAGAGTGTTGAATGTGAGCTGGAAGATGCTTTTGTTCTCTTCACTGTGTTGGAATAGGGGCCACCTTACTGTGTCCTGTCTGGGGACTTTGGCAACTGAACTGCAAAGGAAGCCTCACTTTTCCAGGGAAAGGCTCAACAATACAGGTTTAGTACCACTACAAGCACTCAGTTTTATCCTGCTAACATTTTCTCTGCTTAATATAAACAAAGTCTTATGTGGAAAAAAGGATTTACTGTCTTAGACTGCATTTTCCTGACAGTTTGCAGCTACTTAAGAAAAAATTATTAATACTTTAAGGGAATTTTCAGTCTAGAGGGATAACAGTTGAAAAAAAGGGGGGAAGGGGATAAGCACAACCCTGCGGCATATCAGCCCTTTACCACAATTATTTCATTTTGTCTAGAAAGGCAACAGCAAGGACTTGAATGTGCCATTTGTTGCCATGACAAACCGACTCAAAGTGGAGAAGTGGGAAATGGATAGTGGTGGTGGGCATTTCCCAGCTCCTGCCATTGCAGCACACTTCATGCTTCATCTTTTGAACACTGGCAGCCTTGCTACTTCATTTTCTTCCTGTATTAGATACTCATCTATCTTTAATGTGGAGTAAGAGCAGCACAATCAATTATTTATTATGCAGCTGACAGCGTGCAATGAAGACACAACAGACAACTCCTCAATAATGCATCACCGTGGGCTATGAAAGAATCACTGCTGCACAACCACAGGGCAAAATGAAAGAACCTTGCGCTTAGCTCGACTTCACAGCCAGGAAAATTACCTGCAATTGTCTAGCTCACTCTGCTGAAAGGCATTATTCTGTCCTAGCGGCTTTAGGGATTTGCATACTTTTAAAAGAAGGAAAAGTAGATTTACCTTCAAGGGAGATTTGGGGCTCACTAAGCATATTCTACATAAGTTGTAAAGAGAAAACAATTCCTCTGGTATCCCATCACCTTAAAAAAGTAATTTTATTTTAGAGTTTGAGTCTGTTACTGTTACAAAGTTCAGCTGTAAAATATACATGTACTGCAGCACATGGCAAATTTCATTTGAATAAGCATGGCAGAATCAGGTCAGTGTGGGAATGCTACTGAGGGGGACGATAAATGTCTAAAGCAGCATTTTAGAGAGAATATATTAATAGAGAAATACTTTGGATCTCTTGTTTCTCTATCCCCAAACACCATGTCCTGTTACACAGGGTTCTGCAGGAAGAGGGAATGTTCCTCACTGGTCTGGGTCTTTCTGTCCCTACCCTCTGGTAGCAGCCCAGAAGCACAAAAACCAGTTCAAGCATGACTGTAATACAAAGAAGAGAGTCTGCAAGATTTCCCACACAAACACAAGCAGCAGAGCTTGCCCAAAGAATTCTGAGCACCTAGTGCACCATGAAAACAGAGCAATAAAATAATCTCTTTTTTTTAGATCTTGGTTTCATTCTCAGTCACATCCTATGGCACATGTATTTCCTTCCCTCCTCCCTTCTTGTTTCACGGTTGCCTGTGTTGTGGGGGCATGGATTTGACATTTTAGCCTGTGGCACATACACAACTGTGCAGGTGACCTCCCACTGGGAAGTTACACACTTGTGTAGCAGGTAAACCACACTGAAACAAGTGTGAGTGTGCCAGCCACTGTCTCTCAGGGTACCACACCAGAAGGGCCCAAGGTGGAACTCCAGAGTTCTCAACACAGATCTGGGGGCAGGGAGCATGGAAAAACACCAGAAAAGCATCTTCAGAAAGCTCTGAGCATGGCTGTGAGATCCCATGAGAGGGGACTTGGGGTAAAAGCACCAGGCTCTTAATTCCTCTTCTGTGCCAGGGAAGAAACTGCCAGAAGAAACACCTTCCAGCCCAACACGACAATTTTACCAGCAGCTAGGTGTGCTTTAATGATAAGCTCTTCTCAGACTGGGCATTGTTTTGGTTTTCAGCTGTCCAGCCTTGTAGTATGTTCCATTCTGAATTTAGAATCAGAAGTGTTGCACCTTCTGCAACACTTTTTGCAGAAGTGTTTGTGCTAAAATCTTCATTTTTTTGTGCTAAAATCTTCATTTAGGTGCAACACTTCTGATTCCCTTGGCTTTAGCTAGCAACAGCCTAGTGAGAGTTTCACCCATCTCTACCAGGGCACTAAATTAAGGGGGAGAGAATCACAGAATGGTCAGGGCTGCAAGGAACATTAAAGATCATCTCATTCCAACCCCATGCCATGGGCAGGGACACCTTGCACTAGATCCAGCTGCTAAGGACCCCATCCAGCCTGGTCTTAAACATTTCCACAGATAGGGAATCCACAGCTTCTCTGGGCATGCCCAAAGACAATAAATTTGAGCATGAAAAAGTATATTATTTATGTGTTACCACTTAACACCAAGATGGTATGTTGGCTTTTAGGACATTTGGAGCTGAAAAATAACATTTCTCCCCACATCCTTGGTGGATGAATGCTCTTTCTCTCCCATAGGTCCTTGTTTACTTGGTTCTTTATCACATCCCACTTTCTTAATCCTCAGCATGGCTACAGCTCCTTGACAGGGGAGTGTTTTACGAGACTCATCTTGACAAACACAGCAATCGTCTAACATCATGCAAAGGACTCAGCAGCTACTCTGTTCTTAAAGAAGTTGGAGAAAAGGAAAAACATTCTTGGAAAAAGAGAGAAACACACAGGACACAACCAAAGAAGTAAATAGTTTATAAAAATGGGTGTTTACTGAGCCAGTATGTCAGCCAGCCATAGTCAATATATGCCAGGATTACATATACTCTAAGTCAGAGGCAGACACTGCTGTTCCACCATGATCTCATATGTACATAACACATACATAATGCAGAAGTCCAATGCTTTTCATCCAGGGTGTCCAACTTTTTGATCTAGACTGGTCAGACATCCCTGTAATATCTTATTTTAGAGATGTGGTATAACCTTCCCAGCTGGCATTATGCAATAGCCCCTCCCTTCACAAGTGTTTGGAGAATTCCTGGGGAGTCATCTCCCCCTGCCTGCAATTCCATGCAGAAAAATGAGACATTACTTCACTGACACCAATTTGAGGCCACTGTGAGGCCTCACTCCAGCATAACACACAAAGTTTCCAGGGTGATCAGGTGGAACACACTGCTGGTTCACTCAAGGGATGAGTACCTTGCTGGGATGGAAAAGGCATCTTGATGCTGCACTCTCCTCACTGACAGGGAGAGATTGTAGACTTCAGGGTAGCTAGGACAGTCAAGCTTAATTCCATCCAAAATCAGTTGATGACAGCCAAGATTAGTGAAAAAACGCAGTTTAAAACCAAGCTGGTTCTGATCTGTGCACCAAACGCCTTCCAGTGGATTTTGTTGCCTGAGGTACCTTAGACTCTGTGACCACAGATCTGCCCAGTAACTTACAGTGCACCAATGCACTCAGCAACCCTGCTCCAGGAATAACAGAAGATATGAGCCCCTTCTAGACTTTGAATTAACCCTGAGAAGGGTTCATTATAAGTTATTTGTTGGGAAACCTGTACTGTATAGTCAGAAGTTCAGCCTACCATTAACATCAGATAAACCCAGCATTTGCTGAGGAGAAGCTTTGCTGTTTGCTGCAAGACTCCAGTAGAGAAATGTCTTAGTTTACTTTTCTAGACCTTCATTTTAAAAGGTAGATGAGATTCCTCATCAAAGGGACAAATCTTTCCATGGATGTGCAGTTTGCTCTTCCCACCTACTAGGAATGCACCCGCTTTCACAAAAAAAGAGTGTTTTTGCAGTATTGCTTTCAATGTAAACAGTGTTTTATGTGCTCCAAGGCAGACACTGTCAGTGTCATAAATATCACTCTGCCTGTAAACTTCAAGTTTGTTCTGAAATCATATTACTGTGAGATTTTTTTTTTTGCCACATTTGTTTCCTATTTTTGCTCATTATTCCTGATGTTGCAGATTCTCTTTGGTGTGAACTGGCACAGTTCCCCTGATATTAATGAAAGTACAAAAATATATGTAACAGCTTGAGACCTGAATCTCAGTAATTTAAATCTACATTGAATTATGCACTTGGGACTATTCTCCAGAGCAGAATCCTGCAAGAATATGGAATAGTGTACATTTGTGATCACAGCAAAAAGCTGCACGTCAAAAAGAATAGGTTGTGTCACCAGACAGCTGTGTCAGTATAACTCACCTTCATTTTATATCCTGTGAAACAAGCATTGTAGTTTCACCAAGGTCAGCCACTCAATAGCATTTCCAGCAATAATATTATTAACTAATGCACTTTGCCTTGGATATCCTGAAAGGCTTCATTCAGTAAGCCTTTAAAGCATCTTCCGAGCCACAGTGGAAAGGAGCTATTAACAGCACAGTTTGTTCTTAAAAATAGGTCTTTTCCATCTCTAAGTTTTGATCTCAGTGATCTTATAAATGAACTATGGAAAAAGTAGCAGCTGTTATCTTGACAGATGGGTCCCAGGCATTGCTCTGTTGGACATTAGAGTTGTCTCTCTGAAGAACAATAGGAATTTCCAAGAGCCTGTATCTATTTTCATCTCCTTGATAAACCACTCATGTCTTGGGCAATGGAGAAGCAAGAACACAAAATAAACATTTTAGGGGACACATCTCAGAGAAAGGGGCAAGAAGAGGGATCTCACCCATTAGGGACTTTCCCCTTGCATTTTACTGAAGTGAGAGAGAGAAAAAGAATCAGAAGTTTCTTACAGAGGCAAGAGGGACAAGCAGGCACTTCCAGAAGCTGAGATACAGAAAGCCTGTGCACCGAGTGAAGTGCAGCTGACTGTCAGGTAGCAGGAAACAATAAGTACAAGGATGAACCTCAGTTTTAATCTCTTTCTAAAATTTGGCATCATCATTCATTTTGGATGCAGAGCTTTGAATCTGGTTTTAAAGACAGACAGAAGGCTGAGAAAGTTCATAATTTTTCAAGGGTGATTGGGAGAGATGGTACTGCCGCCCACCTTTCCTATTACAAACACTTGTTGAGTTCAACTCCACCTTAACCCTGAATTTAAACTCATTTTCTTCACCTTTTCTGATGGCATTCTCATCATCAGAAAACCAAACACTCATTGGGATCACCCTCTATGTTCCCTCTTTGAATCACTATGGTAGCTGGAAGCAGAGAACAACGGAGTCAGGAGAAAACAAAACAAGCAGTAATTGGGGAAGTCAGTGGCATGGGCAGAGATCTGGATCCCAGATCCCAGACTCATGGAATCATGGAATGGTTTGTGTTGGAAGGGGCCTTGGATAGATCATCTTGTTCCAATCCCTCTGGCACCTCTCGCTAACCCAGGCTGCTCCAAGCCCCATCCTACCTGGCCTGGAACACTTCCAGGGATGGAGACACCACAGCCCTTCTGGGCAACCAATCCTTGCTCCCAGGATTTGTTAGATCAGCAGTGCCTCATGTGTGGGGTTTGTCCCTGCACTGCCCTCTCTGCCTTCAGTGGCAGTTTGAGGATGGACTGCACAGACCATACCCTTCTCCCAAAAGCAAAAGTGTTTTCATGCTCAGGACTGCAGCAAACAAAAGACATTGTAAATTAAGCCAGTTTAGATACTACGAATAGGAATAGCAGTCAGTCCATAGACACAAACAACAGAGATAAACATTGCCAAAAATACCTCAACAGCACAACAGAGTGGAGAGCAACACAAGCTGAGCGTAGACAAAACAGCAAAGCGCTACATTAAAAAAATGTATTATTACACCAACAATGAAAAGCCTGAAGATTTCAGACTCTGCAGTGAAATGTGTAATATTACAATCTATAAAAGCAAACACTGAGATGGTGCATACATTGCATAACTCACAGGGACTGCTGTAGACCAGACTGTGCTCCATCCCAGGTCACACTATCTTTCATAATCTCAGCATGTGTAACTGAAAAAGCAGCATCTATATGTGCAATTTACTATGTGAAGTCAATAAAAATCTGTTCCTAGCAATCAAGTGGCAAAAACATTCAAACCACAGTATCAAAGGGTGTTCTTCTGTGGAAAAAAATAATCAATGTTCTGTTCAATTTCAAAATTTCAGAGAAAATACAGTTCAGTGTTGAATGGAATGAAATATTTTGCTTTAAAAAATAATAAAAAGAAAAGGGTTATGTTCATCTGAAATGTTACATTCTAGAAAGACTTTATTACTTGGCTTTCCAATTACCAGTATTTAAATCTATTTAAAATTCAGCTTGGATGAGATCTAAGGGGTTCTTGAGCACCACCACCTTTCCAATTACATAACACTTTCAAATATTGTTTAGCTGCATCCAAGGTAAAAGACACCAGAGTTATTAAGAAGAAAACATAAAAGGAAAACAGAGAAGTTTAAATTCATAAGAAGCTTGCTGAAGGGGAGGCATATCAGATAAAATCCAAGTATCCACACAGCCCAACCAGACATAAGAAAGGCAGAACTGAGCTAAAATTTGGATCAAAGAAGCTGAGAATTATGTGAGAAGGATACAGTTATCTAGCCCAAAATAATCATTCACCTAGAGACTTGGGTATTCTACATTGCTTTTAAAAATAATAGAACAGATCTTCCCTGAGCAGGTAACATGGCTCACTCTGTAATCCATAAGATCTAATGTTATGGAATGTGTAAACATTCAATTCATTTGAGTTGCTGCTTTGATTTTCCCATTTTGCACCAAAAAAAAAAAAAAAAGGCTTGTGGCAGTTATTTTCTCTCTGTTTTGGGAATCATTTTAATTCTTACACACAGATCTGCTGATTTACTGGCTGCCTGCACAGGGAGTTTCAGTGATCCTGCTCACAAGGGCAGCAATCATCCAGGACACTGGGTCTTTGGAAGTCATTCATCAGACTTTTAAGTATTCTGGCTGTTTGTGTCATAAAACACTTGTCAAGAAAAAAGGGAATAAAATGGGAAATTACAGCTATTATAATATTTACTGTATCAAAAGTCTAAGACAGCCATAACAATTCTGGTAATTCAATTCCTGATCTATACATATTTCTGTAATTTTTGTGTGCTTTGCCCTCCTCAGTCACAACATCACCTGCCTTGCCTGTGCACTGTGTGCCCTGGTGTTTGCCTTCTAGCAGGACGATTAAATACTGCCTTCTGTCCCTATGGATCCTCACTTTCTTACTTGCTGTTCACAGCCTTCTTGGAGAGGTGATCACACATTTCAAAGCCCAGTGGGGTTGCTATTCAGCAGCCAACTCTCCAGGAAGAAAAACCAATCCGCATATAAATTTTTGCACAGGTCACAAATGACCCAGTGAGCCCTTCTGTGATCTGCCCTTAGTACTAAGGTGCCTTCCACAACTCAAACAGCCTTTCCTGCAAAAATCTGAGCATCTGACTCTGGAGATTATGACACCAGACTCCTAGAGAGCAAATCTCAAATTAACATTTTGCTAAACAGTTTCACAAGCACATCCTCCATCAGTGTTTCCCAAGGGTTTAAAAGAAAGTAGCATGATTCAAAAAGAAAGAAAAGGTGATTTATAAACCACATGCATTTGGATTGCAACACTGCATTAAGCAGAGAAGTAATTCTGGAGCAAATATAACAGTCTGCTTCTATGCAGGTGTAATATTTTTTTACCTCTCTTACACCAAATTATGTGTTTAATAGAGGCACAGTGCACCCTGCAAGCAGCCAGAACTCCAGCAGTGTTTAGTTGCATCTCTTTTCCCAAACTCCTTTGGAGGACCATGAAACCTAAATAGTGGTGCATTGCAGATTGTCATTTTTAGCTGCAGCAATACCCTGTCTTGTTTTGGTCCCTACTGCCAGATGACATCATCTTGTAGCAACTTTTTCAGTGGAGCAGCCAATGCTGCTATTCCCAGGATATTGTTGACTAGAAATCCAACAATAGCATATTTTCTTTTTTCTTTTTTTTAGTCTTCCTGCTGCAAGTAAGAGACTGAAGGATGCAAAGGAAGAGGAAATTACAGAATCATATCAGCAAGGAAGATCACAGGAAGCCCTGTGATCTTGTGCAGTGATGCACTTACTGCTGTAGTGCAGCCTGAAGGTTGATCATATCTACACCCAATAAACACATGAACAGTATCAATTCCTCAGAGCTGGTGTATGTGTGGATACATAAAATTCTATTTTCTCACAGCAGCTTGAGCTTTGTGTCATGTTCTCTGCCTAGTAATCTAATAATGGCTGGAGGTGAAGCCCTAGCAGGGAAAAGAAAAAAAACAAACAACAAAATGCAGAAAGGTCATTTGCCATGCTGCAAAGACAATTTCTGCTGCAAATGTTTCACAGGCTGAGAGCATGACATCTGGCTGCCATGTAACACAGAGTTATAAGGCAAGATAAATTTGTCTTGGCCTCCACAAGTTTGAATTTTAGGGATGCACTGTGCATGTTCAAATCAAATACCAAACTTCCTCTGAGTGAGCTCCAAGATCTATGTTGACTCTTGGTATTGCTTAATAAAAAGGACAGGAGGATTTAATCTACAGTTTTTTGTTGGGGTTTTCTGTTTTTTTTTTTTTAAAGTCTAATGCTTTGCACAGCCATTAAAAGGATACAGAATTTCACACATGACATGAAGCTGACACTGAGTATTTCTAGTAATGGCACAATTATGTTTTTACTCTAAGGCAGACAGACTCCATCCCAGTGACTGGGAGAACATGTTATCTGATCCCTAATTGGTTTAACAGTCCATAGAACCTTTTTAGGCTGGTGCCCAGATATGATCTTTATTTCTGTCTTTGTGGTGACAGTGCCACTCAACTGAGTGCCTTGGGCCACGTCTCTGTTTGGTTGCTTACATCTCAAACATTTAGCTCAGAAGAGAACACAAATCAGTGTCACCTGTATTTTTAAGGTTACAGGAACATGGAACCCTTGTTCTGATCTTGTTCAGAGCAGTTTCACATCCTGTTGGTTCTGCTAAAGTGTTACAGAATGCAAAGCAGGGGCTCTGGTTTTTATCTGCTTCAGGAGCCTTTGTGGAGATTAGGAAGTGTTGCTCTGCTCTCTCCCACCTTGCTATCTGGACACAGAAGTTCTATGCCACCTTGCTATCTGCACACAAAAGGTCAGGTTTCAAGCTGGGGTAAATCAATTGAACCTCAAAAAGGTCAATAGAGCAATGTGAGCTCATACTGGCTGAGGAGAAATTCTCACTGAGCCATTCCAGAGATTTGAGACTTGGGATACAGGCTTTTCCCACCGTACAGTCTGCTATAGATATTTTTTACTCTCCTACATGGTTTCCCTAGCTGCCTGGATAGTCTATACAATTTCTTGCTAATTTTTTTTTCTCACTTATTGTATTTAAAGACAATTTGCCTTCCTGGAAGCCAGAAAATAAACACATTCTAAACCTTGCACCACAAAGATTTTCTAATATGGAATTACTCTGCTAGACCCAGGACTAATAAACCTCGGTATTACAAAAGACACAGTGAGAATATCTGCCCCCAAATCATTCTTAATAGTAAGAAACATTTTCTTCACTTGTACCAAGAGTCTACTGAGAGGGTAAGAAGGAGAAATGACAGAGCTTCTCCCAGTGTCCTTGCAAATACATTTTGAAAGGACCAGAATACAAGAGAGATATTTGGGTTTTCATTTGTGTGAAGAAAAAAAGAAATGTGTATGAGACTCAAAAATAGCTCAGCTTCAACACTTTTTACTGCAACAGCAGAACATGACATAAAAATTAGTGTGTTGGCTGAGCACAGAATAAAATGAACATGTTTTATTACCTTTAGATAATGACTATTTTATTTTGTTTTATCACAAATTCAAAGAAAATTGAGCCAGGTTTATTTTGGCTGGTTGGCTGCCTTGATGTGACTGCTAAATATAGGTAAATCAAACCAGAGCTCCCTACTCAAGTTTGACCCTATTAATAGAAATATGCATGACCCCGAGACACTCCTACATTAGTTAGTCTGAGTCAGGGCAGACTCCCTGACTCATCCAAATTGCATTTCTCATTTTGGGTAACAGTGGCATGGATGTTACAGGACGGCAGTAAGCGATACTTGTATTAACACCTTCATTTTTGGAAATTTGGTGTGCCTGCTACGAGCAGCTTGAGGAAGGAAGGCAATAAATAAATAAACCAAACTCTGGCTTGTATAGAGAGACAGCCATCCTTCCCCTGTGGGTAGGGAAAGTGTCAAGGAACAAATTAGATAGTGGGTACAACAGGAACAAAACCCCTCTATCCTGCTGTTTGCTTGCACCAGAACATGCCATTAAATGTGTATGTGTTGGGGAAATGCCAACCTGCCCCCAGGAAAATCTGGCTCATCTCGAGAAGAGTCATCATTTACTACTGGAAAAAAAAAAAGAAGGAGCAGGGGTAGCGAGAGGCTAAGATGATCAGGTTTAACTTTCACTGGCCTGAATCCAAACATGCAAGCACAGGCTTAAGAGACCTTTCTACTGATGTCTCTGTGCCAACAATAGATGTGGACAGGACAAATATTTACAGAGCAAAAGTGGAGGGAGACTAAATGGGGTGGCCAGACCCTGACTGAAGTGGTTATTGCAGTGCTCAGGCCCCAGTGAGTGCAGACGGGACAGGAGGGGCTAACTCAACGCCACAAGATGTCTGTGCACACATCCATGGCCAGCTCCCTTCCCTGGGGATTAACAGCAGCACAGCCACACTACACATCCTACAGAACCACCACCTCGCTCTGGAGTGAGCCCAGGCAAGGCTGCCCACAAGGTAAAACATGTTCAAAACAAACAAAATGGTCCTGGAGACTCACTGGAGGCGTTGACTCTTGTGCTCCACACCCTGAATGCTCTCTTTGTGCATCTCTCTGAGGCCACCTCACTCTATAAGGCTCTCTCCTCAACACCCAAACGTGTTGTAACATTACAGAAAATGAGTTATGAAATGGATAATTTGGCTGAGAGATGCCTCTCACTTTGCCTTTGAAAACATAAAGTAAATATCATAGTAATACATGCGTGTATCTGACCGTGTCCCTTCCTCTTTGTCGTTCATCTTCCTCAGCTGTCTGAGAATGAGAGTTTCTCCTAATCCGTTTTTTGCACAGTTAAGCACAATGGAGCTCTTGAATGATTCTACAATACAAACATAATCAAATTCTCCTTTTGCTGTTCCAGGAAACAACGACAATATTATTAAAAAAATTATAACTCTACAGTAGTGGGGAGGACATTTGAGAGCAAAACTTTGTCCAAAAGCATCTACATTGAAAGCAACCAAAGAACCTTTAAAATGGTTGTTCTTCATTGTGATAACTGGTTAGCTCATTCCTTATTTTTCCAGAGCTAAATGTGTCACTCACCCTGAAGAGCAGTTTATCACTGTGAATAAATTCAATCTGCAGATCTTCCTGAATATTTTTGTATGAAACCCAAGAAGGACCACTGGCTGATCACTGCAGGATGAATCTTTAGCAAGTAGAACTGTGAAATAAATAGCCACATCCTGAAGCATCTGATTACAGGGCTATAACTGCATTATTTTCAACCATTTCAAAAGCAATTACTCCCCTTCTTCCTACAGACCCATGTTTACTGGAATAACTGGAAGCACTTTCAGAGATGCATGGAAAAATACAGAAATTGTCTGAAAAAGCAGTTATGTAATACAGGAGTAAACACAGTTCTCCAGCTGGATGTTAAATAGTGAACTATCTTCTACTTCTCGATCACTTTGAGCTTTAATGCCTTAATGTCCAGATGTCCAAGGCATGCCCAGGTGTACCAATGAGTAATTTTCTATTTATCTTTTATATTAAGAAAATAAAATCAACAGTGTAACTCCACAAATGTCACAAACTGCAGCAACATGCAGCTTTCAAGAAGGAGATGAACATCCTTCCTATGTAGCCCTAAGGAGACCCATGAAGCAAACACAACCTTGTGTCCTCACAGATAAAACACTCTTTACCTGCTGTGACTCTCACATTGCAATGCAGAGTAGCAGGAGAGTGTTCCTTGCAACTACTCTTCTGTGCCCATCAAATTCCTTGCCTTTTCTCCCTCTGGCTTGCACATGCCAGAAATTAAAACAGGCATGTCCTGACCATCTGCAGGAGCTAAATCATGCATGGGACATTCTTGTCATCGGGTTCTCAGTCTGCCCAGAGTAAGATTAAATAGAAGATACGATAAACTGCCCCATGAGGCCAGCAGCAAGCTCTGGGATTGGCTCCAGAGCCAGGCTGAGACTTGTGAGTCGAGTGAAAGCTTCAGTGCACAGCCTGGATGCTGCTCCATGAGCACTTGGTGTGGAGCTGCCAGGAAGCAGCTCCCCAACATTGTGTGTGCGTGTGGTATCACTACTGCCAAGACAAATGTAATCATTCTCATTCTAATCCTAAAACCCTTCATTCTTTTCCTTCTGTTTTGAGCTCTGCTTCTGTTCCCCAGTCAGAAATCTCTAAGCAGGCGCTGACCTGTCTGATCCCAACTGGGGTCTGAGCCAACATGGATTAGCACCAGTGGAGAGCTACAAAATCATGGCTGGGGCGTGTCAAGGTCATGGATGTTTCCTCAGCTGAAATTGCTCTCTCTCTCCTTAGCAGCCATGTGCCATCTTTGACCTAACTGTGCAGCTTAGAGAGCCGTCTGTGCTCTGAGACTTGGGGCATTTCCACGTTGCACACCGGGGTCATCCCAAGGCTGCCCTCGGGATCAGACCTACTCTATATTCAGACAGTGAAATACAAGTGCAACCCCGGGCACAGCCCAAGGGGCTCTGTCTAAGCCTGTCTGGCAGTTCAGTGCTCTGCCAGGCCGTGGGCAGGGGCAGGGGCAGTCTGCAGCTTGCCTTGGGGTAAGCCTGTGATCAGGAGCCGTGGCTCACACACCTTCCTGCTCCCAGCCCTTGTCAGCTGCAATGCAGACACAGCCTGGGGTGCTGGAGAACAGGAACATGCTTGTCCCCAGCCCAGCAGAGCCGAGAGAGAGAGAGGTTGAACATGCCACATCTCCTACACCTGTGACTCACACACACGTACATAACAGAAGGCAGTCAACATCTTTTCAACATCTCTATTAAATAAACTAGTAAGTACTTAAAATTGCAAGCCAAATGGGAGCAATCTTCATTTAATATGGCCAGACCTGTCTCCATGAATCATAACATCAAAAAGTCCAGCAAAAGCTGAGAAACACGCAGTGCTTGCTGCGGAGCCACTCACACAATCTCTTTTAAACTGAAAATGTACACAAAATGCAGTAGGTAGTAACCAGATTAAAAATGTCACCCTAATCAGAATAGCAGAATGTAATATCTGATCTCATACTCACTTTCTATGATATAAAAATGTTGGTTGAAAATACAAATTTCTCCCAACATCTCTGCAATGCTCACATCAACACACCCATGTCAGAAACAAAACACCAGTGACAAGTGGCACCGTTTTTATAATCACAGAATCATTTAAGATGGAAAAGACTTCTAAGATCATCAAGTCCAACCATTAACACTGCCAAGCATTTTTGCATGTAAACATGACATAAAGGGCAGATATTTGAAGATAATTAGGTGTCTAAAGATGTAGTAATCATACTGCAGGCATTTCAAATGCACCTGGGCATCAAACTCCTTTGATTTCAACACAGTTATTTTAGAAACTTTTCAACTCTGAATATTTTCTTACATTTTCCCCAGACATTAAATGTAACTAGCACAAAGTTAGAGTAATTACCATCACTTCAAAGCCCACACATCTCTTTTTAAAAGTTTAACTTCCTAAGTTGTGCAAAAACATCTATGACATTTAACACTTACAAAAACCCCAACTCTTAAAAGTGAGGAAATGGACAAGTCAGAACATTGCAAAGTTCATGATGTCCACACAGTAAAAAACATTTCTTTATATTATCCAGCATGAAGAACGTGCACTGCATCACAGCAGGCAGCCATAATTCTAATAATGAAATTTCATATTGTTCTTCTCAGCTTTGGTGTGTATTGGGTAGTGAATATAGAATATATCAGTTGATGTGTGTGTTAATCAGACATTTATCACTATTCATGCTTGTATTTTGATGGAGTATTCATAAATACTAATTCTGAGTCAGCTTTGACCTGGCAATCCCCATGGAACAGCCTGACATCCTACTTGGCTGAAGGCACATCCATCGTTTTAAACCTGAATGTATTTCTGCCCCTGTCAACCTGCTATCTCATTATCTCACTATTCACTCACAAAAGAAATGATGAATCATGAACACTGGGGTGCAGGGAACAAAATACACTCAATAAAATTAACCTCATTATGTCAGTTGTGAGTAGCACCATGGAAATCTCTGAGGGTTACTCCAACACAAGAAAAGAAGAATTGTGTTCTATTGAAAATAATGATGAACAGATACTTTGAGAAAAATCAGCAAAATCAGGGCTACAGGTGAACTTGCATTTGAGAAGTTTTGCTGTGTGACATTAACAGAGGAGAATTGTGACATCTTTCACAAAGCTTTTTTTGTGATTTGGTTTGATCGCTAGGTTTAGAAAATACACAAAGTAGGTAGAATTTATACTTAAACAGAACAAAACTGTTACAAAATCAAGTGAAAAATCTTACACCCAAACTATCCACAGGGTGAGGCTGTATTTTACCAATAGCAAGAGGCCATCTATGTTATTCCTTGTAATGCCAATGATGCAGACCCACATTGGGAAAGGCATTAAGGTGCTCAGTATCACCATGTACAGACTGCGCCACTGCCACAAGCAATGCCCAGGAATGTGCAGGCAATCCCAGGATCCTGCTGTGTCCACACAGCCCCACCCATGTATCAGTCCTCTCTGTGTAGTCAGACTGCTACAGATCATCCAGTGACCCCAGAATTTGCTCCCAAACCACCTTCAGTGTTAGCATGACTTAAAAATCAAGGTGAACTTCTGTGCAAGGTACACAGGGTATTTCTAGGTGGGATAATTTTATTTTACAATCACTCTATAGGGAATTTTTCCATGTTCTTTCTGGTGTGACTATTTTTCTTTTTCCCATACACGGATGTCTTTGAAGTATGCTTAAAGCCCAGCCAGTGAACACTGCTTGCCACCATTGGGTTTTCCTGTAACACGAGACAGTTCTGATGTGTGTGTGCCACAGAGAACCCCAAAACCACGTGCCCTGTGGGCAGGAACACACAGCAGAGTAAGAGTCAAAAAGCCCTGCTGCAAAACAGGGCAGAGCTGACAGGGGGCCAGGGCTTCAGATGGCCAATGGCCACTCCTGAGAACAGCTGCTACAGAAACTTGCTTTGCCTGTACTACATTGATAAGGCAGTGTTTTCCAGAAGAGTCAATCAAATGTTTTTAAAGAAGAACAAAGCAGTGGGATGTCAATTAAATGAGACGTGATGATTGCAAGGGGATTTATGCAAACAGTGTTTGTTACCCTGAGCAGCACAATGGCTTGTCAATCTTCCTGTGTGTTGCAGATTCCCTTGGAAAGGCTCACTTCTTGTAGGAGTTGCTGTTTCTGCTGGGCACATCTAGTACTTACCATTTTTTATAGAAAGAGCCATTGCAGCTGTCTGTTCCCAGCTTCAATCCCAGGTTTCTGCCCAGTAATCCCCACATCAAAGACATACCTTGAAGTCAGACATCCATCTGTTTCAATGCAGCTATTTTGGTTTTCATATACAATAAGCACTATCTAATAAAAATTGTATCAACCAAAGTGGTCTAAAAACATAATTAAGTCCTCTGACTAAGCATGGAAAATTACTTTGAAACATGATCTTACATTCTATAATTGACCAAGCATTTTTAAAATATCCCTTTAATACACTTCAATTACTTTCCTGAGAAGTGACCAGTTAAAGGATGTCCAGTCCAAGCCAATGATCAGCATGCAAATGGATGTAAATGGTTCCAGAGCTGTACCAGCTCATTCTTCACAGTAAGGAGTATCTTGTGCAAAGTGCTGACTGTCCCCTGGTGTCAGTGAATTCCACCCATGGGAGGGCACCCTTTTGGTGGTGCCGAGAATTAGGACAAGAGAGAAAAGGCAGAATCTGATGCACAGAAAGTTCCACCTGCACATGAAGAAGAGCTTCTTTCCTGTGCTGTGACTGAGCACTGGAACTGCCCAGAGGGCCTGTGGAGTCCCCCTCACTGGAGATACTCCAGAAATGTCTGACTGCAATTCTGCACCATGTGCTCTGAGATGACCCTGCTTGAGCACAAAGTTGAACCAGATGAGCCACTGCAGTCCCTTCCAGCCTGACCCATTCTGAGATTCACCTGACCATCACCCAGAAGCTGGAAAAGCAGGTAACAGTTTGATTGAAACCATCTTTTAGTTGTCATTCATTTATATACAGGAAAAGGTATCAAAGATCCAGACACACAAAAAATGAAATGCAAAAGAATAGTAACTGGCATGATGAAATCTAGGGAAGCAAATGAGTTCAAGTTCAAACATTGTTATGGGGGGAGTTGGACAAATTACCAGCCTAGCTCTAAGAAGCATGAATCTAGGAAGGATGTGAAGTCCCTGGGACTAATCTACACAAGGAAAACACCACTGAACAAGAATGCTACCAAAGCTTCCAAAATACATGACAAAACTGCTGATTAATGCACCTATATGCCAGAAGTGGTCCTTGCAATTTCTTCTTCTGACTTCCTACTTTCATGGAAGCCGCAGGATTTTCACTAAATAATTCCTGTTTGAATTAGAATAGATTAGAAGATTTCTCAGGGAGATGAAGTGATTGCAATTATTGATTGGTGTTCATTTATAAATCAGAATTGCCAGTTCACATGTATTCCTTATTTTCAGGTGAACTTGCAAAATTTTACTTCCCAGCTATAATACCTTTATGTCTCTTGGTGTACTAACAAATCAATTCAATTGTCTTATCAATTTTTTATTCCCCATGCAAACCATCCCTTAACCCCTGCTGAATAAATTAGACATTTTTTATTCAGAAAGGTCTCCCAGTAGTTCTACCATCCTCATGTATCTTATCAGCATTGTGGACTACAGAAATGAGTGCACTGTTTTTGAAATACCTGTGTGAGATCTCTGGCTCCCCTCTCTTCTCCTCAGTGCTCCTGTTTATATATTCATGGTTGCAGCCAGCTTTTTGGCCAAAGAGCAGCTCAGAGCATGTGTTCAGTTGATAACAACCACAACTCCCCAAGTCTGTCTCAAAGTCACTGTTTCACATGACAAAGTGCTCCTAAAGTGCACAGGAGTCACTCTTTGCTCTTCCACCTTCAAGTTTGAAAAGAGTTTAATAGCAAATGAAACAAATTATTTACTGGTGACAATATTAACTAATGATTCCTCTTACTGTGATTCAATGACCTATGTGATGAGAACATTTATTTAGGATGTCTCTATTAATTTTTATCACCTTGATATCTTCCTCCACTGATAAAAACATCACAGTGGGGCTGACACCAGCCAATTTAAAGTCTACTGGAAAGCCCTCTACTGAATAAGCCAATTTTAGATCCACTGGCATGATTTTTTTCTATCTTTTTCTTATTCAGGGTGCCATGAATTCCTTGCAGACCATGATGGAAAACCTCATGATCCTCTGTAAACGTTATCCAGCCATCCACACACCAACTCCTTGAGAGCCAGCTTGAAAAGATTTTCTGCCAATGACCCCAAAATTGCCTGTCAGTGTTTGAAAGGCATTTGGATGATGCCTTTAATAACACCCCATGATTTTTGGCCAGCTCTGAAGAGATCAGGCAGTTGGGTCAGATGATAGTTGTAGATCCCTTCCAACTGAAATAGTCTACTCCATTTCTATGACATCCTAAATCAGAATTTTGTCACTATTACTCAACAAAAACACAGATGAGAAAGACCAGCTGAACAAGGTACAACACAGCATAATACATTTCAGAGCTGTAATACTGACACAAAACAAGAGTCAGAATTTATTTTAAAATGTTTTGAACACTAAAAACCCACACTCAGTTGGACCTGAACTTTTGAACATTATAATCTAAGATCTTTATACTATGGCATACATACACCCATATTAGAGATGCCTTCCTTGAATACATCTAAAAAAGAGGCAAACAAATTGTAAACATCCACCCTAATCCATCTTAAATGTATAAGTGTTGATCCTATATTTAAGCTAACACCATAATCTGTCGTATAAGATATGCATCACAGTTAAAAAATATATGGTAAGCTGATTTTTTTTCCTAAGTTGTTTCCCCAGGTCTCTGGCAAACAGCAGGAGAAAAGCATCCATGGGTTGTGGCTTCTCCCCATAAAAATGTCCTAAATACCTTCTTCATATGAGGGGCCTGTCATCAAATCCATCCTCTCTCAGCTAGGCCAAAAGAAGCATTTCTAGATTACCAAATGCTGCTTCACAAGGAGCAGTAAAAGGAAGGTTCAGCAAAACCATTTTTTCACTTTTAAGTCAGCCATGAATCTTTTACAGGTGCAAAAGTATCCCCATCATCTTGTGCAGCATTGTCACTACTTCAGTGTAAGGTGGGTTCTTTAAATACTTCACCCTGGTAGTGCCTTTGACATTCAAGTTAATACCTTCATCAGGATCTAATGTAGTTCTGATGAATCCTGCTCAGTGACAGGTTTATACAGGTTATGCTCAGAAGTTACCCTGGCTGGTGATAATGATTCATTTTCTGATAAGAAGCTAATTATAAAGGCTTGAAATTTGCAAATGCTCAGCAGAAGGGCAAAGTACTTCCTTTAAAAGTCATGCACACTGTATTAGTAAATATATTTATAGCAAGAATTCTTTCCCCATGTAAAGACCCTTGTCTTCCTAGTCAAAATGCTCTCATTGTGCACCACAGTCTTAGCCCTGAAAATTTAGTGGTGTCCACCCACCACTAAATAACTGTACACCAAAAATGTTCTTTAGTACCAAGGTTCAAGAAGGAAATTTTTTGTCTTCTTTCTTGGGGGAAAAAAAGTCAAGCAAATTTATTCTGAGATCACTTCCATAAACACATAACAGCAGCACTAGAGAGTCCTCATCACAGCAGTGTTATACACATGAACCATGCTAACCAGACCAATTTGTCCCAGCACATTATTGCAACGGAGAGATTGAGAGTTTGCTATGGGAGGGGCCCCAAACTGTGCACTACTGGGAAACTAGACAGGACAGAAAGGGGAGAAGGAAGCAGAAATAAATACTGCCTCTTGTTCCCACAGCCAAGTCTTCTTTACTCTTCACTACAACCACCCCAGTGCTTTGGCTCCCTACAGCACTGCCAAACTCCAGGCCTGCTGCAGTGCCAGATCACAAGTGGCTGCTGATCTTTCCATCACCCTGTACTTCCATCCTGTTCTCCTGATGTCCTTCACAACCACTTCTTCCCTCCTTCCTTTTCTTTCACATCATCTTTTCAGCCCAGTTCATAGTGCAGCCCGTGCAACATTTCTACACACAAGACAGAGTGATGCAGAGGCAGGAGGAAAAGAGCTGGGAATGTCCCTGCATCCCTTGTTTCAGCCCTGTCTAATCACACTGTGGCACCTTCAGTGACTGTGACAAGCAATTATGCTGCAGCAAAAAGAAATATTATCAAATCTGGGCTGCACTCATGTGTTCTTTTGGATGAGCTGAAAATCTCCACTGCTTCATCCTCTGAGGGAGCAATCGGAAAACAAATCTCAGCTTAATGTACTGCTAGA
The DNA here is from genome assembly GCF_047830755.1 of Zonotrichia albicollis. Classification (NCBI taxonomy): domain Eukaryota; kingdom Metazoa; phylum Chordata; class Aves; order Passeriformes; family Passerellidae; genus Zonotrichia; species Zonotrichia albicollis. Next base: position 82,452,202 of record NC_133821.1, read on the forward strand.
ATGTGCTTAAGAAGCTGCAAAACAAATAACACTGAAAACTAACAAAAACTTGCCTGTGACTAAACAAATATACTAGAAAATTCTTCTAGAAGTCTATACAACTTGCTAAAGTATTGGAAAAAAAAAAAACTAGAAGAAGAAGGGTGGTCCTGTGCATAGTAAGAGGCCAACAGGAGGGTTGGAAGTGCAAGGGCACACTGGGGACATTAATTTATCCACGGTGTGCCAGACAGTGTCCGGTTCCTCTTGGATGTCAGGCTTCTCAACATCAAAACCAGAGAACACTTTGCATTTGTCTGACTTTTATCAGCTGACACCCTCTTGGCCTGTATTGTACAGCAGTTTCTCAAGGGAAAAAGAAGAGCTAAGATAAGTATTGCCCTGGTGGCCCCTGCTCTTTCAACACAGCTACTTGTCCTCAAGACGTACAGAGGTGTCCAAAAGCTCAAGTGAATGTGGCAGGCACTGAAGACTGGGAGCTATTCTTATCTCACTGCCCTCTATAAACACAATGGCCAACCGTGTCTCCTACAGCCTCATACAGCTGTCAGCATCTAAATGCTTTGTAGCCTCCAAATGGGCCAGTCCTGCAGTGACAGGCTGAATAATAGAAAGATTACAGGTTGCGTAGCTCCATTACAGTATGGAGGTGCTTTGCAATCAGTCAATGTTTCTTTTCACACTCCTGCAGGGAAAAATCCCAGCCCAAGATTTTATTGCTCTTTTGCTGTAAGGCAAATAATTTCTCAGCCCTCCATCACCTCTGGCCCCCGTGTTTATAGCTCCACATTCTCTCAGGTCCAGGCTACTTTGTTTCCTATTGTTTTCCCAAATGCTTTAGAAACTTTTGAACATGAAGAGGAGCTCTGAATGTGCTACAATAGCAAGTCTTAGGAAAGCACTTCAGAAATGGTTCTGCAGTTTTAAGAAATCAATGTACTGCAAGCTTTAGTTACTTTATGAAACACAGTGAATCGTTACAATCAAGTCCCCCGTTCTTTACAGCAGGGAAGGACTGAGCCCTTATTCTGTTTACAATGCTTACATAACCAATCAAATCTAGACTGGTTAGAGAAAGAGAAAACCTAATAAAAACTACAGTATATAGTGGGTTACCACCATTTATCTTAATTTAAATAGTTTGTTCTCAAAAGATAAACACTTTTTTGAGGTCTGGGAAAAAAAATAAACAGCTCTTCTACAGAGCTGGTATGCCCTATGTATAATAAATATAGGTGGGTAATGCAATAGATAAGTGGGAAGGTAAATATAGTAGTTAAGGAATTTAAAAGCCCATGAATTTTTAGCCTTAACTTTTCTAGAGGCTCACTTTGTGCCCTGGACACAGCACTTCCCTTCTGAATGTCCCTGTCTTTTAAAGGGGAGTAAACAAAAAAAGGTCTTCCTTTTCCAAAGCAATTTATGAATGAAGTGAGTAGCTCTGTGATCAGATTCAGTTTTCTAAGCTGTCCACAGGGGACTACTGATGGCAGTTCTTCATGACTGTATCAACTCCGAATTTGCATTTGACTCATACACATTTAAAACTCCCACACTCTCAGCCAGGGATTGCAAAAATGAGATACTGAAAATGAGATGAGCTTTATAGTTGGTTTCACAAAGAACAAGTCTTATTGGCACAGGTAAGGATCATTTTGTAATGAGGAATTTCCACCCTGTTCCAATGACTTTTGGACATCTCTTCCTACAGTTAGAGGCCCTGGAAGTCCTCAGTGTTCAGACATAAAAGGTCAGGAGTCTTGAGTTCCAGGCAGGAAAAGGTAGGACATGGCAAAACCGGCACAGTCAGATGACAGCCCTCAGCTGGGCTCTGCAGGAGCACTGCCCACTGACTCAGCAAGCATCTGAACCCATCCCTGCTATTTATTTGACTGAAGATGAGGTGCAAATGATGGCAGAAGAAATCCAAAGGGCAGAATAAACTGAAAGCTATCAATGGGGCTGTCTGTGTTCTCCCAAATCTCCCCTGACAGAGTGGGATGGACATGGCCATGGTTTTCCAGAGCTGTTGCCAGCTGGCCACTGAGAGACACAAGGGTGTGGGGAGCTGTCACCCAGGCAGAGTGACAGAGGAGCAGCTCCTGCTCTCATCACTGGACAGACACTGCCAGAGAGTGACCTCAAGCACAAGCCAAGGTCAGGTGTTTCAGCATGACACTGCAGAAAAGCATTCATCTCTGTGAATGGCCTATGGAGCCCTACAGAGAAGGATCTGGAGGCACTGGTGGATGAACTGCTGGACATGACCTGTTAATGTGTGCTTTTAGCCCAGAAACCAAACACCCCTGAGCTGCATCAGAAGCTTTTTTGGCTTTTTCACCAAAATTGCAGCTTTTACAAATAAGATAATTTATTTCAGTTCTTCAGGCTGAAAATTGTACCTTCCAGTCCAAAAATGGCAACATTTGACTATGATGCCTCAGGAACTTGTCCACTGTGGGACTCACCTTCTGTTTTCTTTTATGCACTCTAGATATGGCTGCATTTCACTTCCAAAAGTATGATGTGCTCCTGTCTTCTTAAAAATTCCTGCCTGTGGTAAAACCAGAAATTTATCCATAGAAGAGAACAAAAATGTAAATTCCCATAAAACTGCAATCCCTATATAGTATTTTAGTGTAATTTCCAAACAACTACATGTTTGGTTTCTGTTTGGGTTGGTTTTGTTCTAAGACAGCATAAAAAATTTCAACACAAAGCTGCTACTTTCAAAGTTGCAACAGCAGCAACTTCAACAGGTTAGGAAGTAACAAAAAATATATTCACTTCTGTCATTAAAAACTAGATAATGCCAATGTATCTGGGAGTGTCTTTTTCTTGTAGCAATCACCAACTGGAAAATTAATTACTCAGGCGTTAGGTCTCTTCTGCTGTCCAGCAGGAAACCACCTTCAAAAACCAAGTTTTCCACTTGCAACTGAGAAAAATAGTAAGAGAAGATAATCTTGCTAAATCAAGGTTGTCACTTCATTAAATGTGCAAAGAGAAGTGAATTAGAACAGGAAGAGACAACTAAGAACCAAATAACTATGCAGGATTAAATGGAAAAGATCTGGAAGGAGTAACCACACTTGGGATATCATAAAATGAGACAGAGGGAAATCAGCAAATCAAATGTACCTCACAATCACTGCTGTTACCCTGAGTTTCAGAAGTCCCAGGGTGTTGGATGGGAGAGAAAGGACTACACTGCCTAAGTACGTGGACCAGCCTTGGCTACAAAGATGCTCTGGCTCTGCCTGATGATGCCACAGCTACAACATTTAAGATCCCTCATGCTGAGTGATGTGCAAGGGAGTACAAGCTTCTGCAGCCAGCAGTCTTGTGGGGGAAAAAAAAAAAATTAAGGAAGATTTACAGTGCCCTTGAGTAAGTAAAGCTAAATAATACGTCTCAACTGAGAGATGTTGCTTTCAATAAAAAGCCCCCCCAGCCCCTGGCCCTGGTTCAGCAAGACTCAGCAGAACTCCTGCCAACACCAAGCTGCTGCTGCTGCTTCCTGCGGCAGAGCCGTGTCCTCCGAGGCCGCCTGCTCCGCTCTTCCCAGAGCCAAAACAGGGACCATGTGAGCTCCTTGGCAGTGCCCTCCCCAGGGATCTCCCACACACATCCCTGCAGCACTTGGACCAACACAGAGTGCTGGAAGGCTGCAGAGATCTCTGGCTGCGCAGCATGTGCTCAGGTAATGCCCTGGGATGTGGGGTGTTACACACAGCCCTGCCATGGATCCACTGCGCAGGGATGACACCACGTGCTGAACAACTGAGAAAATCTGCCCCCTTCCACACTCCCTGCCCAGCTGAGCTGCCTGACCTAGGAACAGTATTAAGCTCTTTATCTAATCAATAGAAAGAGAGGCATGTCCACAATCTAACTGTTTAGGTAACCCAAGGTAACTAAGCTCTCAATTTAGACTTCTTAATTAGGTAAATACGGTGATGTCAGTTCTATTTTGTCAATAAAGGGAGACAAGCCTATCACTGGTGTCAGCTGATAAGAGCTTCTCTTTGGCTGATGTAGGATCATTTGTACATTTTACACTAACACACACTATTCCTTGCACAGTTTTTTCAACAACTCTTTGATTTTTGGCTGCATAAATTACTAGAAAATGATGTCATTCTTGTAAGGACATGGAATTCTGATGATCAAGAATTGATGTAAATCTTTCAGGTCCAAAAATACAGGTATGAGCTGTAAGCAGGGCACACTGGAATCACTCAAAATAAGAGGAAAGAGGTTCCAGAAAAAAATACCTTGTTTGAAACAGCAATCTAATTTTCTAAAAGATGGCACTTATCTGGATCAGCTCTGAGCTTTTAAAAACTTGATGAACAGAGGCTATTAGTTCTCTGGTACTTTAGGTAATCTGCTTTGTGAACCTTTTTTTTAAATATCTCAAAATTCACTTCCTCAAGCCTTTTGTGAGGCAGGAGTAGGAAGTTTAATTATTCACTAGCAGTTTCATTTCTGTGCACAATGGGAAGAGAGCATGATGCTACAATCCCACCATGAAAGGAAATCCTGTAAAGGTTAGCAAGTGCTCCAAAATCGAAGGTAGCAGTCAACAAATCACTCAGCACATCTCATGCTGACAGAGAAGTCCCTGTCAGGGGAGAAAGTGCCAGTGTATGCTATCTTGAAGAAATCTATTTATAATCCTCTTTACTCTGCAAGAATTGAACTCCTCCTGTCTTCTTCCCAAATGAATACAAGACAGTGGTCATGGGCAATCCTGGACCCATCCCTTTCTTTGCTCAAAGCCCATCAGCAGCAGTCCAAACAACACCTCAGTACCATGGGGAGCACCCTTAAGGGGAGAAACTTCCAATTCTTAGTCAAACCAAGGCTTCACAGCTGAGGTTGCCAGTAAGAACCTAGTTGAAATAGTTCAAGGTCCTTTTCTGATTCACCAATCCACATTAAATAACATCTAACACAACAAGTGATTCCAGTGAAACCAATGGGCACCATACATAGCAACACAGCAAAGGAGGAGCAACTGGGAAATTTGAGTTTATTACACTGATCCTTTTCCATCAGGCAACAATCTGGTGTGTTCAGTTTAAACTCATTCACTCTGCCACTGAAGCTGCTACTTTTTCCCTTATAAATCTCTGAACCTTTTTATTCATCAAATCACTTTTTCCCATCAATAGCCTCTTACAGTGAGTCCCACTGTACTTTCGAACATTAATTGCATGACAATTTTGAGAGGCACAGTCCCTTTTCCCATCAAATTTACAAAATGAAAGAGAACTAATATACCTGACATCAGTCACTAAGCTGGCAGCAAAATGTGTAGGAGAAATCTCTTCTGCTCACACTTTTGCTTCTGGACTCTGACCACTATTATGACTATCAGGCCAAAGTCACTGCTAAAATACTTCCAGGGATAACTAATCTATAATTAAATAAGCAGAGATGAGAATTTTTATCTCTTTACTGACAGAGTTTAAGACTTGCAGATTGTTTCTAAGGGGCAGCAAAAGACCAAATTCCTCAGGGAGGGCTAAAACTACTTTTTATGATCTACCAAAGAAAAAAGATGTTTCTAAGTGCTCAGTTGCCACCAAGATCTCCACAGAAGTAAAAGGCCTTCATACTTTTAAACCAGGGCACTAAATAATAAAAAAAAAAACCACAAAAAAATTGGCAGTCTCCAAAAGATGGACAGACATCACACTCCTCTGGTATATTGTAACTTGGGAACATGCTCGATTAAAGAATTAAATTCCTTCTAGGTAAGATTTAGCTGGCTTTAAATCAAGGTTCAATTATAATGTCTGTTACAATACAATCCTTATTAATGATAATTCTAATTGCAGTGTTCACTATCCTCTTCCAAACCCAGCTAGACAGCCTCCTGGAGACAAAGAATTTTGATTAAATGCCTTACTTAGTTCAATTTTCCTCTCAGCTACACATGCAGAGCTCCAACCTGAAGTAGCACAGATGTTTCTGAAAGTGGGGCCAGAGAAATAACATCCTCCTGTACTCACCTGGCACAAATGCTTGCACGAGGCTGATGTTCATCCAGTCATGCTCATAAGACAAATGACACTGTAAAGTTACTTTGAATTTACCTCAGTCTTTTTGGGAGTATGTCACTATAGACAAATCTCTGGCTATTACTATGTACACTTAAGGCTGAGTTGATTTTGATCCAAGAAAAACAGGCAGATCTTTTTGGCAAGGATTATTTCAAGGGAATTGCATTACATTTCTATTGTGTTAAATGGAAAATAGTGTTTTTAATCATGATAGATCAAGCATATTCTATGAATTACTGTTCATCTATATCTATGCAGTATGCTTTTGTTATATAAAGAGCTTTCAAATTCACAGACATAACCATAATTCTCAACACTACACCACTGCCAAAGCTAAAGAAACAATATAAAGTAATTCTGGCAATATATGGGAAAAGAAGATGATACAAATTTGTCCTCAGACCACTAGGAAAAGAACAATTAATCATTTGTTCTGCTTTAAATAAAGGCCTGCTTCCTAAACCAGAATGAATTTGTAAAGCTCAGCTGCAGTAAATGAAATAGTATTCATTTATTTCAATGTGGAATTCCACTTCACGCATTAAAACAATAATAAAAAAGCAATTTCTCAGTATATAAACATTGAAGTGGAGAGAAGGGTGCTGGGCTCTTCTCCCTGTGACCCAGGACATGTGGGAATGGTTCCAAGCTGCTCCAGGGGAGGTTTAGACTGGACATTAGGCAGCATTTCTTCACTGAGTGGGGGGCCCACCACCAGAGAAGTGGTTGATCCCCCAAATCAGTCAGTGTATAAAGGATTTGGACAGTGACCTTCACAACATACTTTAACTTTTGGTCACCTCTGATGTTGTCAGGCAGTTGGAAGAGATTATCATTTTAGGTCCCTTCCAACTGAAGTATTCTACTCTCTTGGAAATCTATTTAGTGCAATTTTGGGGCAATAATCCTACCTAAAAAGTCTATGAAAAATCTTCTGAGAGAAGTCCAGGTTAATAAATAATTAATGATTTACTGTGGCTTTACAGTCTCACTCAAATAAATCAGTTCCAGCACACTAGAAACACTGGCTATCATCAGTTCCTTAAAATCAGAGTATTATAATCAGAGGAGAAAGATTAAGAGGTTAAGAATTTAGCTCTGCCACAAGCTACATGGGACAACACAAGAGAATGTCAACTCTGAATAACTTGGGAAAAAAAGCTGCCCTCTCATTATCATGAGGAGATTTAGATTCAGAACACACAAAGCTGGTGTGAAGGCACATCATCATCCAGCAGGAGGGCAGGGAATGGGATTCAGCTTCCTGGAGGACAGGTTTTACCTCACAGTCTCCAGACAGAACATATCCCTCCTCAGTGAAGGTTCTGTTGAGGGGCATTTCTAACTGAAAGTCACATTTTGTATCATGTTCATAAATCTTTGAAAATTCTACACTGCTAATTCCCATTGCCAGAGTCAACAAATTTAAATCATAGGAATCAAAACTGCAGAAAATGCCTAAATGCGTTTTATGCACTCCAGGACTAATTAGTTTGCTTGTACTACTGTCGGTGGTCCAATGTAACCTGAAGACCCAACCAAGATTATGTCACCATTACAGCAGGCATGAAGAAGGAGGCAGTTCATATCTCAAACTGCCTGCAATCTCTCTACAGGAGGCAGACAAAGTACAACTATCAGTTTGCAGATGGAAAACAGAAGGAGTAAGCAGATTGCCAAAGGCTTTGAGAAGCTTGCTCCAGGAAATCTGTGACAAAAAACATGACATAAACCAGTGCTGCTGCAAGTGCATTTCAGTGCCAGTGCTCTGCCTTATCTATTAATCCTATTACAGTAATATTGTGCAGGTAACTTTTGAGACTCAACAGGGATGCTGGATGCTAAGAAGAAATTATCATATTTGTTATATTCGTTAATAAAAATCAGAATACAGGAACCTGACGACATTTTTCCATCGTACACGAAGACTGGGACTTGGTTTCATGTTCCATCACAGTCCCCCTATGTAATGTTTTATAATTAACTGGACATCTACTTGTGTACTTAAATCAGGCTGTGCAAAGCTGAAAAATTAGCAGGTGATTTACAGGACCAAAGTTAGGCACTAAGGCATCTTATGAAGGGGCAATTAGGTACTTCTGAAGGGTAATCCAAAAATCCTGCTCTAATTGTAAAGCCGCAGGCAATTACTCCTAAAGGGGAAAAAAAATTTAAAAACAATCTCCTTAAATGAAGAGGTCCTTTCTCAATTGCTCCCTAGTGAGGTTGCACCTTCACTCCTGCTGCCACTGGAACTTAGGTCTGTTCCTTCAGGCACCACCATGCTTTTGGGAATCACACCACACTGTACCCTGAGATTCTGTATCCAGTTGAGCAAGGAGAGAATCAGGAAAAGCTGCCACATGTAACAGCCTAATAGCTGGAGTGCTGACAGCTGAAGTGTAAAACTCAATCACAGTTCTCCTTCATCTTGAGGAGATTCCAGTTCTCACTTCCCACTCCTCCAGAACATGCAGGGTTGTCAGACTAGAAACTACCCTGCTGAATCTCTACCTTGGTGATGAAGCATAAAATCCTGGAGGACAAGCAGACAGAGCTCTAAAGCTTTGCCAAACACCTGGAGTCCCAGCCTTTGGTCCTCTCTTGACTTTTCCTGCATAAACCACCAGGACAAGTCATACAGACAGCTTACTCCTAAAAAATGGAAGTTGCTGTGGGCCTTTTACTTCTGTCCTCACTCTCTGCCATCACTCTTCATCACATGGTAAATGCATGCCTATGAAAGCAAAGGCAAGAGGGGAAATAAGACACTACAGAGCCTCAAAGATTCATAACTTGCTCTGGCAGAAGAGAACCCATTTTAGCCTCTCCTCTCCTTTTGAGACAGGAATAATTAGTGGGCAGGCAAGGTTTTTTCTGTGCAAGCACAAAAAAACAGGACCCACCACGCTTGTGCTGAGGAGCTGTATCACCACAGCGTGTGTTGGTGTGAGAGCAGATGGGCCACTACAAGGAGTTACATGGCCTGCCCAGCTGGCACCACCACATGGGAAAATCTTAGGATTAACAAAAAAGGTATTGAATTAATCCCCAAAGACATGGATTGTACTACAACTCCTTCCATTTCCCTGCATGAGTGTCTGCAACAAATACTCACCCTCTTGCCTGCTCCTTTCCTTGCCCATGGCTCCTGCACTCTTCACTGCTAGGTGTCCCAAGCTAGACTGAAGGGAGTGGGAAATTTCAGCTTTCTTCTCCCCCGGAATGTAATGGTTGCAGTTCAGGCTGTGGCAGGCAGAGTTATAACCCTCTACTATTGCAAGAGCCAGCTGGGGATAGGTTTGCCATGCCTGAAACAACTGTTATTCAGCTATTCACACCAAATGGGCTCCCACAGGCCGTGGTTTTGGCTCTCTGCTCTGCTTGGTCCTGGATTCAGAGCTGTGCTCCAAGCACTCCTTGAGGTCAGGCTTTTTTGGGGATGCAAACAATCTCTGGATCCTGATGGAGTCACTCAGTGCACGGTTCACCCACCTCCCATAACACAGCACCTCCTCACAGGTATCTGTGCCCAGCTCCAGAGTGCCACATCAGCTGGATATGGAGAACATTAGAGAGTTATACATGCTATGCAGTACTAAGTAGCTCTGAAAAGCAACATTTCTGGATTATTTCTGGATCATTTCTGGATCTAAGTGTCTTAGTTTTTCCTAGCTCCCATTTTAGGTGCCAAGGCAGAGGTTCTGCATTTCTCTGCAGACTTCTCTCTAACTTAGCTATGCAACTCCTAAAGCAGGACTCAGAGGAGTGTGGTGAGGATAAGTATATTGAATAAATAAGACAGAGATCATTCCAAGATAATTACCAGGCACATCCAGAATCTCATCAGTATAAAAAGAAACTGTACTGGATCTAGATAAAACTGTTTTAAACTAAAACTCAACACCTACATGTCATCTTATCCACATGCTTTATAGATCACTGGAAGGAAACACTTTATCCACTAACCATAGGCTCAACTTAAAAACATCATCACCAAAGACTGCTGGCAGCAGCAGTGGAACTGAGGTGATGAGCTACCCTGATATCTCTGGGAGGCAAGAGAGGTTGCATAGCACCAGCAGCAAGGTATATGGAAAAAGCACGGTGTACACTAGAGATTGATTTAATGAGTTTTTATAAAGTCTTTTATATCAAAGCCAGCTTACAACAGCCTCATCTAAGACTCTACCTAATATCAATAGCAGTATGCAGCATCTTGTTATCTTTTCACATTTCACCATTCACACTCTCTGAAGTTATCCAGAAAAAATGTGCTTTGTGGGAGCCACCAGGCTCAATTTTTTTGCCTATTTCAGTTCTGACATTTAAATTTATCTTGAACTAACTAGGGGTGGGAGGTGACAATTTTATTTCATAAAACCTTTTGAAGTTTGGACAGGAAGAGAAACATCTTTAAGCATCTTCACAAAAATAATTTCAAAACATCTATTTTCATATCTAAGCTACAGAGAAATGCCTGTAAGAGCTGAGACTGGAATGGGAGACCTATGTCTTTAACATCTTCTAATTCAAACTAGAAATCCTCATTACATCAAAATACTTTGAATATATAAATGTATATATGGGAGCTTAAACCCAGACAACCTCCACACCAAGCCAGTGCACTAACTCCCACACAACTTTCTGAATGGTGGTATTATTGAAATTATATAAAAGGTTTATTGAAAATACAAACAGGTTTATTTCATTAGCCATATCTATTGGAAAATGTTCCCATTTTGCCCCAGTTGTAAGAATCAAATACAGAGCTGAAGGAAAGCAACAGTTACCAGAGAGAACTTTCCTATCCTCCTGAACCCTAGAGGAAAACATTACCTCATTATCTAGGCCCAGATCAGAAGCTTCAATCCCTACATAACCTGCATGTTAGCTTCTTAAGGAAAATATCTCATAAAATGGCAGCTGCTGAAGTGAACTGGCCAGGTGGAGACTCGGACTGCAGAGATTTTTGCATCCCTTTGACAATTTACATAACTACACACAAAGCATAACACCATAAACTGATTTAAAGAACATTTTCTTCTTCAGCTCCATTAACCAGCTCACTACTTAAGATTAACACAAGTCCATAAAGCAGGTGTTTAAACAGACCTGGTATTGATCTCTTCAATCTGGAATGAATTTTACTGCCAATACATGGACACATGCTTTTAAGATATATACAATTATTAATTGTCTGTGTCAAGACAAGAGGCTGTAAAAATATGGACCCAGCATTTTGACTGTTTCATGCTCAATTTCATTAGCTAATAAAATGGCTTAATGAATCAGGTCTGCAGCTTCTTCTGCAAAGCTCCCACCATTGAACGCTAGCCATGGCAAATGTGCCAGCAGGCACATCTACCTGCTGTAGCCTGAACAGATCAGCTAGAAGCAAAACAAGCAGGAAACCCACCCAAACATTATACAAAGGATTATGAGTGGTAGAACACAACAAAAAATACAACAGACATCAGAAATGGGAAATCACTCTTGATGTGAAGCAGAACATTCAGAACATGCCTTACCTGTGTAGTGCACCACACACGTCTGACCCTTCTTTGGAAATGTCCGTCCTGTCAAAATTATAAAAGGTTAATCTTTTCTTTTCTCTGATTGACATGGCTAGGCAAGTTTATCTTTTAAGAGGAAATTGCTGAATTGAGAACTGGCATTAGCCATTTGGTTACATCAGGATACCTGAGACATCCACATGACAGCTGTAGGTGTAAGTAGCTCCTCATACAACTTGAAGCACAAGTCTTACAAGGAGTGCCTGAGGGAGCTGGGGGTGTTTGGCCTGGAGAAAAGGAGGCTCAGGGGGGACCTTATTGCTCTCTACAAATCCCTGACAGGAGGTTGTAGTGAAGTGGGGATCAGCCTCTTCTCCCAGACAAGTGGAGGGTAAAAGGGAGGGGAAATGGCCTCAAGTTGCACTGGGTTAGGTTTAGATTGGATATTGGGAAACATGTCTTCACAGAAAAGGTTGTAAAGCATTGGCTTGTAAAACATTGACTGCCCAGGCAAGTGGAGGAGTACAACGCTTTCCAGTGTTGAGAAAACACATGCATATGGCATCTGAAGACATGGTTTAATGGTGAACATGGTGGTGGTGCTAGGTTGATGGTTGGACTTGCTGATCTTGGAAGTCTCTTCCAACCTTAACAACTCCATGATTCTGTGACTATGTGTTACCAAATCACTAATATGCAAGACAGGAATGGGATGGTTTAGGGTAAAAGGTCCCAGTTTGGCTGCTGTTTAGCTCTTAGATAACTCTCCCTATATATGTGTGCATTACATATGCATTTACATCCTGTAAGTGCAAAAGGACAGTCAAAACTTCATGGATTACAACTTTAAATATTCTCAGAATGTTTTCGCTATCATTTTTCAAATAAAGTCTCAGCCTGACATTGTGAGAAAATCCATTTGTATTCACATGTCTAATGCCTTCCACTCAAGAAAGACAGCTCTGTGAGGGCATCTTTAATTAGCAGGGATGGGTTTTACAGAAATTTTCACAGACAAAAGCAGTTTAATTTTGTAACATCAGGCAACAGTAAAGCAGTAGTACACTGAGTTCTCTTAAAAGCCTGGTAGCTCCTCCTAAAATGTTCATACTGAAAGGAAAAAAAGCTTACATTATTAGCTTGACAGAAAATGAAGTCACCATTTCCATTTTACCTGTTCTAGGTACTGCTAAAGGTACTGAAAGCTAAGGGATGACTCTCAAGACTCAATTAGGTGTCAATGGTGTATTAAAGATGCTAACCATGATTTCTCAAGGTTGGCCAGGGGAGTGCCCAGGTTCAGAAGAAATTAAAAGTATCAATGAGGTAATTTATTAAGGAACATCCTAAGAAAGCTAAATACTGGGGATGAAGTTAGGTTGCCCACAAAAGCTGTGGATGCCCCATCCCTGGAAATGTTCAACATCAGGCTTGATGGGGCTTGGAGCAACCTGGTCTAGTGGAACGTGTCTCTCCCCCTGGCAGGGGGGCTGGAACAAGATGATCTCTAAGGTCCCTTCCAACCAAACCATTCTATGATTCTATGAAACAGAATTTCTTAGTTGGCTTTCTGGCTCTTTGGTCAGAATTAACATGACGACAAGCTCTGCATTACAGGGCACCTCACAGGGTATAAACCAGCAGGTCACACACAAGCTATGGCCTTGGGGCTCATGTGCCAAAAACACATGAGCAGTACATGGCAGAGAGCAGACTAACACGATGAACCAAGATTTACAACACAAAAATTGAGAAAGTGGTGCTTCCAAGCGCCACCTGAACAGCCTTGCTCACTGGCTTGGCTGGCTGGAATATCCCTAGCTGCACCTTGCCCAAAATGCAGTACACTAGGTATCTGGTAAGGTCATCATGGTATGCTAAAGGGGGAGTCATCTCTTTTAAATTCACAGCCATTTAAACCACAGGCAACTATCGTATGCCAGTCTCCTGGGCTTCCTCTATTGACAGCAAAGAATTAGCAGTGCTTTGAGAGAAAGCCAGCCTATCCAGAGAAAGGCAAGACAAATTATTCTCTGGAGATGGCCACAGAGAAAACTCAGAAGACTGCTTTAGAGTAGCTAGCTAACCTGAGAAAAGTTATGTGAGATGAACCCTACCTCCAGTAAAACAGGTATTATTAAAATGATCCACTAATATACAGAGATCTGGGAAAAGCAGTTTCAGACCTTATGGACACACACTCTGCTGTGTGAGTTTACCACCAGCAAAGCCAATGAAGATACATAATTTCACATCAAAACCAAATTAAAAGCAGAGATGCACAAGACCACCGACTCACTGTGGCTTTAGACAGTGTTTAAAGTCAGCTGATTTTGATTAAGACTTGCAACCAAGAGATCTAATCCATATAACCTTATTTGGAATCACATATTACTTATAATGACAGCCTTGATCTATTTAATAGATAGAAAGTACTACTGCGAGATAGTTCCACCCTCCTTCCTACTCCCAACTCAGCACCATTACTTATGTGGGTATAAGTATTCTTTTTTTACATCTCTGCAACCAAGAGAAGAATTCGATCTCTAGAGCTAAACAGCACAGAGGGAGAAGCCAATTTAAAAGCATATACAAAGAAAGGAAATATACTGGGCCAAGAAACTTAATCTGCAATCAACTTGAACGAATTATTTGTGATTGTATATCAGCCAACGATGAATATGATGTAGCTATTATATAGCTACATACGTATGCTAGAAATTACATTCTCTTAAAAAAAACCAAACCAAAACAAAAAAACAAAACACAAACACCTTACGGAATTATAATGCCAACGAACAGCAGAACACTGCGAATTGGCTCTCGAAAGGCAAGCGTGCGCCAAGGAGAGGCGACTGCCACCCGGGCTGCACATCAGCCCTCGCCAGCATCCCACGCTGGACCGGGAGGCGGCGGTGCCTCGCCGGGGGATGCTGGCACGAACGGGCGGCAGCCCCGGCGAGGCCGGGCTCGCCACCGGGGAAAGTTTGGGCTCTCCGCCGGGCGCCGACCCCGGGCTCCGCGCTCGGGCCGCGCAGCTGTCAGCGGATGCCACAGAAACCCCGGTCCCCGCCGCCGCCGCGACCCCGGGCGGCCGCTGGCCGCGCTCCGCCTCGCCCCACGGGGTTCGTGCCCGCGGAGCTGCGGGGGCGGCCGTGCCTCCCTCTGCCCCGCCGCCTTCCCGCTCTGCCGCCGGCGGCTCCCCGCTCCCCGAGCCCCCGGTGCCCGGCCCCGCGCCGCAGGGCTGCTCCCCGCACGGCCTCGTACCGTCTCCCGGAGAGATGGTCTCGATCTCCACCCCCATGGCGGCACCGGCGCGACTCAGCCCCGCTCGGCGGCGCGGCCGGACCCCCAGTGCGGGCAGTGCCCCTGGGCAGGGCCGCCCCGCTGCCCGTCAGCGCCCGCAGCCAATGCGGGGCAGGGGCGGGGAGCACGGGCAGGGGAGGGGAGGGGTCCGCCCGCCCCGCTCCGAGCGCCCCGGGGGCCGCGGGGACCAGGGGAGCCTTGCGGAGGAGGTGTCCCCCGCCGGCATCGCTCCCGCAGGCGCGGCCGTGCGGGGCATGCTGCTGCCATCCCCCGGGCAGGGCTCGCTGTAGCGATGGTGCTCGGCGGAGCGCTCCTGCGGGGGTCTCGCCGGCCTTTGCCCCCCGTGTGCCCGTGCGGAGCCCGAGCGGTGGAGGGCTTGGGGCGTGTGCGGGAGCGGGGGTACCGGGGGTGATGCTGCAGGCGCGCCGGACACACATGGAAACCAAGAGCCGCGCTTCAGACCGTCCAGACAGCAGGACGCGGCTGAGTGCGAGCGGAGGGTCGGCATTTCCCGTCACAAAGAGCCATGGAGGAAGGCATCCGTGCTCGCACATTACGTGTGCACACTGAAGGGAATGTCCCCCCGATTCTGCTGGTGAGCGCCAGCATCAGGGCAGTGGTACCCACCGCTGGTGACTGACCCCACACTGCAGCAGCCGCGGCGGCAGGTCTCCAGCAGGCTGGCAGTGACCTTGAGTTTCAGCGCAAAACAGTTTTTAAGTTCTTGTTCATACCCATGTTTTAAATTGGAAAATCTATTTATGTTTGGTGTTCCCGTGATGTGAGATTGCATATTCAACCTTGCTACAACTACTTCTGTGGAGTGCACCTGAAATAGACAATTTCCTCATGCACTTACAGTGTATTTGAATCTCGGGAGTTTCCACTGCCTCTAAAGGAATAGTTCTGTTTGCAGTTCTGTGTTTTCTGAGTTAAAAATAAAAATGGAACCACAACATCATCAGTTTCTCAACTGAAAGAGCTGTCTGTAGCCATCTAATTCCAACCTGCACTTCTCTGACATTACTTCTTCAATATTTTTATCTGTTACAAGCTGGATTCTCTTCAGGCAAAAAGATCTTCCTCTAAATGGACAGTTGTCAGGATGACTGAACTGAGGAATTACTGTGCTGGTTTGTAGCTGTGATAATGTGGCCCTCACATGCATGCTCTGAGCTACACTGACATCTCCACACAGCTTTTCACATTACTCTCATCAGACTGTTCCTTCACCTGGCTGCTCGATTCTATCTATCTTTCCTCGTGGGTCAGATACTCTGAAATACCAGGGCTGGCTGCCTGAAGTTCCCCAAAAATGGGCAAGTGAGGAAAATCATGAGCTCACACAAATTCAGAAGCAGTAATGAGGCTTGAACATGGATTCCTTTCACCTGCCTCCCATTCTAGTGAATTCTGCATCTTAGGTAGCATGTACAGAATGAGCAGGCACTTACTGCAGTTTACAGAGGAGGTCTGTAACAGTGGAAATTCTGAAAAGGGATTCTCTTCCATTGCCAGTGTCAGAGTGTCATTTGATTTCTGATCAGTAGAAAGATACTAAAAATGCATTTGAAAAATAGGAAAATGCCAGGTAGGAGGCAAGTGGCACAGAAGCATTAAGAACACATGAACATTGCTAATTCCAGAGGTGCCTCTGAGTCACTACAAAGCAAAAAGGACAGCACAAGAAAAGCTGAGTGCATAAGCGGAGTTATAAAGGGAAATTCTAGGTACATGGTGTCCTATTCGCCCTCTTGACTTTACTAGAAAGGACTGCTTTTATCCAGGCTCCAGGTAGATGTCTGTGTCCTCTCAGATGATCAGAGAATCAGAAGGCATAAATCCAATGAACAAAAGCAAATGATTCTTTACTGGGTTCACTTTAGCTTTTATAATTACATGTTTCCTTTGATCAGGCCACACATCTCTCCATGATGGGAGAGAAGCTGTTCTCGAGTTGTGTCTTGTGACAGGAGATTGGACCTAATCACATAATAGACGTAGTTCAGACAGGATCACAGAATATCTGCTGCAAGTGTCATCATAAGTAACAGGCCTTAAAGGCAGACCACAGAATCCTCAGGCAGACTGACAATCATCATAAAAGAGCAAAGACCACCAACAGCAAAATTCAGAAGGCACAAAATGGGATTAGGAGGGACCAAGCTGTGACCTAAATCAAACATGTTGTATCTACAACCATCCT
Organism: Zonotrichia albicollis; assembly: GCF_047830755.1. NCBI lineage: Eukaryota > Metazoa > Chordata > Aves > Passeriformes > Passerellidae > Zonotrichia > Zonotrichia albicollis. The sequence goes on from NC_133821.1 coordinate 82,469,304, forward strand.
ATCCCATGGCCTCTTGCCCCATGGTGAGACTAATTGCTTCGTTTGGGCATGAGGCTAATTAGATCCCCCACACTCATATTCCCAAGATTATGGAAAGAAAGGTAAGGCAAATTTCCAAGACAGAAAATAAGGATCTGTAGAGAGCATATCAAAGTTGTTGGATGAATATGTTAAAAAATCTTTGACACCACACATATTGAACCAAAAATAATGTTATTTTTCCCCTCACAGTATTCACTGGAGGCATCGAGATCCTTAAATATGTGTTAACAAGTCTGCAGCACATGAAGATCTTGGAAGAGTAGACTGAAACAAGGAATGCCCACATCTTCAGAAAAGGCTCTGAAGTACAAGATGAAGTGGTTTTAAACTGGCATGAATTGGAAGGGAAACAGAAAGGACAAAGGGACTAAGAGGGAAAGTTCATGACCAAGGAAATGGCTAAAACCAGATTATCAAAGCAGACTAGATTAGTGTATTAAGAATGCTCTTTGAAAGTCATTGCATGTCATCCACCTCCATCACCTTTGAGATCCAGAGTATCTGTATAAAAACACGTATCAAGGGCAAAGTCCAGTGGTCTCTCTCTCCAAAGCTCTGTAGAGATCATGTTCCTGAAGAGTTGTTTACCACAAGACCTTCCCATAGCATGTTTTCCTATTCTGGCACCAGAAAGACTGGGCTAGAAAAGTGGGGGGTTCTCTTGACACTCGTTCCCAAATGTTTTGATGGAACCACATGACTCCAACATCTAAGATTACTCCGTGGTCACAAAGAGGCCAATTTGCCACAATCATTATGAGAAAAATCCAAAACCTCAAAGTTTAGCAGATGAATATCCATCCCATTTTCTTTAGTTCAAACCCCTATAGCCAGCACTGTTTACAAAATATTTGTGCATTTCCACTTTTAGGAAGACAAACAAATTTTCAAGTTTTCAAATTTTTTAGGGTGTTTTAACTTAGTTCATAGTTCCTATATTGTGAAATCCCATTCTTCATTGTTTTGAAATCTACAAAGGTTCTACAAATCATGTGTAATAGATTCCATATGCACACAAAGAACACCCCTGGAAGGCAAAGCACTAAATTTCCCAAAAATGGAGAGCACAAATTCTGCAAATGTAAAAATTCAAGGAGGCCACAAAACGCCCCCAACAATACACATTTTCCTCACCAGCATCCAGAGCCAGCATTACTTTGAAATCTGACCAGTGTGATGTGAACAGTGAAAACAAACTAAAAATGTGTTACTAATACTGACCTTTCCATCCAGTGAACCAACATGTGCAACCAAGTAATTTTAATCCCAAAGTGTACAGGTCATGCAAAATCAGCACCTCCCTGGAAAAAATCCTGACCAAAATAAACAGCAGCCTGCAGAGCTCAGCAGGTCGTGTCACTGCGAATGTTCCTGTGCACATGAGCATTGACAAAAGAGAGTCACCCAGAATCCCTGATTCCTCTCAAAGCACATGCTTAGGGTAAGTGTGACAGCACAACCACAGTGACAGCCATGTGATTAACAGATTAAACCCAAAAACCTCCTTGTGCCTGTCTCACTTCTCACCACTGCTGGTTACCACAGGTCTGCAGCACAGTCACCTCCTCCCAACTGATACTTGTTCCAAATGCCCCAAAACAGAATAAAATTTCCTCCTGAAGCAATCCTTATCTCCCTCTTGGAACTCCTTATCCACATCTGTATCTATTGACTCTTCTTGCAGCTGTAGCTCTGAGTGCAAAACTGCAGCTGGATTTTTTTTCAGTAGCACTAAAACTGCCTTGAAAGCCACCACCTCTCTCACCAAGATCTTCCCAACTCAGATATTCACATATTCTCTCTCACTTTTATGTGAGTCATTACAAAGGTGTTAGACCTGATCTTCAAAGCCTTTTACAGGACCAGGTGAGGTAACCTCAGGTATGCACAGGGAAGACTCCAGCTCAGAGTCAAGGAATTGGTAGCTTGTGTTCTGGAATGGAGGCAAAAATTCCACAAGCCCAGGATCTTAATAATGGAGCTTGCTTCCAGAAGAGATTAATGCAATTTAACACTTCCAAACCCACATGAGTTTCAACAGATTCATGGTCTCTCAGACTTGTCTCCCCAGTACAAGAACATACTGGAGCAAGCCCAAGCATTCCAATGTTGTTAGTGGTTGGAGAGCGCGGAGAGGGGAGCTGGGTTTGTTCAGCCCGTGGAAGACAGAAGGAAGAAGGATCTCAGTTACTGTCTACTACTACCTAGTGGGTGGAGAGGATGGTGTCACACCCTGCTCAGAGATGACCAACAAAAGGACAAGAAGCAATGGACACAAGTCATAGCAAGGGAAATCCTGACTATATATAGATTTTAAAATCTTCACAAGATCAGTTATTAAACAAAGCCTTAAGGAACCAGAAAAAACTGATGTCAGCCCTGTTCCAAGCAAGAAATTGGACCATGTGGCCTCCAAAGATCCCTTCCCCTAAACTGGTGTATGAGTCTGTAATATTTTTCATGCAACATGGAGAAGGAAATTAAAAAATGGCAGTGAGGTTAACCACAATTCCAACATTAACTGCATGATCCTAAATCACCTTGGATCTGTTTGCAATGCATAATGCTCCAAAGTGGCTAATACACTAGCTAGCACCTCAGATGCAATATAAATATGAAATTGCAGCATCCATCCAGACTAATTAGCACACATGCAGATTGCTGCAGTGATATTGCTTCACTGCCTACTCTTTTGAAGGCAGCTGGCTGAATTGAAGATATGTTCTGAATTGCTCTGTGTCTCAGTATTTAATTCATATAAGAAGAATGATCATTCTACCTCGTTTAGATTCCAAATACTTCAGGGGAAAAGATCCTCTTTTATCACAAATAAAAGAGGGCAAGACACACCTTAGGGCAAGTAGCAGAGCCTAAACTCAGGGTCATGCTGTGCGGTCTCACAAATAAAATTTCCAATAATAACAATATCTTAAGAAGACGATCCAAGAGGATTTGATTTTCTCTTCCACCCAATATTTCATAGCAAAAAATTGATTAAAAATGTAAGTAAATGTATCTTTCAAATTGTGGAAGAGTACTGGAATTACATATATTGCATCTATTCTGTAAACTAATTATTCTGGCTCTGTCATTTCCTTGCCATGGAAGTTACAGAAAGACGTCAGTGACTTTGAGAAACTTTGTATTTGCAGGCCAACACATTTGCTGCTTTCTTCAGTAAAACTATTTCCCTATAATTTTGGTATTTATTCTGCTCAGTGGAGAAATGTCACTGGCAAGACACATTGGAAGCAGTTCAAACAACAGGAGAAAACCAAACAAGCTGCAAATATTAGCTACAAGCTTTTGATTAGTCTTTCTAAGATTTTGGAAAATGTAACTGTGGAAATGAAATTAACTGGTGTTCTCAATCCTCCAGATAAATGAATCAAGGGAGTTGGCTAATGGACTCAGAAAATTAAGGTTGTATTTGTTTTCCTTCATTCTGTGTGTGCAATTATAACACTATTTAATGAGTTTGTGCTTCTAGAACCTCCTGACCAAAATGATCTGAAGTCATAACTAAAAGTTCAGCAGCCAGAGAGGCGGATTGTAACATACCAAGGCAGCTACAAGTAGCAGAGCACAGAAAGATTGTAAAAAGTTGGGGTTTTTTCTGTGTGATACTCCAGGGACAGCTTTAATTCCAGGTAAGTGTCAACAGATCAGTGACAGCCACTAAAAATCTCAGAGTTTTTACATTCATCTCTAGGAGAAACACAAACACTAATCTCTCTGGTATTCAGCCCCCCATCAGGGTTGATCCAGCATTTGGCCTTTAGCTCTCCTAGAGAAAGACAAGGTTGAATCAGCCGTTTTAGATTGTCCACCTATGGTGGCTGAATCCTGGAGAACAAGCATTTAGGCTTAAACTGACCAAATGGAAACATTTTTAATCCTTCCTACTAGGAAAGCAGGAAAAAGTACTTTTAAATTTCATTTTCCATTACATTTGAAGGCCTTATCTAAGATAAAAAAGAGGGCCAAAACAGACCCATCACAGCCTTTCAGTAAAAATGTAGACCCCACCGGACCTTCAGTACAATTCTAGCTAAAGCTTCTGCTATCTTAAGGGCTGTGGATTAAAAATATCATCCAGTATAGCTCAGTTTCAGCCTACACAGACAGTTACAGGTGAACTACTTAAACAAGCAGGTGGATAGCAGCACAATGTTGCCACTGTTTCATTTTAATTAGCAGGTTTGTGTTAGAACACATTCACCAATATTTTTGTCTATATCAGGGAAATAGGGAGATCCTATTCAGTATAACCATCAAGAAAATTTCTATGTGAGACAAAGTTAAAGGTGATTTATTACAGGGTTTACAAATACAGCAGAGATTCAGCTTTCTTCAGACACTTCTGAAATTGTCCCAAGTAGAACCAGCAACGGCAAACTATTCAACTATCTGGGGCACCAGAAGATAGTATGGGGCATGTTTTGCTCAATGTATGGGGTGTGTTATCACCAAACACAACCCATACATTGAGCAAAATAAGAGAGACCCCACAGTCTTTGTCAATCAATATTCTCAAACACAGTTTAACTGCCTGAATAGATGCTAGAACCCATGTGATTCAGAAGTAACCAATTTTGATATATTTTATAAATTTTGCTTTCTAGTGCCCTTTCCAAAACAGGTGTTGCTAAGAGTTTGACTCTGTCATTGTCAACCAACCAGTTTGGATACAGGATTATGTCCAGCTCATGCTGTCCTGAGTTCCTTTACAATAATAAATTATTTTCCCACAGCTGACAGAGTTTAGTGACCTCTTCAACTTACCAAGCTGGGCCAAACATGAATCTGCTAAAAATATTGCTATCCTTTGTTCTTCTTCAAGTCTCAGTGGGTTTTCAATTGGGAGTGATCTAACTGAGTATGCACACTGTGGCAAAGAGCATTTAGCCATGCAAGAGGTTCCTGAGTTATCTGATGTGTCTGCTGGGAATTATAAAAATGTCACTTCAGGGGTATAAATTTACATCATCACATAAAAAAGAAGGTACTAATAAGAGACCTCTTCAAAAACAAATACATTTAATGTCTATGAAGAAAAAGACTGTCATAATTTGGAAGCTGAATGTTGACTTACAGATGGAAAGACCCATTAGATCATTCATTCCCTCTCTTTGCCAAGACAGAAATATATCCTAAAGAACATTTCATACTCTTCTGCCCAGTATAATTTTTGTAACATAAGTGCTAGTGTTTCTATTGAAAACCTGATTGCTTTATAAAGTGAGCACAAGAGATTGGCATGTGCATATGGGAGCATTAAGTCAAAAAACAGTGGCTTGAGACAGAGAGGGCATTGAGACAGAGAGGGTGTGAGTAGAAATCTAGAACGAGCTATTGGTGGGCTGATCACTGATAAATGTTCTAGTTAGAACAGACGCACGTAATGACTACACAACCATTCCTTGGCATTCATCTGTCCATACCCATTTCCTATCCGAGTACTTCAGCTAGACTCATAAAGCAAGAGTTGTTAATCTATTTTAGGTACTTTAGGAGGGAATGAATCATGCCCTAAAAGTATCTATTTCTCACCACTGACTTTTAAGTGAATCAGGAAGGGTCTGACTTAGACAACTGTAGTGTGTATGTGCAGAAATATGTTGGAGAGCTGAGGCTCCATGCTGTTGCCTAATGGGAGCTTCCTACTACCTTCATGTAGGTGGCTATACCAATTTACTTCAATGCAAAAATACTAATTTGTGGGATGAATCCCACACCTACAATTAAATGCGGCATGAGTCTCATTCTCTGTGACCATGTTTGCATAATCATCCTGCTTTCCTTCCTAATTGCTCACCAGTTTTGCTTTAGCATTGTGAAGGCCCAAAAAACATTAAGCCCTTGATAAAAGTGAGAATTAAATGGCCTTCTGAAAAGATTTGGTTCTCTTCTCTCCACTCCAGTGGACTAGTGTGTCACTCTAAACTATAAAAGGGAAGGCTTGGGTAATTAACAACTGCTTCACCAACTTTACTCCCCGTGATGTGCTGGATTTCTGTGTTAGAATTGCATATTTGCCTTTCTGTTACAGAGGAAAGGGAGTTCCAAGAGCCACAAAGATCAAGAAAGTTGTTGAAAACATACCTGCAAGAATGATGGACAACTCCAGTTCAAATGATGGAGCATCTCTGGTGCCTTCCCTGAGACCCAGAGGGATCTCAGAGAACCCAAGGTCCAGTGTCAGAGAGGTCACTGCAGTCAGTCATACACGTCTGACATTTGGAGAGTTGCCATCTAGCAGCATATCCCTGAGGGTAGAAATGAGCTCACAGAATTTATAAACTTCAACAAAAAGGCAAAACTTTTGTCTTGCTGTAGCAGTATCTTTTCCATCATATGTGTCCCCATGCTAGGTGCCTCTATTTACAGACGACAGATGAAGCCGGCCTGGTACCCTTGGCCCAGGCAGTTGCTCCAGAAAGGTAACACCAAGGGTCTGCACATATGAAAAAAACAGTCTTAGAAAGAAGTGGTGACTTTCCTGCCTGAAGTCTCCTCCTGCCTCCTGAATGTAGCCCACATAGAAAAGATGAGGGGCTTGCCTTAACACAATAATTTGCATTTGTGGTTTTTTATTAATTAACCAAACTTCTCAGCAATTTCTTAAATAAATGTATGTAAAAAATACAGTATTTCATTAGGTGTTTCCCACTTTACATGACATACATACAAAAAATTTGTAGTTGGTGAGTAAAATGCTATTCTGAGAGCAGGGAGAGCACACAGACATATCCCTGTCAGAAGAGCCCACAGATATATCCCTGTTCAGATTTACAAGGCGTGGATCAGTGGATCTGCTCTGACAGATTATGTATTTTGTTTCTTTATTAACTGTGCATAATTTTTACATTCTGTTCAAGTTAGCTTATGACAGATAAGTACTTTTTAAAATCAGATCTTGAGGCAAAGAAATGTCAGTGTGAAGGAATAGAGACATTTAATATGCATTTATTACGTAAATAAATACTCAAGCTTCTCAAAAGTGTTGAAGTAAATGACACACCTACTTAAATTGGTGAATTCATGGTGAGTACCTTTAAACAGACTTACTTTTGAAGTAAAAATACCACCAAGTATTAGACATTTCATGAAGCTGAGCTAAATTAATATTAGAAAAAATATCACTCTTACATTTTTATTACATATTGAGCTGAATCTCTCTTCCTCTGAAGTCACCAGGAATATTAACATCTATTTAATTAACTTGAAGCAAGATTTAGCCTGGAAGAGTTATTTTACCATGACTAAAGGAGAAAATGAAGTCTGAAATTCAGCTTTTCCAGCAAGGCACTGAACTCGGATCCACAGAAATATTTAGACATCTAAATATTCAATCTCCCACTGAGATAGACAAGAGATAGGTAAATATATTTAAGAACCTGGAATTCATTAGCTCTGATCCATTTGGACACAAGAAGTATTTACACTCTCTCTGAATAGCAAGTAGAGCAATGTGTAAAAATATCAATATAAATCAGTATTATAAGAAAAGGCAGCTTATGGGGTCAAAGGGTAGATATAGGTCTAATTGTGTTAGGAACTCACGTTTTAAAAAAGGAACTCGCTGAGGCAGTTACGTTTAAATATGGACAAACACTGAACAAACTAGACTAGTGAAGAGTTTTTTGCTTTTATTTCTAGCACATCAGTCTCAAGACATACAATGGAGACATGATGTTAACAGTTCGCTGATCTACACAGAATGCTTTTCGAAGGTGGGGTGATACAGAATGATATAAAACTATCTCAGTTTAGATTTCAGGTAATCATACATAGAACAACACATATTGACAAGCATTTTATCTAATCTTATAAAACACAGGTAATGGTAGTTAAAACAAAGACTGGTTCATAAGAGACAAAGAATAGAGTTCTATTCATGCTAACTTTCTAAAGATATACATTAAATAACTTTGTTGCTATCTTAAAGCTAATTTTACAGAAGCTTATTGTTATTTGTTATGTATACTCTACTGCTTGAGAAACTTTTGTTTGCTTAAGAAACTTTTCTGCTGTATTTGCAATGCTAACAAAACTTCAGTCTAAAGCTTGTACTTTTTAAAACTATTTCTTAAAAACTCTCTAACTTTAGAGATTCTAACAGCAGCTCACCCTCTGCAATGATGAAGGCTGGATTAATTTTCCAACACTCATTATGAACCATGGGAACTCATATCTACCAACTGGCAGCTATGTGCAATTCAGTGTTCAATTTATGTACTTCTAAAAACCATCTCCTGCAGAGCACCAAGGACTGGCTGGCTGGAATTACTCTGCAGGAGAGAGCCAGCCAAGGTGCCACCAGTGAAACACTTTGTTTAAGCCAAAGGTGACATTCTGATCTCAGTTACACCAGACCTAATCAGAGGCTCAGAGATGCTAATAGATCAGAATCTAGCTTACTGTAGGTGTAAAGACTGTGGTTGCTCACTGAAGTGTCTCAGATTTCTAACTGTGTTGTTACCAGGACAGTTTTCAATTACAGGCCTTTATTTTGAGTGTGTGCTATAGAGATCTGTGCGCACCAAGGTGATGGGATTTTTTTTTTTTTCCAGAAAAATATGCTAACTGAATGAAGGGAACTTGTTTTTTCCACTCTTTTTAATCCTGTTTTTTAAAAAAATTATGTTGTGCCAAACAAAAGTTCAATGTCTCTTTTATTCACTTTTTGCTTCTTTGATCCCCAGTACAACTTGTTCAAATCCATAATCATGGCATAATTTAGGATTTATTCCCCACTGTATATTTTACAAGTCTTCCATTATTTACAGTTTTTTAAAGATACAATCTGAAATATAACCTTATCTCAAATTCATTTTCTCATATATGGTGTTTATGGCGGTACAAAAGGATTCTGTTCTCACAGAAGTTCCTTCCCCACATTATTGCCTCTCACCAGAACCACAAGAGGAAATTCTCCTTGAGATTCTCAAATGTTATCCCAAATGGAGTCTGGAGTACCAACTCAGTTGCTACAGAATAGAGCTTGCAGTGTGTCTAAAGCCTGCAGATTTCAACAAACATTGAGCCTTAGAGAGTTTTGAAAAGGCCACAGCAAATTCATGCGTATTTGACTCCCCAGCTCACTACCATGCCAGTGGAACTTTGTGGATGTTGCCATCTTTGTATCTATGTATCTCAGATAATTAATTAGAAATAAGTACGTTTTAGATGAAGTATGTCTTCATATGTGTGTCATAAGTATGACTTCAGATGAAGTCCTATTTGCTAAAGCCCTCAGAGATAGATGAAAATCTCACTGTAGCTCTGCTGCAAATATTTTTCAAGACTTCAGTGTTTGTGAGATGACCTGAATTCCACAATTGAGATTGATTCTGACAAACTTACTGGCAAACCTCACATATTCAGCCTTGTATTATCCTCTGATAGTGTGACAGACACTGCTGAAGAGCAAGTGCTTTACGAGATGACGAAATTAAAAAAAAACCAAAACAACAGCAAATCAAGTCCAGTCTTCCACACAAGCAATCATTCCATGCTCTCAAGATGCCAGCATAGCTGACAGAATACACATTATCCCTAGCAAAACATCTGAGCATTTCAGTCACACTGAAGCAGAAGTTTCTGCATCCAAACCACATTTAAGGTGGCTAGAATCCAGCTGTGACACAGTTTTGTTAGGATATTAAAAGCACAGTGGTGCAGAATATAGATGAGATACTGTGCCAAAGAATAGCTTTATCGGTTTCAGCAAAATACACCCAGAAGACACCAAGCAGTGGAACACCATTATTGTAAAGTAAAATAAATATATATTATACAGACTCTGTCAATTTATGGAGCTGCTGGGATTGCATTTTAATGCAATCTATTCATTAGAACTACCATGAGTAAGAAACTTTCACTAATATAGAAAAAACCAATAATCCTGCTACAACTTGGAGGAAGTTATCAGAACTCCTGGTGGAACAGGTATGGCAGAGTGTATGAGATACTGTACCACAAAGGGTAAGGTAAAATCATTAAAAATCATGGTTTCACCACAGGCACAGACAGAGACCAAAGAATTTATGAGTCTTGCATAAAAAAGGATGTTCTAACCTGCATATTTAGCTTTTTAACTTTTACCTATTCCAGTCATCCTTGCTGGCTTGTTCTTGAAGAATATAAAGAAGTTTTTATTTTGAACGTAGTCTTCATTAAATAATTTAAAAAAAAAGTAGCTGTGAATGAGCATGTGATATAATTATACCAATTTGGGAGTTCTTTAGTGGTAATAACTATCCTCAGTAAATACACCTGGAAAAAGGGTATTAAAAATTCTTACAACAGAGGTCCAACTGCCTTCAACTTTTTCCTCAGGTGGTAATATACAAATATATGATGTATAAATGAGTTAAGGAGGCAGAAGGTGTATTGTTAAGTCTTACATCTTTAACCACAGTGATTATATTGATAGCTTGTAAACCTTTGCCCAGGTTTAATTTATTCCCTTTTTGCTAATTTACAAAGCAAGAGACACAAGTTAAATGGAAGCTGAAAGGAAATGCACGGGCAAAACAAGAATTACAGAAAGATGCTGAGGATGGGATTCACTTACCTGCTTATAAGCTTCTAATGCCATCTTAGGCAGCCCGGGGACTATCTGGGGATCATCTCTTTGTTGCCAGCTGCCACCCTAGATTGGCACTACTCTTCTCTAAGTCCTGTGTTGCACCTGCCAGCTCAGTGTGGCTGTCTGAGATATCCTGGGGTGCTGAAAATAGTAATGGTTGCTTATATTTAAGTTAATTAATCCCACCCTGACTATTTATGCTCAGCCATACACACCCTCTGTCCAAGATAGGCCCAGGGAGGGCTGTGCTGAGGAGGGAAGGATGGAGACACCCAAGCCAGTCCATCTGGCCCAGCTCTGGGCCTGAAACAACAGAGCCCACCCAAACTGCTGTATCCTCCCACAGCCCCACTGTGCTACAGCAATTTATTGGTTGGGTCTTTTGGTCTTTGACAACTCAAGGATCTTGCATGATGTTATGTTACATATTGTGGAAAATGCAGGGTTAGGAGAAACAGGAAATTTTTGGATTCCTCTCTGCATTCTGTCTGTATAATGAGGGAACAGCCCTCAGACACAGGTGGCTAGGAAGACCAAGAAAGAAATCAATATATATTTGTGGCTAGGAAGTATGTCCCAGTAAAATGAGCACTAATGACTCATCATCTCTCTTTGCTTCTAGACTATGTATTTGAGGCTTTTTAGTTTGGGTGTTTGCTTTTTTTTCATGTCACCTTCCTCTGTTCTCTTGTAACTACTAATAGAACAGAGCATGATTTCCCTTTTCTACTTTCCTTTCATAGCCATTTCAGATCTTGTCTCTTTGAAAGATGCTGCCCATCACAGATTGCAATCTGCCTTGTACAGTTCTCAGGTATGTTTAAATCTTCTTTCATCCTTCAAAGGCTGGCTGAAAGAAGTGTCAGGTCATTATTTCAGGCTGTAGCTTAATACTTAGGCTTACCAGTATATGATCTCTCTCTTTGGTAAAGACCTTCATTCACTGAAGGTCAAGGTATTAGTGTTATTTTTACATTTATTCCCAGCACCGAAGAGTTAAAAATAGCCTTCTACGAAAACGCACAGTAATTGGTTAAACCTTGTTAGCAATCACATGAAGATGATAACTCCTCCCAGGAAAAGACATAGCCAAAGCAGCTTTGACATGGATTTATACTTAGAAGAGCAGCTGCAGGCCTCCTGAGAAGGACTTCGCAATATAGACTCTTGGATTATTAGCAGAAAATTAGCAGCTTGATGCTGGAAAGGAAGGGAAGGAGACATGAGAAAAAAACTTTCTCATGGTGATCTGCAAGCAAATTCCATGGATTCTCTATTTTGGAACTATCCTTATTAGAAAGAAAGCCTAAAAGATGGATCTGGGAAAGGCAAAGCTGCTGAGAACCGGCCTCAATGCTTTATATCAAGCTATCCATCCTGTGCATGGAATTGCCTGGACAGATGGGAAGCAAGTGATACTGACTACTTTATACTATCAAAATGGAGAGCTGAAGTTTGGAGACTCAAGCATTCTTGGTCAATTTGAACATGTGCATGGGCTTTACTGGGGCCCATATTGCTCTACGGACACCCCAGCTCTGCTCGCTGTTCAGCACAAAAAGCACGTAAGCATTTGGCAGCTGGTCTACAGCAGTGCAGAGAAGAAAAAGCCCTTGATTTCTCAGACTTGTGAGGTTGGTGAGCCATTTCCACTGCTTTCTCAGGGCTGTGTCTGGCATCCTAAGAAGGAGGTCCTGGCTGTGCTTACAAAAAGAGATGCTTCAGTCTTGCACGCCGTTCGTACTGACAATACGCGGGTTAAGGCAGAGATCAAAAGCAGCGGACTTATCCACTGTGCTTGCTGGACTAAGGATGGTAATCGTTTAGTAGTTGCTATAGGCAGTACCCTGCACTCCTACATATGGGATAATGCTCAGAAAACTCTAAATATCTGCTCCTTTTGCCCAGTTTTTGATGTGGGAGGTTATATCTGCGCTATAGAAGCCACTCTGGATTTCCAAATTGCTGTAGCTACTGAGCTTCCTTTAGATAACATCTGTGGTATCAATGCAGGCATTGCATTTGATGTGCCCTCTGGTACAGAAGCTGGTTCTTTAATCTCACAGTCTGCTTTGGTGCTTGGTGACGAGGAATACTCCATGGACACACGAAGAAAGTCCATAGATTCAGATAGATCAGGTGTTGATTCAGTTGCTTCTTCTTCATCAGGTCCTGTGGATTTGACCCATATCCTTGCAAACCACCGTCGGTCTGATCCCAGTCCTCTCATTACTCTGAAACGCAAAGACTCTGCAGCAGCAAATGGTCAAGATTCTTCTCACTTGATCTTGGTGACTTTTGAGAGGAAGGTAACAACCACCAGAAAAGTCACCATCCCAGGTATTTTGGTTCCTGATATAATGGCTTTTGATCTTAGAGCTCAGATTGTGGCAGTAGCCTCTAACACTTCTAATATTGTTCTGGTGTATTCAGTAACCTCTTCCTCCATGCCTCACATTCAACAAATCCAGCTGGAAAAAAATGAAAGACCAAAGGGCCTATGCTTTTTAACAGATAAACTCTTATTGATTCTGATTGGTAAGCAGAGGTTCCCTGATCCTAATCTCATTCCATCTTCAAGTTCAGACAGGTATGTAATGCGTCTTATGGTCAAGGAATTGATGCTGGAAGAAAATTCTTCAGCATTGCCTGAGACTAAGCAGAATATGTTTTATAACTTTGAATCCTCTGTTAATATACCTGGGAAAAGAAAATTCTTTGAGAACCTTGCCACAGAAGACCAACCTCAAAGCAAGGAGTTGTTAATACCAAGAAGCACAGTTATTCAGTCTCCAAGTGGCAGGAGAAGACTCATTGAAGAAGTAAAGAGCCCTAGTTATGAGCAGAGCTCTTCATCAAGTGTGAGTGACCTGGATGAAAAAAGGCTCCCAGGTGACTCCTCGGTGGCCTTGGAAACATTGGATGCTGAACCTATGAATCGCTCAGTGTCTCTTCGTGGTTTTGGATCACCCAGCAGGATTTCCAGCAGACCAACATCCCCTAAAGTGCAGTTCAATGTGATCCAAGAAGCATCGAATTCTCCTAAAAACAACAATTTGCCAAGTGAAAGGGGAATGAGTCACATATCTAGAAATTTAGAGAGACTTTGTGGCAGTTTCAATGAATTACAGCTGAGCCTTTCTGAAATAACAGACTTGGCTAGGAATGGCAGGAGGATTTCTTTAGCCTACCCGTGCTCCCAGGAACCGCCTGTCGTGCATGTCACCTACCAGGTAACTTTTTGTCAGCTTAGAAATATTGTGATAGGAACCAAATTTTTAAATAATCTTGCATTTATTTAGCTTTAAATCAAGAGGATGCAGTTTATTCTTTTCAACCCATAAGAAATGTAACTTTGGTTTGGAATCAAGCTTAATTTAAAATGGAATTATAATTTGTCATTGGAATGACAATTCAGGATGATGTGTATAGTTTAGAGGATACTTAACATGAGAGATTTGTCTGTTTATTCTTTGATCATGCACAATTGTCTTGGACACTGGCTGATTTTGGCACCTGTCAGAGAGAACAGAGCCAGAGTTGTTAATCTACAAAAGGCTTATATTTTAGTTTAGTGCAGAGATAAGCCGATGAATGGGGGACTACAGTAGCTAACCAGAAATGTAATAAATTTAAACCTGAGCTCAAATACAAAGTCTGAAGATAGCCAGACTCACAGAAAGACTGAAACAAAGTATTGAATCTCAATTTATGGAAAATTAAAATGGATATGACATGAATTTGGCTTATTTCTGCTTTTATTTCTCAACACTATTCTTTGCAAAATAGGATGTACTCAATTTGTAAAACCCATAACCACTTAAAATTTTCAGAAAAGAAACAACCCTCAAGCAAACAAAAACCTTCTAATCCATCAATATGTAATTATGATTTCATTAGACAAATATAAGAATTTCAAACTACCATGTTCCTATTACCCTTGTTTTGGCAAATTTCCTCCTGGCTTCAGTAAGAATTTCAACTAAGGAATGTAGGTTGGGTAATTATTTCTATCTACTGTTTTTAATATTATTCACAGGAATACTAACATTATACTGATCAGATTTTTGAACATGTTGGTGGTAGTGATAAAACTGGTATCACTTTCAGGATGTAAATGCCAATTATAAATGCATCCTTATCTACTGCAGCATTATGTCAAAATAATGCACTGTATTGTGAGGATGCTGAAGCAAATTTTACTTCCTTTAACTTTAAAGGAATCTGTGTAGACATCTAAGTACCCCTCCTTAGAAAGTCATTAAGGGAATGGTGACTCAATTCAATCATGGTCACTACTTTCTAGCAAGTGTTTACTTGACATTTAAACAGATTCTGATGTGTTGGGTTTTCTGGATAAAAGCAATGCTTTCGATCTGAATTAGTCAATAATTTAACTTGAACACATTATACAAATTCTGGTGGAAAAGTAGCATGTCTATTTTAAATAATTTAGGATTTTATTGGCCAAGAAGCAAGCCCTTCTGTTCTCCAGTATGTTCAAATTAATTTTGATTTCTTAACATGAATCAACTTATTTATTTAGCAAGCAGCCCTGTTTCTAGGAGTCAATTGGATTAACCTTTCCCAAGAGAAGTTTTATTTGTGACACATAACATTAATCTAAGATCTGAAGTTGCTGTGCATGTGCTTGCACTAGAAGTAAGAATTAGTTAACCTGCTATTTTTCTTTGGAAAGACCAACAAAAAATTAAGTGCTTCTAAAATACTGCTAGAAAAACTATGTTTAGAAAGGAATACTTATTTATCTGAATAGGTTAGTTTCACATTAAGCCAGCAGCAAGCACTGCTAGCACCACATTACAATGACTCAAAAAAGTGCCACTAATGCCTTCCCACACACAGCTTTCCTGGGGAAGTCTCCACTTATGCCTTGTATAGTTCAGCCCCTCTTCTGATATCTAACAGGATCACAGCATGATGCGAAAAAATAATGAAAAATAGACTTGGCAGAAAGGTCTACAGACAGACAGGGAAATATTTGCTTCATAGGCAGCTAATAATTTTCAAAGAAATAGTTGTTTTGATTAGTTTATATTCAGACATCTGAACCTTGTTCCTCCTTCAGGAGTTGTTTAGTGCACTGTGAGCTCAGAGACCAGCTGGGCTGTGAGCTCCAGCCAGACTCTGTGTTCAGAGAGCAGAAAGTCAGGAAATAACTTTTTTGCCTTATGACATAAATATCAGCCAGTGGAAAACTTTCTAAACTTTAGGAACACTGCAGTCCAGTCAATAATATGCCCATTATCTTCCAGCTCTTTGTGCCAAGTGCATGTCTTCTTAAGTGTCTCTATAATCCCCAGTACAGCAGAGGCTCAGTCTTGATTGAGCAGTCTATTGCACTAAACAATATAATTATCAGAACTGCATAACCATATTTATACATTTAGAAAATAAAATGAAAGTTTAAAACATAATGGCTAAAAATGTAGCAATAATTAATGATCAATTATGAGCACTGTTGTGCAGAAGCGTTATTGACATATTTATGTGTACTTCCTGTTCTGCTTAGGAAACTAAAAATACAGAAACATTTATTACTTAATAATTCATAATGTTTGCTCATTTAACAGTCTTCAAACCCTTTGTTTATCGTGTTAGTGCAAGTCTGCCTGTAACTCCTCTGAAGTCACATCTATGCAGTGCTACCAGAATTTGTATTCTTTGTAGCCCATAGCCATAGAAGAAAACCATGATCATTCACACTTTGGAAATGTCATTGCACTATCACTTTTGTAATAGCATTCAGCCACCAGAGGTAACTTGATCATTCAACCCTGAAAAGCAAATATTATTGCTCTTTCATCACAGGCAGGTTTGTGATTCAGGGGAATGTGGGAGGGCAGACAAACAAATGCAATAAGAAGACATTATTTAAAAGGAAAAAAATAAAAGAGGATCTGTCACAGATTTTTTTCTGTTTTGCTTTGCAAAAAGATACTTATACCATCCCTTTCCCCCAGAAAAGAAACAGCTGCAGAATATTTAAACTAGTCTCATTCAGAAGCTAATTGCAGTGGAAATAAAGCCAATCTGGATCTCAAATTAAAGGCATTTAGGCAAACCTCTCCAGGAGGAATAACATTCATCTTAATCTGAAGAACATCTTTAAACTCCTACATTTTGTTCACAAGCAGTATGATGTCAAAAGTTTATATCACTGATAGCATATATTGCACAATTAAATAGGAAATAATATATTTTCAGCAATTAGTCACAATTACTTTCTTAGCACAGACCAATAATTGTACATAAGTCAATCTGTACTTTTGTAGTATCTTCATACAATTTGCTATGGGAAGTTTTATTGCCAGCTACAAAGGTCAGCTACAAAATAAACGTGGTGTTGTATTTTTTTACACATATCTGGGAGATGAACAGAAAGGATACAAACATATGGCAGTAAAACTCTGATGGAAATACATGATGTAAAGAAGGGGAATATAAGGGGGGCACAAAAAAATGAGCAAAGACCAGGCTGAAATGATGAGCTGTAATAAGACCATGAACCCTTCTGAAATCCAAAGGGCAATTTTGACTCTGGTTGAGCAATAGAAAGTAAGTCATGAAAATGATGGAAGAGGAAGCTGATATGACTGCTCCCTGGAGTAAGAAACTAGTCAGCTATCCTGAAATTTAGAAACAAGAGATTTAGGATGACTGTAAAAGAAAGACCTGCAGTAGTCAAGAGAAAGTGTGATTAATGCATGGATAACATTTTGAGCAAAGGTTGAGGAATTTGTGTGATTAATGCATGGATAACATTTTGAGCAAAGGTTGGGGAATTTGTTATGAACAAATTCTGTCAACAGTGTTCTGAAACTGATCAATAGCAGACAAGCAGGGTCTGTAGAGGAGACACAATTCCTTTTGTTAGAGCATATGATTTGTTTGTTGCATGCACAGGTACAAAAGGAAAGGAACACGCAATGTCAAAAATAGAGCCAAGTTATCATACTGCACAAAGAAAGTAGAGATCACACATAAAGATCATGGAAGCATAAAAGGTGTATCTTAGATGACAATACACCTGAAACAGTACCTGCAGAGAGCCAAGAGGAGAGAAATCTCCCAGCACTGTGTCACCAGGAATGCTGATGTGCCCTATAAATGCAAACTGCACTGGGATTTAAGCACCTCTGAGCACCTCAGGTCTCCTCCAGCATAAACATTTTACAGGCTTATGCTTCTCTGCCAGGTTAATTAAGGTTGCAATTGGAATGTCCCACATAAGGGTAAGGAAAGGAAAGTTATCAATATCTCCACCACAATAAAAACAGAATGTACCAAAAAGCAGGCAGGAATCACAGCAACAGTAGAAATAATGACAGGGAGGGGAGCAGTGCAAGCTGTCAAACCTAATGAACACCACCTGCAGCAATGCTGCACGAGGCACAGTGAGAATGTAAATCATAATTCTCCTTCCTCTTCAATTCTCTCTTCCTTAGCTGTTTAAGTGTCTTTTCATTGTCTTCTGGGACAGAACTCCCACATCTAGCTAATCCACTAGCTTTTTCTCACCCTGCAAGGTAAAAGGTAAAAGCAAGCTGACTAATGGGTACTAAGGTATCAAACCTGAAATCACCAGTGGAGCACAACACAGTTGAAATCAAGGGTGTAAAAGAATGAAAACAGAATCCTAGACAGCTACAGCACTATTCACTGTACAATGCATGTGCTAACCTGATACCTTTCCCTTATAAAACAACAGATTATTAACACAAAGGAGATGAAGAATATTTAAAATACCTGTAATTCAGTACAGTACTTGAAATATGCCACAGGGGAAAGTATTTGTTCAACAGCAGAGAGTAGGGATTAATAGAAGAAAAATAAGATGGTTAAGGAATTAGCTGCAATGGAGATAGTAATAGTTATATCAATATAGAAAAAAATGGAAAAAAATTACTGGTGGATTTTCTCATGGTGGATTTTCAGTGTCATCTGAAAGTTTCATTAATGATTTGCTGAGTTATGCTTAAAAAATCTGTATATGACATAAAGTCAGTAATATTCTCAGTAAAGGATCAGGATTTCACACTTGTAAATTGAGGACTATTATGTAACATCTAGAATAAATTTTTAAAAAGGATTGAAATTAATGAAATGAACTAATATAAAGTGCATAGTAATATATTCCAATATATTAAGAGATGAAATTTCTGCTTCTGTACATGTTATTTGACTACCAGATGACTGTGGATTTAAAATACAATATGTTACAAAAAGAACAAAAGCAGTGTGTGGGCACATCAGTGAGGCATATCCTTCAGCAGGTGATGAGCACTGGGCACACAGCTGGCAGGTCTCATCTGAAAAACATTTTACATTCCTAGACACCCATGTGCAAGAAGAACACATTGAGACTTCAACTGATCACTAACCCAGTGTCAATAAAAACAATTCTGAGTGGTAGCACATTCTCATTTACCTCACTGGTTCATCAGTTGTTAAATTTAAGTTCATTAAGATGATCTCAGCATGCAGGAGAGTGTAGGCAGTGCATTAGGAAATACAAGACAAATGAAGAAAAGGTCAAGAGGCAGAACCAGCTCCAGCTGACTGCTCAGTGGGGTTCAAAAAAGCGAGAGAAGGCATGTTCACTTATTGTGCAGTATGAAAACTGCAAATACATGAGATATATAACATGTCATCCAGGAAACCTTTTGCCTTAGTAAATGATGCTTTTCTCCTACATATTTGCAATCTGAAATGTGAGTTTTGAAAGACAGCTTGGCACTGCTGTGACAGGCTGGCTGCTGCCCAGAACACCCTTAATAGGCTGTAAAATCTGATCTGGGCAGGCTGACATGGGTGAGAGAAAACAATTATTGAATTGATCATTTCTTTTTGCTGGGTTTTTGTTGAAGAAGAGTTGCACTTGACATACTACAGAAAGCTGGCTAAAGAAACTTAATCTGAAAATATACAACTAATGTATGTGGAAATATATTTGTTTCTTCAGTGATTAACATGTTCTTTGTCTACCAATAAACTTTGTTCAAGGATAAAGCAACTAACGCAAGGGATTTTAATCTTGGAATTTCAAGTCCTCTGATTCCTATTGAGATAAATAACAACATAGCAAAAACAGACATGGATTTTGGGAAGAGGTGTATTAAATCTAGATTTGACTAGAAAATTGTCTTTGGGTTATGGCATGAAAGTGGGAAATACCAAGGCAAGCTTTTAGTTGTACCTCTAGCTCTGTCACAAATTACTTCCATGACCTTGACTAAATCTCTTAAGCTCCCTGTGTAATGGTATGATCATCTATAAAAAGGGGATACTAAGAGTTACCTGCCTCACAAGAAGGTACAGGTTTAAATCAGTTAATCTGTGATATGACATCTGTGAACACATTCCTCCAAGAGAAGGCACATTATCACCACTTAAACTAAGCATTAAGCAAAAAGGGTAAATAAGTAGCAAATTATAACAGAGAAAGATTCTTGACCTGACAGAATTTGTAAAAAGTCAAAAATAAATGTATAAGATGATTATGTTTATCATTACAAACAGAAGCATGTAACAGAGAAAATAGCTCATATGAACACTGACAAGTGATGAAAGACAAACAACTGAGACTTGATCTTTCAGGTCTGTCCTTGAAAAACTGTTTAGGATAAAAAATAGATGTTGTGCAGTTTTGTGTACACAAAAATGTCTTCCGCTTCCAATGGCTGTTCCAATAATAATGTGCAATTCTATATAGGAACCAAAGTAGAACAAAATCATCTTGAGTATACATTTCCATTCAACTGATTTCAAGTCAAGACAGACAGAGCTAGATTATTTTCTGATAATTCTTGAATTGAAGCATATCTATGTGGAAAATGGACCCCTTGGACCAAGGCAATGAGCTTGTCTCACGTACAGTCCATTTTTTTCTATAATTCATGAACTGAAGTTCCAGTTTGAATAAACTCTGTTATTCCAACCTGAACTCAGGAAAATGAAATAGTTGTTAGATGTGCTAGTCCACAAACTGCAGCAATGACAAAGCTTTGCACAAATACCTGCACAGGCAAAGAGCACTTTTGCAAACTATGCAAAGCACAAACTCACTGCTGAACATTCAGCCCATTTAGTTTCAGGTGTGTTTAGGTTCAATAGAATACAGTACTACATAATTTGGAAATAACAAGTTTTTGGTAAATTTCCAAGTACTACATAACTTGGAAATACTTAAAAATTACCAAGAACTTTTCTTATATAATTGCAGCTGTAGCAAAAAGCTGCTATAGGTTTATGACTAAGACAATGATACTTCTTTGATGTATTCCTTAGGTATATCCTTTATTAATTATGCACCAACAAATTTCTGGTTGTTTTGAATGTGGAAAAAAGATGAGAAGACATTTGAAAGTAGGAAAGTTCACATATTTAATGGAAAGATATTTTTTATGGTTTTTATGAATAAAATCACTCACAATAAATAAAAAATTAGATAGATAGATAGATAGATAGATAGATAGATAGATAGATAGATAAATAACAGTCAGCCATAGACTATCTGCATGAGTAAATAATAGCAGAGTGGGAGAAAGGACATTTGCAAGTCAGCAGACATTCTGATTTACAGAATTCAATGCAGTTGCATGACAGCACAGACACTGTGTACAGAAAAGTGAGAGGGATTGATTTAGAAAGGTTGTTGCATAGCAAAAAAGTACACATTCACAGAGAGCAACTGTGAAAAGACAGCACAATTAGAAATGAAGACAAGCATTACAAGAGACATTTATTTAGTCAGAGGTTAGATTACTGTGCACACAAATTGAAGATGCAGTTGTGAATTCATTCAACTGTAAGTTATACATTAGCAAGAAAAATTCAAGGGTAGACACAGACAGAGTAGGACTAGAACAGGAGTTAGGATACATGAGATGCTGTCAATCCATTCTGAAATATTACCTTGGATCCCTTTTGAATGTATGAAACAGAGGAGTCTATGAAATTGGATAAATAGATGGTCCATTCATAACTAATATGTAAAATCTGGGGGTATTGCAAACATAAAGATGCCAAAGAAAAAGAAACAAGCAAAACATAACACATGGAACTACCCAGGGAGAAAGCATGGAAAGAACAAAATTCAGTTCACAAGACAAAGTATAGAAATATCATTTAGCAATATTTTTTAGAAGAAAATGTCCCATCCACATCTATTTCATAACAACATTTAGTCATTGGAAAATTTTCAGTGTTAAAAGGACTTTTAAATGGTAGCAGATAGGAAAATGTAAGTTCAAATATATATCCATTCCATGACCATAGTAACATAGCAATTTTTTTTCCTTGCACCTTGCCGTTACCAGAAAGATGAAACACAAAGATGTTGATTCTTAGGGCCACCTAAATTTCATGAAACAGAAACGAGCCACCTTTATTTTCAAGTGTGTTCTTTCAGTGAATATCAGAGCAAATTACAAGGCTGTAAATCCATACATTCTCTCGCTCTCAAAGCAAGTCACAGGATTCCCAAGCTACCTTGATGTTACAGCTTTTCAGAGACTGTTGCTAGGTCCAGTCTCTCTGCAATATTCCCTGTGCCAAAATAACCCTGAGGCTATTTTAGCAGGGTGGAATAGCTGCCCAATGGCTCTCAAACCCACCCACACATACAGCTGAAACTGAGCAGAGTACTCATTTACTCGGGCAGCATCTGGAACAACATTATTCCAGGTGTGATACATGCCCTTCCACTGAACTGGCTTCAGGCAGGGAGGCCCCACAGACACACAGATGCCCAGCCCAGGACAATACATGTACAGGGCTGAGGCAGCTTTGAGCTGCAGGAGCTCACAAAGCAAAAACCAAAGAGGCATTTTTATCCTCCTCACATGGGGCTATGAGATTGTGTTTAGAATGGTTCTGCATGATGATGTCATCTATAAACTGTAGGAAAGACAGACAAAGAAAAGGCAAAATGACTAAAGAGCTGAAAGGAGTAAGAGCGGAAGAATGGTTATAAGTACTTGGGCTCGATGTCTAAGCCATTAACTAGATCTTTTCTTTTACATACATGGATATGAAGAAAAGCTTTTCAAATGGATCAGTTACTGAAGAAACAAAAGATATTCTCCTCTGTGATGGCAAGATCCATTTGAGTTTAGTCCAGCAGCTGTTTGATCTGCCTGTTATTGAAATGAAACACGGTATGTTCTTTTTATTTCTGCTATCTGGTTTCACCTGAGATTTTTAGCATATAAAAGAAGCATTTGCAACAGAATAATTACCCCAGATTTAATAAACTGAGCCAACTAACTTCTTTTGGCAAGTGTGTGTTTTCCCTTGTCTGAAATACAGCAGACTCTTGAAATAATTTAAATGCTAAGTAACTGCAAAACTACCTATTAGCAGAGTAATATGTTAGGTGCCTCTGCAAAGGAAGGCTGAGAAAATACTCAGTACACTGTGTTACCTGGAAGGAGAATAGTAGAATTGCTTTCCTGAAACCTTTTGGCATTTTGCTTCACCCGTCCTTACTAGCATGTCTCAGCCCAGACAACAGAGTATAGGTTGGAGAAAAATTCACTCTCAGAATATTATCTATATCTATATCTATATCTATATCTATATCTATATCTATATCTATATCTATATCATATCTATATATATCTATAAAGTAGCATTTGGGATTATTTTAATGTAAGATAAAAAATGAAGCTCAATGTTCCTACTTGCCAATCTCCCATTTTTACCATCCACCACTGATTAACTCATAAGGACAGATGTAAAAGGGGCCCCAGACTCGCCTCTGAATGGCCTTGTCCCTGTCTGTTCCTTTGTGACACCCTCACAGCAACACACAAACTGCCATTTCTCTATAATGTTTCTGATGGCTTTTCTCATCACAGGCTACCATGATCCTCTTTCTGAGGTTGTTCCAGAAGACAAGGACATGGATGTTCCATATTTTTTCCAAGAATCTTCCTTGACTGTACAGTGCAGTGGAAGCACATATGAAAAAACTCTACCTGCTGTTGAGACCTGAGCTATTTTCCAGCAGGCCTCTGCAGCAACATGATGCAGAGCTGCAGGGCAAGGAGGAGCCCATTTTTGGCCCGTATTTCCAGCTCTTGATTTTGGAAAGAAACGCCATAATAAACAAGGGAACTAAGAAAATAAATTTCCAGCTCTATAGAGCAGTTAAATATTTAATTAGCAGAACACCTTTCCTCAATTTTATGTATTAGACTTCAGAGATATCAAAAAGATAATGTCTCAGAATCATCCTAATATGTCCCTCTTTCTGCTCAGATTTCCTGATATTGAGTCTGTATGCTTTCAGCAAAAACAAAAACTGAAACAATCTTTCTAAAACTCACCAAAATCGTGCAAAATTATAAAGTTTGGAGCAGAAGCAGTTGT
Organism: Zonotrichia albicollis; assembly: GCF_047830755.1. Taxonomy (NCBI): domain Eukaryota; kingdom Metazoa; phylum Chordata; class Aves; order Passeriformes; family Passerellidae; genus Zonotrichia; species Zonotrichia albicollis. The sequence continues at coordinate 82,493,341 of NC_133821.1, forward strand.
GTAGCTCTTTATTCAGTTCGAGATGGTACTTGCTTATATTCCTAAAAGTTTCTTTTGACGCACAACATAAATATTAAATGTGAAGTTTAAAAATATCACTCCCATCCTTTAATACTATATAATTAAAGGGTATGTAATGAAGAGCATGCTTGTATTATAATGACAGCCTGGCATTTATTACAATGAGTAAACACTTAAGCATGAATAGATTGGAGGGAAAAGCTTCACAACTGTAAATCAAATTCATGTCCACAGCAATGCCGTTAAGATCATCAGAGTTAAAAGAGCAATGAGCTCAGCCTCATTGTTTGCCCTTTGAGCCCAGGACTGTAATACCATTACCTGTGCTAAACAGAGTCTGTTGTGTAGTGCCCTGGTAGCAGCACACAGGAGTCCCTCTTTTTGGCATATCATCATAATAATTGTTCAAAGTAACAGGGTACTACACTGCACACAATGGTTTTTCCATTGAAATATTCCATGGGATATGCTTCCAAGCAAGTGTTATCAATGACACTGAGAATTTCCAGCATTTCAATGGATGAAAATAATTTCAAGAGTCTGACACAAAAGTATGCTTCATCAATTTGATCAACAATGGAATATCCATTTGGACCATAGAACTTCCTCTTTCAGGGCCACTGCTCACAGAATCTGAAGTCTGCTCAGATTTAGAAAGTATTAAGAGCAGAAGATTAAAGATTCATGGTTTGGAAAGACAATCTTCTTATGATGTAACAGGTGACATGACAACATACAACCAGCCCGGAAAAGTGCTTTGTTAGTGGAGAGATTTACCTTCTCCAGGAGCATGCTTTGTTATGACTGACAAAAATAAGGATGGTTCATTTGGATTTTCTACAGTCCCTTTTTTCACATTCCATTTTAAAAAGTTTTATATCCCAAAATCTAAAATCCCAACACAGAACCTATCAGGGCTTTTTGCCCCTCAGATCCCAGCTAATGCCCTGCTCAATAATGACAGAATCACATACTCTAATAAGTGTGTCACATAAAGGCTTCCCCAATGGTTTTAAGTTGCCACAGATTTTTTTTTTTCCATACAGTGTCAAACTGGAAAAAAAAATAGAGAATTCACCTTTTTTTTTTCTATGAGAACTGCAATATCCAGAGAGAAAGAAAGGCAAATGAATCACTAAAGAAAATAAATACACCTTCATTTTTAAGCCAATTTGCTAAGAAAAGTAAAAAAAAAAAAAAAAGAGTGGAAGGAGGTTTATTTTCTTCTGTGCAATACAGAAAGAGAACCTAAAACATTTTCAAATATTTTGGTTTCTAAATCTTGTCCCTTTTTTCACAAAAAAAAGGATTAAAAATGTCATCCATATTTTGTTCGTTCTCTTTAGGAGAAGACTCTATAAATAATTAAAAGACAAGAAATTTTACTGTAGCAGCTTTTGTAAATAATCTTTTGTAAATTACCTTCAAAGTGTAACTTTCTTCTATTTGCTATATGAATTTGAAAACATATGGAACAATCTTGGTTTGATAGTAATGAGACGGAGACCCCTACTCCTTTCTAGAGCAAGTACAGCAAAATCATTTTTGCTGGCCACTTATCCAGTTTTTATAATCTCTTTGTCATTTGGGCAGAGCAGGTGAGTGAAAAGCAGAAGTAGATGTCATTAGAACAAAAGCCAGCTGAAAGGCTGGCTGAGTTTTCAGAAGATGAAGATACTTTTAGTTTATTAGAACTAGCAAAGATGCAGCTTGTGTTTGAACTAAATTTAAATAAGGGACAAAATGCCTCAAACCTTGCAAGACCTTTCATTTAGCCCCTCAGTGCATCTGCACAAAGGTGTGTTGAGCATGGATTGTCAGACCTTAATGTCATTAGTGTAATAAGGCTTTAGTGCACAAAAAGAAACCCTGCTCTGCCTGCGTGCTCACTGACTTTTCGAAACGTGCTTCTACATTTACGTAACCACAGCAGTGCACTCATTTTCTTCTTCTTGCTTAATTTTTGTAGGTTCTTCTTGGATTGTGCTCACTGCAGACAAGGACGGCTTTGTGCCATTAATATTCAAAGCCACACAAGAGATAATCATAAGGGATGGAACTGACAGTTCAGAAGTCTGTGGAGGTCGCTCCTACAAAAAAAGCATCCCAATGCGACCACCAAGCAGAGTGACATAATTTCTGAACAAAGAACCCCAATGACCTTCTTTTCTCCTACAACATTCTGTGCTCTCAGACACTGAGAGACTAGAAAGCTGTCTTCACTACTTTCTGTGTATTGTAACTGCAAAATCTGTGGCTTGGTTACACTACAGCTGCATCCTCGGGTTGGCTGGACCCTCACTATTCCTTTGGACCTACTACAGTGAAGTTCACCACAGCTGCTGTTATTAATGGCTGGAGCCAAGGGACTATTGTCTACTTTGAGGTCAGGATGTTCTTGGAGGAACAGCATTATGCTAAAATCACACAGTAACAACAAATCTAGCTGGTGCAGGTGTACAGTTTAACATAAAACCCGAAGAAAATACAACTAAAGAGCTTTTATATTCATTAAGGAAAACCAGGATAGGAAAAAAAAGAAGAAAACTGTCTCAGCCTCTTTTCTGTTCCAGCTGGATCCCATGGAAACCTGCAATATTTTCAGAAATGCCTAATTTTTATATGAAAAATGTTTAATTACTAAAAAGGCTGCATCACTGTCTCCTGTCAGTGTCTTATACAGCATGTAGACTTACACATGCACACAGAAGAGAAAGAAAAAATCTTGCAAGATAAATTGAGGATCAAAGATGTTGAATGTAAATTTCATTTGGCTAAATGCAGGTGTATACACAGAACATTTCATCTACACTCCTGCATGATCAGTCAGAAAAAGAAAAGCACTTCTACAGCAGATTATTCATGCCCTAACAGAGATTTCAAAAACTGATTGTGGTGAACTGTCCCTGTTAAATAAGTAAATAAGTGCCTGTTCCTTTCCACTGACTGCAAACACAAGCTGGGGGACTGGTTTGAACAGAAACATTTGCTTGTAGCCAGGTGAATCTCACCCTGAGAGACAAGAGACAATACAGATACAGGTGAGAGTCAGGCAGGCAGGTCCATGGGAATGAAACTGTCGTGATTATGGTGATAGAAATAGGCATAAGGGAAGAAATTAATGAGCTCCCTAACTTTTCCTCATTGAAATGCAAAGAGAAGGATAAAGGAGAGTGAGCAGCCATGTGTGCAAGGGCATTTTGTACTGGAACCATGGAAAGTCGTGCCTGCTTCACCCTGTACAGCCAAGGAAACAGACAAAAAAGGACATTTAAGCTACTGTTAGGAGTTATTTTTCATACTGTGCATTTTGGGTCTTGTTTATACTCCTGGGGAGCCTTTTTTCCTCCCTGGGAACTATGTCAAGAACATTCATAAGGCACAGATACTAAAATCCAGTTATAATACTTCACCCCATACAAAGGCTGGATCAAGACAGTAGAGCTATGCTCTGAAGGACCTTAAAGGGTTTGGAGGTTTGGCTTCAGTACCATTGCAGTGATGCAGCCAGGAATCTTATAAGGAACTATTTCAATTCTTTAAAGAAGTAAACAGTTTCATTTCATTGAATTAAATGTCTTCTTCATGCAAGTATCTTCCCAGGGACAAAGGAATCATCATTCTAAATCACCAATAACCACAGGTATGCAATACCACGGAATATATTTGTACTACCTTGTTTGTAAAGATATCTTTAGGCAGCCTCAAGAAGCATTCCTGATTGTAAAAAAAAAATACTAAACAACAAATAAATATGACTTTTTAAGTATTAAACACATCAGTTACTTTATAGTTATTGGGTTAATTGGATTTCCTGCTTCTTTGAATTAGAATTGTGTTCAAATGAGTATTTGTATTACTATTGCTTTAAGAATTTGATGTAAGTCATGCTTTCCTTCACTGAAATCAGCACAAATCACTGAAATCAAACAAGTAACACAAAGGTTCACAGACATAGCATGGTGAGGGAAGACATGATCAGATTTCTAAAGGACACAGCACATTTCAAGGCAGCAGATGTATCTAATCCTGCAAATACCCTTGAATAACATCCTTGTGTCTCATAAGTCTTGGGTATTTACAATGCTTATGTTATGGCCAAGCAAAACAAAACTTAATTATAACTAACTAGAGTGATGGGAGGATCTATTTTAGAGTACTACTTAGGGACAAATAAAGGAAAAAACTACAATGAAATTGTTTTCACAAATATTATCTATTATGGGTGCTAATCTCATAGTTTGGTCCGCTCGAATTGAAGCTACTGAAACACAAAAAAATGTTACAGGGGAACTCTAGGAAGGGGGAAAACTGAACGAGCAGAGATCAGCAACTACCCAGGCATTAAAGATCCCTCCAAACTTATAACCAGGCATTTATTTGTCATTCTGTCATATTACCATTTTAGTTTTTCATGCATTACTCTTCTATAAAACACTCTGAATGTTGAGGAGATCAGAAATCAAAGGAGATTCTTTGAACAGCTATCAAAGTTTGGTTTGGTTCTGTTTGGTGGAGCTAAAAAAGAACAAATATTCAGATGACAAAACAGTTCGTTTCAGGGAGTAACTAGCTATAAAATTAAAAACTTAGTTCTGGATTTGTTATATATTGGTGACATTGTTTTCCCTGTTGTATGATTCAAAGATTAAGTAGGAGCCATTCTACCTGAAAGTGCCATCATCAACCAGCACAAATAGTCTGGTAATGAACAAGGATTCCAGTTTATCTTGTTGGACACTTAAAATTTTATAGGAAGGCTTAGGGAAAATACTGTACATCAATTAAAATTGTATAATCTTAAAGAATAGAACTGCTCCCACATTTATGTATATGCTGTTATGCAAATATGCTTGAAAACAAGGGTTTAAATCATATAGATACACTCAAAAATGGACAACAATTGAACAAAGAAATATTTGTTTTCAGATAATAATTAAGGAGAGCAGCACAGTGCAGAGTTATCTTATCTAGTGTCTATAACATGGCTGTAAAGTTAAGATTGAAAGCAATAAAAGCACTGGAAGAAGTGCTGAAGAGATTTATGCAAAGCAGAGGATAAATTTTCAGGTTTGGTTTGGATGGAAAACAGATGGAGAATCAGTGAAGTAGAGAGATAAAAGACAACTGTTCTATTAAGCACAAGCTGTACAGAAGATATTTGCAAAAACAGTGATAAAGGCATGTGGAAAGAGAGAGTTTGTACTAAACAAGTTGAGCAGAGAGGGGATTGTGAAAAGGATAAAAGCACAGACTGAGAAGCCTTCACCATCCTCCCCAAATGCTATTTTACAGGACCAAAATTGATCAGTGTAGGAAAGGGGAGTTGTTCAGATCATTCAAATGTCATGAAGCACCAACCCTGTCTTTTAGCTCCTTTTTTCACCAGCAGAAAGGACAGTCACCAGAGTAGGCAGTCACCAGAAAGGACAGTGCCCTATGGAAGAATAAGGAGACTACTGGTGTTAAGCTCGTGTCCAGAGCCACCCAGCAGGGAAGTCTGAAGTCTGTAATTAAACCAGAGGAAAGCCAGGAAGACTAGGAGCTTAAATTAGAAGTGGAAGCAGAATGACAACACTCAGTACACCAAACCAGTGGCACTCAGAAGTCTAAATGGGGTACCAGCTCCTCCAAAACATTTCCCCTGTGGGGAATAAACAACATACCACAAAGTCTAAATTTCCATTTTAATTACTCTGCATCTTTAGCCAGCACATTTATATGCATCCCAGTATATTTTTAGGAGTTGCTACAGCTTTACTTAAAAGTATAATTTGCTTCAAAGTTAAAACTCACCTTACACTTTCCATAAGTTGCATGCAACAGTCTGCTTTCTTTTCATGTTTTTTTTTTTTTTGTACTGGCCCACTTCTTGAGAAAGTGCTAACGACAAAAGTTCTGTATTCCACATGGACTTTTTCTTTTTTTGATTTTTAAAATGGTTGCATGAGAACAATAATAAAACAATATACAAATGAAACCCAGCAAAATCAAAGTAGTCTGAAATTCTGCTGGCCAAATTATGATGCTGACTATGCACAAGGAAATATTATTTCGTTATTCTTTATAGTAGCTAAAAAGTGAGATATCACAGCAGGAAGTGTATAAAGGAGGCCCTGCATTACCCTCAACTAGTTCTTCCATTCTTCCCTCTATTACACTAGAATAGTATTTTCTATACTCATGTGAATTTCTTTAATATATTTTCAATCACTGAAATAGTATCAACAGTATCATCAAGCCTAACTTCCTTTCCCCTGATTCTCATTTTCCTCTGTATTTCCAAGCTTGGATGATGAACTTATTTTTAGCTATTTTTACTTTCAGGTTTTCCTGCCTTAACAGAAAACCACAAGCCCTGGACCATTTTCCCACCCAAAATGTAGCTGAAAAGACTATCTCTCTAACCCAAAACAGTGCCAATTATTCTGAAGTAACTCCTGTCAGATGTTTGTCTAACTTCTTAAAAAACCCAACATACAATACCTGGTAGCACTAACCCATCCTTTAGAGCTGAACTCATCTGGCCTGACTTTAAAGCACATGAGGTTAGGCAAGGTAAATCCCAGGAGTTATGAAATTTCACATATGCTAGTATTATTTTCCATTGTCACACACAGCTGAAATTAATTTATGTATTAGTGGTTTAATGTTAATAGTAATTTTATATATTTATATATATGTTAATTAATCAATGTTATGGTTTCATTTTTTTAACAGACTGAGGCAATTTCACAGTCTTGATGTCAAACGCAAACTCACTTTGCTGAGGTTCAGTAGTTCCTGACAGTGTTATTATCTAATTGATAAGGAGGGAGCTGCCATTATCCCTCAGCTAATGACATTGGTGTACCCCTCATTTGAGTCTCCAAAGTGGGAAGGATCCACCCCTCCTGTGCAGGTACCATGGCATCTTACCAGCCAAGGCAGCACACTGCCAGGAGAGCATCCAAACACCACAGGATGACCCTACAGACAAAACCAAACAAACTCTGGGCAAATGCAAACCTTTAGGTCACTTCAAAGGCAACAGTCACTTCTTTCCTGTCAAACACACTTAATAAATTTAAAAAACATAAAAGGCAGTATAGAAAGACACAGTTCTCAAACATTATTTTATCAAAATATTACAAAATTCACAATGATTTACTAATTTTAGCCATCAAAAAATAAACTTTTGCTGTGTAAGAAAAGGTCTGATGCCCTTATGGAAATTTAGCAGGAGGTGAAGTTTTCCAAAGCAATACCAGTGATAGGACTTCTCATTCTCCATTGGACCCCTCTTCATTCATCCTGCAGTCACTGAATGGAAACACACAGACCCAAACATTTATGGGGTTAAAAATACCAACCAAAACACTTTTAAAGTGGATCCATTTCTCAATCCAACCCACAGTTCAGCTGCACAGTTGTGCCATCAGAGAAGGCAGACCAACAAATACTAACATGCCTCCTGCCATCATAGCTCATTCCTTTTATCTGTCAGTGAATTCCATGTCTCTCTAAATATCAATAAATTTCTTTTTAATTGTAATACTTCAGAGCATTTTCAATATGACTCATAGCATTTATTACGTTTCCTACCTCAGACAGCATAACACCGTCTAATTTGTGTAATGCTAATTGCTTCCCTTGCTATCTTTGCCTCAGAAACTTAGTTCACCTAAGTCAAAAGAAGAAAAGTCAGAATACTGGCTCCACTGCAAAGCACTGTCAAAGTTTCCCTTGAACTTCAAGCAAGTCACGATTTCATTCAGTTTGTAAATATTCTTATGCTCATGTAACTTGTACACAGCTGTCATCTCCATTTCCACGTCTACCTTTCCTCATTAACATTTTATTTAGATATCAATGATACTGTTATCAGCACAAAATGTAGTGACGCTGATCTTCATTGATACACTGTTATCTCAAAACACTTGAACCTCTTAATAGCATAAAAGAAAACTGTGCATGACAACAGTGTGCCAGAAATGCAGGATTAACCCAAGCAGCAGCAAAGATCAAAGAAGTACTTTTGCAGATTAGTTACATAAAAGGAAAATGGAAAATTTATCTGCAGGAGACAGAAGTATCTAGGACTGAATTGTTTACAGGCACAAGGAAGGGTTCTCACAGCAACATTTACAGAGAAGGAGAAAAGATGTGTATATATGGTGGCACAAGGGAAAGGGAATCCAGATGCCTACCAGAAAGATTAAGATTTGAACAATCCCTTTCACAAGATATTGTTAAGTATCTGTAATTATGTGATTTGTGTATCAGCTTGGTTCTGGATTCAACTCAGTTACAAGGATGTGTAATTTAAAAGAAGATACTGTTTGCTCTGAAGATGTATGCCTGGAAATGCCCTTGCAAAGATTATTCCAAAGGAACACTGTCATATCAAAAATCCTTGTTTACAACAGGGCTGATTTACACAACTCAATTTTAAAATGGAAAGACTCTTAAGAGGATATCTTATTTTCAACATACATTATGCTGCTCTGGTTTTGTGTGTTATTTATACAACAAACTGAGAAGCCACAAGACTGATTTTTACTTTGTAGTACTTCCACAGCAGCACAAGAGTATTAGATTGGCATAGAGCTTTATTGCAGGGTCTTTACTCCAGGTCTGGAGGGTCTGTTTTGACTATTCACAGTTTGGATCCTTGTTTGGGGCAGCTGTCTGTTAAATACTTGAAAACTTTTCTGTCCACTAGGTCTCCCTTGAGTTTCCTTTTCTCTATGCAACACCACTCTTCAGCTCCTCTCACAGACATCCATCCTGGATCTCATTTCTCTGCCCTATGCCAGCGTGCATTGTCTTTCCTGAACTGCAACAGAGTGGGCAGAACTCAGCTGAAGGCCTGTTTCAGACACTGAAAAGCAGTGGTGCAGGTTGTTACGCACAGAAAAAATAGGCTGTCACAGCGTGAACCACTGCAGGGGGTGATAAACATTCCTGTGTGAGTTTTGTACATTTCCCATGCCTTCTTCCCCGTGTAGGAAACAACCAACTGTTTAAAAACGAATATACACAACATTCTGAGTCTCCTTTGTCTCTACAACAACCAGCAAAGTGTTGTACCTGTGCAGTACGACCTGCTAGGGCAGGCTTCAGGTGACCTGTACGGTAGCTGCTTTAGGAGAGGTGTGGTAGCTACAGCTGCAGAGAAAAGCAGCAATTCCCACCCTGTCACTGTTCTAACCACCAAAATTTGCACGGATCCTCTCCATTCCTCAAAGCAGGGAGCCACAAGGAATCCCCTGCAAGACTTCATGCTACAGAGCACAAAATTCATTTTTTCCTGTGCTGTGGAAATCCTGTGACCCCGTCTGGCTGTACTCAGCCAAGCCGAGCAGACACAATACAATGATCCTGTTCACACACCCCCCAGCACTGTCTGGCTTCTTCTGACAACATGATATTGACTCAGAATGAGGCAATTTTCTGCAAAATTGCTCATCTTATATTATTTTCATTACTAATCAGCTCCCAGAATGAAGAAGAAAAATTTTTAACCTGATAATAAAAAACACATAAAACATCTGTATCTTTTAGCTGCTGATCCTAGGCTTTACCATATCATATTTTAGAGGTCTAAATTACATGGTTGTGCCTCATTAAGTTTTCCCATTAAGAAATACAATTATGAGATCAATTTGCTCATTCAGTAGTGTCCATAGACTAGATTAAATATATTTATGTTTTAAATTTATGCTTATGAAGCTAAGAGAAACTATCTTTAAATTTTTCTTTTCCCTTGTAACATTATGTTCTTTACATGTGTACAAGTTCAGTAAGAGCAAAGAAAAAATCTAGATAGCAAATCCAGCAACTCTATGTATCTCATCACAACCATTTCACCTTCCTTCCCTGCCATTCCCTCCCTCCAGAAGGTATTCATAACTCTTCTGTCTCTGACTCTCCTATATTCTTATTAATGTTGTGTTTCAACTAATTCGAAAAGCAGACACCCAAATGATACAACAAATTAGGTTATGAGAAGGCAAATCTGCTCTCCATGCAGGGCTTGAGAATAGATTTGTGAGTCTGCTCAGTGTTTAAGGATAAGCCTGACTCAATGCAATCACATGTTTTTAAAAGCCAAGATGTGTGCTTTAAATGAGCATGACCACAGGAAATGATTTCTCTAATTTCAGCCTTTTAAAAACACTTCCTTGCATAATTTCATTGAGCCATTTTCTACCTTACAGACTTACCCCAGGGGGTTCTAGGTTGTTATAACCCCCAAAGTCACAGCCACATTGTATGTATCAGCAGTGAACAGCTTGGAAAGTCTGGAAAAGAAAGAAAGAAAACCAAAGATATTTATTTGTAGTACAGCTGCTGAGGAACAACCACTGTGCCTATGCATATTGTGGCTGTGTGACCAGCCATGGCTCATGGCTGCTGGCCAAGCAGCCTCCAGCCTTTTTCATGCTGTTCTACATGTCAAAATAACCAGGCTGTGGTTACACAAATAGGACACACACTGTAGGGCATGGAAATAAACAACTGGTGTAATAATAACTACCTGCACACCATTCTGGCACTCTCATAGGTTGAGTCAATTCCGTTTCAATGGAAATATTATTTTGCAGATTTTCAACTAACTCTGAGCTTTGTGATATTTTCAGTTCATTTGTTGAACTCTATTAGCAGTTTACATATAACACAAGTTACATGATGAAAATAAGTCTTTAAAAGTACTTAATTATATAATTATATGCATAGGAAACAAAAATAGACATTTACCATGAAAATGTCTCTGAGGTATTCTTAAACTGTGGTCTCTGTGGTTTAAATATTTATTTCTGTTTATTAATATGAATGGTCAATTTAAGTTTTATATTTAAAAAATAGTGAAATCATTGCTGTTCAACAGAATTCTTTGTGAGACTAAAATTATAGTCAGAAAACTGTTTTTGTCTAATAAAGCCAGCTGGTGGCTCAGGGTCCCAGACACCAAGGGACAATCCTGCTTGGTCAGACTCACCACTGAGGAAAATGTAATGAAAATTATGAAGGTAAGAACAGATTACACATTTGTGTAACAGAACTTCTTGGGAAATTGGCTTGACTGAGCCGTTCAGGTAAGCCAGTGATGGGGAAGAGGGAGGTGGGAATGTCTTTTGCCAAATGGTTTCAAGGCCAGGCTGTTATGGGGCTGAGAAACCTGGTCTAGTGCAAGGTCTCCCTACCTGCTGCAGGGAGTTGGAATGAGATGATCTTTGGGGTCCCTTCCAACCCAAACCATTCTATGACTTACTATTTAAAATTGTATATCTCTGAAAATTACCAAGTTTTAATGTGAAGATGGTCTGATGGCAGTTTGGTCAGTCAGACTCACAGATGTGTCTTACATATTTGAATCTGTCCACAGTTCTGTGTTAAACCTTCCTTCATTAACTTCAGAGCTTTTTTGTGCTGTTGTTTCCCCTCTGTACAGGCACTCATGCTATATGGCCAAGTCACCACCTAGTGTTCTTCTTTTGCCAAGTTGGAGCTACTTACATATTTGACCTTGCAACTATTTTAAGCATTTTGTTTTTCCCACACCTTTGGCAGCTCTTTTTATGGCACCTTTTCCAGTGCTCCAGCATCCTAGCAGGAGTGTGGGTTTCAAAACTGGTACAATGATCTGGTACACTGCTCTGCAGTGCTGAGGAGTGGCAAAGTGGCACAGTCACACAATATAATTAACTTTTTTAAGAGCCTCAGAGACTTACAAAGAGCTATGCTCAAAACAATAAATCAGGACCAGGTAGGTTGTATTGCAGTAGTTCTGCATTGAATTTAGATGGCTTCTCACTTCAGTGTGACCACCTCATGGGGTGGGATACATAACACCAGGGCCCGGATGTTCTCGCTCTGGAGGCATCTCTGCTCTTCTGTGCCACTTCCTCAGGCCTCTCCAGGAGCCATACCGCTGTGAGCAGGCTGTGGGTCCTGTGTGGAAGTGTCACACCGTGGATGACCCCTGGGGACAATGGAAATGACAAAAGCAGGACAATCACCTCCTTAGCCTGGCAGGTGATGCTTTGCTGGATGCCAGCCATGCTCGGGGGTGCATCAGGCACAGCACTGACCTGGTCACGGGAGGGCACTGTCCCTCTCTGTTCTGCTCTGGTGTGGCCGCACCTCGAGTTCCATGTGCAGTTCTGAGCGCCACAATATAAAAAGAACATCTGAAGGAGGGCCACAAGGATGGCAAGGGTATGGAAGGAAAGTCTTATGAGGAGCAGCTGAGGTCACATGGTTTGTCCAACCTGGAGGAGACTGAGGGGACATCTCATTGTGATCTTCAACATCCTCATGAGGGCCAGCAGAGGGGCAGACACTGATCCCCCTGGCAAGCATTGACAGGAGCCGGGAGAATGGCATGAAGATGCATCAGGGGAGGTTTACACTGGATATCAGGAAAGCGCTCTGCACCCAGAGGGTGGCTGCCCACTGGAACAGGCTCCGCAGAGCAGCGGTCCGAGCACCAAGCCTGAGCTGAGGAAGCGTTCTCAGGCACACGGTGCGATTCATGCGGTGCGCTGCGCACAAGAGCTGATCTCGATGGTCTTCCTGGGTGCCTCCCAGCTGCGGACATTCTCTGATTTGTGAGTCCCCATCACCTCCCGCCGCCCGCTCAGCGCCCGCGGCCCCTCAGGGGCGCTGTGGGGATCGGAGGCGGCACCGGTGCGAGGCGCCCGCCCCGTGCAGGCCCCGCCCGCGGAGCCATAGAGCGCCGCCGCCGTCGCAGAGCGGCCGGGCGGGTGGAGTGGTGACGGCGCCCCCCGCGGCCGGGCGGAGCTGGGCCGGGCGGTGCAGGAGGGGCGGGCCGGGTCCTGCGGGAAGGCGGTGCCCGCCACAGCCCAGCGCCGCCGGGGCTGCAGGGCCCGGGGCCGCCTCAGCGGAGCCAGGCCGGGCCGCCGGCAGGGCGGGTGAGCGTGGCCGCGGCGGGGCGGAGAGGCGACGGGCGGGCCGGCGGGAGGCGGGGAGGAGCGGGGCGGGCGGGCCCGCGCAGGCAGCGGCGGCGCAGGCGGGAGGTTTGTGCGGGCTCCCGGCCCGCCGCTGCCCTGGCCGCTCCGTGCAGGGGGGTCCCTGCAGCGGCTCCTCTGTTCCTGGGAGTGGGACGGGCACCGCGTTTCGCCGACACCCGGCTGTAGTGTGACACCTGCCCGGGGAGCCGCGGCCGGGCCGGGCGCTGCAGGAGGCGGTGTGGCTTTGGGCACAGGAATGCACTGGTCACTCTTGCTCTTTTTGCTTTTCCAGGGCAGCTGGGATAGTGAAAACGCCCGTTGTGACACAGGAACCTCTCCAGACGGCCCAGGAGGCTTTAGCATCTTTCAGTGCCTTGTGAGGCACATTATCTCGCATCTCCCTGCCATCAGTAAGTATTGCCCAGCAGTGTGGGTTCTGAGCACAGGGAACATCCAGTGTTAATTTTCCTGGAACTGGTCATTGCTTAACATGACTGAGTTTGGTTATGGAGGAGAGGCCGGGTAAATGGTGGAGAAGTTGCACTGGAAGTATCTTGAGTACTCTCCTGTGAGGCAGGATTCAGTGTACTTAAACTTATCCCTGACAGACATTTCCTTAATTGGCTCGTACAGATTATGAAATTCATGGAGTACTTTCCCCTCCTCTCCAAGGTAACCTGCTTCAATGCTTAGCTGTCACATATAGTCAGAATTTTTCCTTAATAGCTGACCTAAATCTTTGTTGAAACTAAGCTGATTATTATCATGCCCTGTCCAGAGTATACCTGGAGACCAGTGGATGGATGTTCTGTCACTGGGCTGGTGAATGTTCTCTGGTTCCCACTCACAATCTTCTCCAGACAGAGAACCCATCTCCTGTGTTTCTCTGATCCCTTAGCCTTGTTGGGCATTTCTATCATCTTGAACTCAGAAGTAGGTTCAGTGGAGGTGCTGTTAGCAATGAGGAAGTAGGGCAATTATCTTCCTTGTGTATCTCCATCCCTCTTAAAACATTCCAGAATGAATTATTCTTACTTTGCAAAATATCTCACATTACTGAAGTATTCAGCTTGTGACTCATTGTAAGCCACATCCTTTTTTGCTATACCTCTACCTAGGAAATTATTCCTGGAGATGTATCCAAGTTGGCAGGTTTTGGGTTTTTTTTACTAAGTATATTGTTTGTACTTGTTATTAGGTTGAGAAGATGTTACTTTGGTCATAATAACATAACTTTCTATACAATTTTTATATTCAAAATCCATTCTTGCAATCCTCTTCCTACGAGTTTAGGTTCATCCACAAATAATTAAAATACTGAGTGGTGCCAAAGCCCTGCACATTGTGATAAACTTTTCCAGTTCGACAGTTTTTAGTCTCAAACAACTTTCTTCTTGTTCTTTGTGTTTCTTACTAAAACTGCAACTCATTCTGTGCCATGGCTTTACATCTGAGCCAAATTTTGTGGAGATCTGAAATTAGGAAACCATCAATTCCTTTGAACTGGCTTTTGTGCACGGAGTAGGGATTGCTCACAGCTCAAAAACTAGAAGTTAGTGTAAAATCCTGAAGTTTTCCCAAGTGTTGATGCCTTGTGTATGCCTTCTTTTAAATTCTTTTTTCTTTCATTTCCTCAGAAAAATCTGCTCTCATCCTAATTCTCTTCAAAATTGCATTTACTTTCTTAGACAGCTTTCTGGGATAACCATCCAAATGCCTCATTCTCACATGCTTAATACAGGATCAGATTTGTAGATAATACATTAATGCTTGGTTATACTTGCAAGGGGTGACTTTATCTGACCACAAGTGCTCCGGGAAGTTGAGAGTGAGCAGCAATATTTTGAGAATTGTTGATATTGAAGTAAATAGAAAATATTCTGAGAACAGCAAGTTACTGATTAGAATGAAAGGACTGGTCTTGTGATGAAAATGCAGCAGAAATCTGACGGTAAGCCTATAGAAAACAGAAAAGTTTCTTTCTCTTAAAATTGCATTTCATAGTGGAAACATCATAAACGAAAAATTACTGGGCTGTGAATTAAGCGTAGGTGAACATTGTGTTTATATTGACTTCACTGGAAGGAAGAGTCCAGCACTGGCAGGGTCATAAGCTAAGTAATCATCCAGGTACTGTCCTCTAGAATAATTTATTTTTCCTTCTCATTCTGTCTGTGTAGATGTTCCACTTTGAAAGCCATGGAGCTGGGAAAGGCGAAGCTCCTGCGCACCGGCCTCAACGCCTTGCACCAGGCCATCCACCCAGTGCACGGGCTGGCCTGGACGGACGGCAAGCAGGTGATCCTGACCGCGCTGCACCTGCACAACGGGGAGCCCGCCTTCGGCGACTCCAGCGTGGTGGGGCAGTTTGAGCACGTGCATGGGCTCTACTGGGGCCCCTGTCCCGCCGAGGCGCCGGCCCTGCTGGCCGTGCAGCACAAGAAGCACATCACCATCTGGCAGCTCTGCTTCAACGGCGCCGACAGGAACAAGCTCCTGGTTTCCCAGGTGTGCGACATCAGCGAGCCCTACCCCGTGCTCCCCCAGGGCTGCGTGTGGCATCCCAGCAAGGAGGTCTTGGCCGTGCTGACCACCCGGGACGCCTCTGTGCTGCCCTCTGTCCACCTCGACAACTCCAGAATTAACGCGGACATCAAGGGCAGCGGGCTCATCCACTGCGCCTGTTGGACCAAGGAAGGCAACCGCCTGGTTGTGGGGGTGGGCAGTGCCCTCCATTCCTACATTTGGGACGATGCTCAGAAAACACTCAGCGCTTGCTCTTTTTGCCCGATCTTTGATGTGGGAGGCTACATCTGCGCCGTGGAAGCCACGCAGAATTTACAAGTTGCTGTTGCCACCGAGCTCCCTCTGGACAAGATTTGTGGCTTAAATGCTGGTGTTGCCTTCGAAGTTCCATCGAGCGTTGAAACTGAGTCCTTCCCCTCGCAGTCCAGCTTGTGTGGGGAGGAAGAGTATTCTTTGGATGGGGGGAAGAAGTCACTGGAGTCTGAGAAGCCCTTGTCTGTAGTTACATCTCCTGTGGATCTAACTCACATACTTTCTAGCAAGCAGAGTGCTGATTCCAGCCCTCTCCTTCACCTGAGGCCCAAGGACTACCTGACGGGAAGTGGCCAGGATTCCTCACACCTCATCTTGGTGACTTTTGAAAGAAAGGTTACCACTACTAAAAAAGTGAGCATCCCAGGCATTCTTGTTCCTGATATAATGGCTTTTGACTCCAAAACTCAAACTGTATCTGTTGCCTCCAATACTTGTAATGTTATTTTAGTCTATTCACTGACTTCATCCAATTTACCCAATATTCAACAAATTCAGCTAGAGAAAAGCGAGAAGCCGAAGGGGTTATGCTTCTTGACCAATAAATTGTTACTGATATTGGTTGGAAGACAAAAATTCTCTGACCCTGCTTTTCTTCCTTCCTCAAGATCAGACAAATACATGATCCGATTGATGATTAAAGAACTGATACTTGAAATGTGTCCTTCAAAGGCTGTGTCAGCTGATGGCAGCTCCAGTTTGAACCTTTCCAGTGTTACTCATGATCCCTCTAGAGATGTCCACCCACTCAGCCGTGGGCTCCTGATTCCAGATCGCTCTGCCCTCCAGTCCCCCACAAGCCGAAGGAAGCTCATTGAAGAAATCAAGAGTCCTGCTTATGAGCAAAACTTGGTGTTGAACATCAGCGACTTCAAAGAGAAAAAGATTTCCATGAATTTTCCTCCAGCTGTCAAGACTCTGGATGCTGAGCCAGTTAATCGGAGCGTGGCACTGTCTAATGCTTCAAACAGGCCAACATCCCCAAAAAAGCAGCATGAGGCACCTTCCAAAATATCCACTTCTTACAAGAATAACCTCTTCAGTGAGAAGGAGGCGAGTTACTTTTTGAGAAATGTGGAAAAATTGTCTGGTAATTTCACAGAACTGCAGCACCATCTTTCTGAATTAACTGAGCTGCTAAAATCTGGGAAGAGAAATCTTCCAGTGTACCCATCTTCTCAGGAACCATCGTTTATTAAAATCACCTGCCAGGTAATTTTAATATTGGAAGCCTTAATGGTGAAACCTGTTTATGGCTGTATGTTCTTTGTAATGCTCAAGTAACAGTCAGTAGGATTAGATTTCCATTCTGTTCCTGCAGGTAGTTATATATGGTTATAAATCCCATTACTCTGCAGACTTCCAGTGTTTTTAAAGCAATGGGATATCCTGGAATGTGCAGCTCCCTGCTCCACCTCACACTGGGCCAAACCCCTCAGATCTGCAGTGAGGCTGCTGGGACTCCAGAGGACTCACATATTGCAGCCCAGCTGCAGAATTAAAGCCCTTTATAGAGATCTAGGAAGGGAATGCTTTTCCTAGGCAACATCTAAAGCTTCCTGTATAGAAATTTAGACAAGTGAAGATTTCCATGTGTGGGAATTGGTATCAATCTCCTGCTCTCCTGTGAGGAAAACTAAAATAATGGAGACTGAAACAAAAGCAAATTGCCCTGGCTTTGAAACAGAAATGTTGCTAATTAGCATTGAGAGCACCATCCAAGGAGGAAAGAGACCTTTAGGGACACAATAGATAATTCCATTAACATGGCTTAAAAATGGATTTAAAGTGAAATTTCATATGAAAAACACATTGTTTGGCTGAAAGATTTGCTCTTGCAAATCTCATGCTAGAAAGGGTAAATTACTTGATTATCAAAACCTGGCAGAGATCTACTATGTCATTTCTAGAATTCAGATTAATTAACCTTAGTCAATATTCAAAGTAATTTAACCTGCCATTTTCCTTTCAATTACCTCTTGCTTTTAAGCTTTATTATTGAAAAAAGTTCTAAATTTTGTAGCATTGAATTCAAATTCTAGATCATATTCCCTCACTCTCTTCACTGTCTTCCATTGTAAACATTTAATAATTGTAATAACAGATTTAAAAAATGCCTTTCTGTGCCCAACTGGACATATTCTTTGAAGATGCTTTTTGGATTTAAGGCTTGGGGCAGTGATGGTCAGGGGTGGGACAAATAATCCCTTCTGACTTGTGAGTCTGTTCCTCACCCCAGCATTCATGAGCACGAGTTCTCACTTCTGAAGCTTTGGATCAGGGATGGGTGGGGAGAGGTGGGGAGAGAAAACCTGAAGCTTTACAAGCTCCCTGGGGAAGTCCCTCACAGATGGAAGGATGGGGATGAGGATTGTGCTGTGGATGAAGCTCATGGTTTCTCCAGAAGCAGTGCATGACTTTCTCCCCTGTTCTGACGTGCTGCATAAGCACTTTCCTTGCTGCTGTCACTCATGAACACTTTGACAGCTGAGACTTCAAAGGATAAATCTTGCAAACGGGCCTGAATGTGTGAAGCATTTGACTTTCTGTAAATTATGCCACTGAAGACACGTCTGTGATCCTGTTGTGATTAGTGCCATTTTAACTATACATCACAGTAGCTAATGACTGTTGCTTGCATTTTCAGAGACAGCTTTCCAAAAGTGATGCAGATGAAAGTCGGGCTGTTCTCCTCTGTGGTGGTAAACTCCGCCTAAACGTCGTCCAGCAGATATTCAACCTCTCCCTTGTAGAAATGCAGCACGGTATGTTGGGATTATCCAAGACTAAAACACTTCATACACCTTACCAGAGAAGCTGTGGCTGCTCCATCCCTGGAAGTGTCCCACAGCCAGGTTGGATGGAGCTTGGAGCAGCCTGGTCTAGTGGAAGGTGTCCATGCCCATGGCAGGGGAGTGGAACTGGATGAGCTTTAAGGTCCCTTCCTACCCAAACCATTCTGTGGTTCTGTGTGTCACTCTTAGTGAGCAATAGCAATATGCATATTCCATCCAGGGAAAAACCCAAGAAATAAATAATGAAAGATGAATAAAATTTTGCCTTTTGTTTTTTTTTAATAATGTGAAAATTCTTCTTTGAATCTTCTTTTACTGAGAAGAGTCTTTTCATTATTAAAAAAAAAAAAAGAGCAAGCTTACTTATTGACGCCCTTATCAAGTAGCTAGTTATACAGGAAAATTGCTTTCAGCCAGTGTTTTGTTTTCAGCCGTTCTATAGAGAGAAGTCTGAGTAGCAAGGAGAGTAGGGTTGACTGGTTTGGGAGTACAGTGTTCTATATTTGAATCTGTGGCTTCAGCATCTAGACTTGCTGTAGGAAATCCTGTAGCACAGAAGCAGCTCTGTACACTTCAGCAGTGCATTTCACATCAGGTTTTGCTGTGAGGAAGACTGCCTCTCTTGCTGCTGTGTTCTCCTCTGCTGTTACCAGTTCATGCTGTGCCCATTCCACGTGTCTGTGTACATATCAGTTTTGAGTGTCTCACTCTGGGCAGAAGTCGAAAACACACTTGGGGGTATGATTTCTCACTACTGCAGGTATTCCCTGTGCTATATTCCATCTACTTGCCCCCTGTATCTGCTCTCCCCCTGCTTTCAGATCACTGGGCAGCAATCCCAAAGCCTAAGGCTGCTGTTCTTGCCATTGTCCAAGTTTTATTTCTCCTAAAGAATTCTAGAGGGAGTATCTTTGTTTGAAATATACAGATGCAAAGTAGAAATGGTATTTTCAAATCATGAGTTGTATTGATTTTCAAGTTTGGTCCAAATTAAGCCAAAAGATTAGATGGTTGTGTGCATTTAAGCTACAATCTTCTTGTGACGTTACTTGTGACGTAAAGTTACATAATAGAAATTTACAAACAGCTGGAAATGCTCCTCTGAATTCCCTTACCCCTCGTGAGCTCTATCTTTTTGCTTTATCAGCTTAATGGATAAAAATATAAAAATTTTTTAGCTTATTTATGTTGGCAGAAGTCAGAGTTTCAGATTCAAATTGTAGAGAAAAAAAACTAGTGATAAAGTCAAATAGTAAATGGCCCAGAGATTTTGGGTTTGTACAGTACTGTTAAGTGTTCCTTCCTTGTATTTCTTGGAATTAAGTATAGTGAAATCATGTAATAAAAGCAATTTCTAAATTGTCTTTATTACAATGATTTGTCATTTAATTTACTAAATCTCTGCTTTTTATAGTATCTGTGTAGCTTTAGCACTATGAAGTAGCTTATCAATACCTAATTAAAACCAAGTGTGGATGCTTATGAATTCTGCTCAGAATTTCAATCCTCCTCCTCATTTGAGGCATTTATTATTGTCTCCTCTCCTAATGTCAAAATCCATCATAGTTGCCAAGTGTCCTTTATTTTTGAGATTGTACAACCTGTATATTTTCATACTTTTTCTTTTCTAGAAAGTTGTAAATATACCGAAGCATTTAATTCTAGAAGAAATTTGGTTTTTACCTTAAAGGTAAAAAGGTACCCTAATTACACAAAGATTTATCAACAGCCATGTGCTTGTCTTCCCAGGTTCCTCTTGGATCGTCCTCACAGCAGACAGCGAGGGCTTCATCCCGTTAATGTTCACGTCCGCACAGGAGATCCTCATCAGAGACGCCACTGCAAAAGGCTACAGTGCCCGCTCCTCCAAAACTCTGGACATCATCAGTTCCACACAGGGGTGTAGATCCACTTCTTCTGAAAGCCTGGACATCACCAGTTCTCTGGAAGTACTGAGGGACTGCTCCTCCAAGACCTTGGACAGCATCAGCCCTTCAGAACAGCCCAGCAATAAAATGTAGTTTTTGGCAGTGGTTTTGCAATACCTCTCTGATGATGGGAGGCTTTTATGTTTACTGTATGGGACTGCAAATTATTCACAACAGTCTCAAATGTCTGTACAATTTCTATAATTTTTGTTGCATTGTAAATTATTTATTTGATTCTTGGAAATGTTAACTTTTTTTTATACTGAGCAGTGTTTTTTAACTATGTCTCTTGAGGTACAGATGAGGTTGAAAATGTGCATTCTTACAGGTTTCTGAGCTCAAGTTTCCATCTTGGTCTTTAATACATTGGTGGTTTTAGATAATAGCAAACTTGGATAATAAAGAAATCTTTGAAAATGCTGCATTGTCCCCCATTTCCTCTTTTCTGCCAGAGCCTGAAATATTGCGCTGGTGTTGTTTAAGAGTGCACCTGGGTAAGCACCTAGCACTGGTGTAAGCACCAGTGGAAGGTCATGGAGTTTGGGACAAAATAGGATTATGAGAAATATCCATATTGTATGGAAGCAAGATCCTTTTCCCCTCCTGTACCTGCCCATAACACTTCTCTGCTTCCATCTCTGGATTTAGGGAAGTGGTTGCCACATGTCTCATCCAGCTAAAGTCTGACAGAAGAAAATGTTCTATGGGCTTTTGTAGTGAGAGAGAGAGAGAAAATGCAATGGAGAAATGTAGAAAAAGTTTATGTAAGCACAAGTTTATGTAACATGATTGCAGCACTGAAGAAAAGACTAATCCAAGATTGCTCCCCATAAAATCACAGCATGATAACTTTAAGCAGTTTATCAGGCTTTCACAGTGGCACTTACCGTGTGAGAAGGCATCAAGCAGCTAGATTATAGAATTGGAGCTGCTGTCTCAGGACAAAGATAATCTCCTTTTTTTTTTTTTTATTGCCTATTTGGAAATTTAGCTGCTGTCAAACGAAATATATCCACAAAAACACAGTATTAAAGATACAACACTAGCAAAAGCTGCAGAGAGCACTCAGCATTGGGTGGTGAAACTACGAGTTACAGCTTTTGATGAACGGGGAAGAAGGAAAACAGGTGAAATACTTTGGTAGTTGTGGACTCAATCCTTTACATAACATACCTTCTCAGTGATGGTCGCTGTTTCATCAAAAGGTGGACCATGATTACACCTGTCCTTACCAGGAAGTCACTGACACCTCAGCACTGGATGTGGGTTCAAAGCAGGCTGGATGCTGGGGATGGTCCATGTTTCTCCACAGCTGCCTGACAGTCCTTTTTCATGCCTCATCCTGGTTCCAACATCCCACTAAGCCATGGGAGGAGAGGGCCAGAGCTGAACACTCTTGACTCTGCAGAACACCTTGACTTTGAATTTCTCATGCCTCAAATGTTTCTTCTGTAATTTTGTTATGTAGCCAAAGAGTGTATAAAAATCAGCTGCTTATTTTGGAATAGTTCCTATTGGTGTTAGATTGACAAGAGAAAGTGTCTCCCACCAGAAGTGTGCTCAGTCTCAGGCTGCACCAAACAGACCTGTGGAGTTCTTGCAGCTGCCCAGGTGAGCACCAAGGACTTACCTGTGCACAGAGCAGTGCCATGTGGGGTAAGTGGAGCAGACACAGCAAGGGCAGGACACCTGCAAAAAGCTGTTAATAGTTTGGTCAACAGATTACACTGGCTCTTCATGGTGTGCTCTGTGCACGTGGACAAATACTGCATTTAAAATATAATCCTAGGAATCTTGGAAAAATAAAATTCTTATGTTGAGGGACTTGCTTATTTAATGGAATCACAGAATCATGTGGGTTGGAAGGGACCTGAAAGATCATCTAGTTCCAACCCCTGCTGTGGGCAAGTGTAGGGCAATAGAATATAAGAAAGTAAAGATAGTGTAGAAAGTAATCTTACTCCCAAGGGGTTGCAGCTGGGCCAATTAGCAAAGATTAGGAAGAGGCCTGAGTTTAACAGGCCACAGCTGTAACCAATGAGAAGAAGAGTGCTATAAAAGAGTGGGGTGGCTGCTTGAGAAAGGAGCTGAAGTCAGTTAGCTACTTTGTGAAGGAGTCAGTGCTCTGAGGATCTGCCCATGAGAAACAGCAAGAAGGTATGAAACTTTTGCAGTAAGGAAACAACATCATGGAACCCCTGCAATAAGATGACAACAGGCAAGGACACCTTTTACTAGACCAGGTTGCTCCAAGCCTATCCAGCCTGGCCTTGAACACTTCCAGGGATAAAGCATCCACAGTTTCTGTGAGCAATTTGTGCCAGTACCTCACCACCCTCACAGAAAATAACTCCTTCCTAATGCGTAAACTAAACCTGCTCTCTTTCAGTTTAAAGCCATTTCCCCCTTGTCTATTACCACATGCTCTTTTAAAAATTCCCTCTCCAGCTCTCTTGTAGGCACTGGAAGCCCTGAGGCCTCCCCTAATTCTTCTCCAGACTGAACAACCCCAGGTCTCTTAGCCTGCCTCCACAGCAGAGCTGCTCCAGCCCTCAGAGCATCATCATGGCCTCCCCTGGACTCACTCCAAAAGGTCTGTGTCCTTCATATACTGGGGGCCCCAGAGCTGAACACAGGACTTCAGGTGGGATCTCACAGGACTTCTCCCTCACCTTCTGTCCATGCTGCTTTTGATGCAGCCCAGGTCACTTTTGGCACACTGATGCACAACAAAAGCACATTAATGCACATTTGGCTTTCTGGGCTCTGAGCACACATTGCCAACTTATGTTGAGCTTCTCGTCAACTAACACACCCAAGCATTTCAGGGCTGCTTGATTTCAAATCAAAGTGCTATTTCTAAACTTATGGGATGATTTTCACCAAAGCTGAATGTTAAAAGAAAGCCAAATAGTTGGAAAAAGTACCAAGCCTAATCCAAGAAACCTTAAGAGTAGACTGCAGGTTTTAAAAAACTCTCTTCTCTTATGGCTTTTCCTTCATGCCTACAAGTCCCTTTGAGAATTCTGGAGTTGCCCATTTTCTCTGCTAGGCCAGCTCAGTACAGCTGAGACTTTGCCAGGAGTCTGGGGTGGCTGCAGTTCTGCTTCATCCCACACTGATGTCAGCAGGTACTTCCGTGCACCGAGACTCATGATCCAATATGTCCAGCAACTGTGGGAATTGTTGAACCTGCTGGATGTGGAAATGTGCAGATTCTATTCTATGACTTTGAAGGTGACCAGAGAGGGAGTTTATTTTGGAAACACAAGGGAAGTTAAGTCCTCATGGGCTTCGGCCAGTTTGAACAGAAACTTCTCAGCCAATGTAAACCTGTTACATCATCATGGTGACAGGCCCTAGGCAGACAAAAACATTCTCTAGGTAAAACAGATGAAATTCCATGATGAAGGAAGGTGAGAGGGAAATTCTTTTGATCCTTTTCTGAATGTAGATGATGCCATGTACATCAGCAAAAACAGGCTGGCATGGGATGCGTGCTGGGCCTCCAAAGTGGAGCTTTATCAGTGAAGCTGAGCAAATGGCCCTCATCAGTTCCATGAGACCTGAGCAACTCTTCCTCACCATCTACAGCAAAGCACAGCAAGAGTGAGGACAGACATCTGAATGGTGTACCTGAAATTCAGTCTCATCTAAGATAATCTGGAGTAAGAAATAGAACAGGAAATAAGGTTTATTTCTGCTTCCATACTTCCAGAGCAAACACATGTTCCCCTACCATCCAGCAGTTCTGCTGCTTTCCAGCTGGGCTTGGAGGCTGCCTCTCTGTAATGCCTCTAAAAGTGGTACTGAGGACCAACCCCTCTGAAAAGTGCCCCAGCTTAAAAGTGTCCTCTCTTTGTTCAGCTCTATTATGTCAGTTTGTGTCTTCAGAGACTGTAAATTCTCAGGTGCTACATAACAAAAAGTTTTGTCCTCTGCCTTGGGACAGATGCTGCTGCTTCATCTTCTGAACGAAGCTTCTCAGTGAGTTAACATCTGGTTTGTGCAGCAGGTTTGCTGTTTGTGAAGTGAAAGCCATCTGATTTCATACTTTAAGCCTACAGCATATACACGTTCTTGTAACCATAACACCCAGCACTCTTGCTGAGTAGCTGAACTTTCTGAATTGCAGAAAGTTAAAAACAACCCCAAACATTCAGTGAAATTGCATGAAAACAAAATTCCCTCCTGCACTCACCCTTTGTATGAGTCCAAAAGAGCTTTCTATCAGTCCAGAAGATTTCTTAAGGAAAAGGCTACTGTAACACTTTGAGACTGTTTTTACACAACTATGATATGAAATGCATGTGATGTATGTGATTGACCACTAAACTGCTGTCATCTATTGGATGGGACTTTGAGCTAACTTGCCCTCTCTTCTTCATCTTACAGCTGAACAACAGATACCAGGTCTGAAAAGGAGCCAAGTTTCCTTCGTGGAAACTCCTCCTCTCAACAAGATTGATTTAACTCTGTGTTTTCTGTCTACAGCCCAGAAAGGCAACCAGAGAAGTAAAACAACAAGTAATACTTGGAAACAAACTCAGAACTCAAAAGCAGTTTGCTTTAAAACATTTTCCTCTTCAACTACTTTGCTTGGAATGCTGAAGGTGAATAAAGATGAGAGGATGCAGCAGGGATTGAATCAAGCAGCAATTCAGGTTCAGGAGTGACTTAAGGAATTAGTACTCAAATCTTCAGAGCTCTTCCTGAAAAGCCAGTGACCTGACACAGAAGGTCCTGGCCTTCAGATACTCCCCAGGGACAGATGTCCAAGGTGGTGTCCACCTGTTAATGTGGGGGACTCGGCAGAAGGGATCTGATCCAGCTAAGCCAAGGTCGGTCAGGGAGCTCAGGGGCAGGCAGGGGACAGTGAGGCAGCAGGGGAACACAGAGGCACAGCTGGTGGCCAACAGCACCCCCCTCCACCAGTGCCTGGTGGGAACAGCAGCTTGGGGATGGGGTTACCTGGTCACCAGCAGGAACCTTTATGGAGGTGGGGTAACCTTGGAAGGTGTCAGCATTGTTGCTAGGCAGGAAAAGCAATGAACCTGGAAGAGAAGACTGAGTTGATGGTTACACTTGATGATCTTCAATGTCTTTTCCAACTGAAGAGATTCCATGATTCTTTGACTGGTGACCAGCTCAGCTATTGACTGCCAGTAACCAGCCCAGTATGGAAGATTTGGACTGACCTCACTACACTTCAGCAAGGACAAGGAATTGGACATCGTTTGGCTTACAGAGCAATACCCAGTGACACCCCGCTCTGTTATCCTTCTCTTTCTTCCCATATTTGCTGGAATTGCCTATGTGCAGGTGGGAAAGTGCTGTCCCTTATGCACCCAGCTGGTTTAATCCAGTCTCCCATATTCTTATTAATGTATTTGGATATTACCTGAAGGAGAACCCCTGGGAATTAAACCTGGCCCCTGTTACTGCCAGTCAGCGGGAAGGCAAGAGGTTTACATTAGATTAGCATTTAATCTGAATGCTTGTCAACATAAAAAATTGCTTATTTTGGTCACATGTTCTGACCATGCATAAGGCATACACATAATTTAAAACTGACAGGAGACATATAAATCTCTTTCATTTTACTGCACCAACGTTGAGTCTAAGATAAAGAAACGTACAAAAATAATCTTATCCTGCACTTAATCCTCCATTCTTCTGACTTGCAAAAATACACCCATTTTCTCAACAAAATTACATCAATGTTATATTTCTGACAATGAAATAAAATAATGAAATTTTCAAAATATAAAAATAGTCTGCTTCATTTAATCTACAGAAGCTTTCTCTTTTCTTTTGCTGTGGGTACTATATGCAAAGTGAGGACTGAGTATATTTCAGTGAGATAAAGATCACATTGTCTCTCTGGAGAAGAAGAAAACTGTTTACAATCAACCAAGTTTACCTTCCAAGAGTCTGAATTCAGACTGGGTGTTATGCAATTTTAGAGGCAACTGCACAACTGATCTAGAAATAGTATTGCAAGCCACATTCAAATGGCTTCACTCAACCCCAGCCAGCATTTTCTGCAGCCCTTTTATCACTGGGCTGAGTGTTCAGTTAATACAAACTAACATGGACCCACTGCCTTGTAGCTACGGATTTATAGTAGCCGCAAACATAACCCATTAAAAAACATTAACAGCCTTTACTGAGCCTTCTGGTTATTTTTAAACGTGGCTATTCAGAAATACACAAATATTACAGAATAAATTGAATGCCCCAAACTGTTCTCTGTGATGTTTTGGAGCTATGTGATATTGCTACATAACTTACCTACTTCAAAGTGCAGTAAATCTGCTATTTCAAATTCCATCAGACTCAAAATTGTAAACAGGCTTATGGTTTTTATTGTTGTAAACACATATGCCCCAGGCATACATATCTTGGTTTGTCCAAAAGCTGAAACAAGGAAGAAAACAAAAACCCCCAGCCTTACATGGCAAGTCAACAGAAATCTTAAATGAAGTTAACTCATACCCTTACACACTCAAAACATGCCCTTACAAGCTCCCTCATAATTAAACATTTTGAGGACAGTTCATAAGGGCTTTGACTTCAAATTTGCCTGACAAGGCTTCAGTATCAAACACAAGATGCTCCGTGGTTGCACTCTCCATGATTTCACATCCCAGTGTCCTTCAGCAAAATCTTTCCCAATTTTCCAGCCCAGCACTGTGAGCCACTCCCAGATGGCCCTGAGCAAATCTCAGGTGGCCCCTTGCTGCAGGTGTTCCTGAACAGCAGCAAGCCCGTCCTCCAAAGGCACTTCTGGTACTGCAATAAGGCACTCACAGAGTCACACCGGGAAGGCAGCGGGATGAAATTCACATCTTGTCTTGCATTGCTAATTTCTTCAAGGTGAACAAAACTCTTGAATTCCTCGCTCTCCCTTCCAGATTTAGATATGTCTTCAGAGTCCCACTATTTTAGCTTGGAGCCAGTCTCTGGAACCACCACAGAAACCAAAAATGAACAGGTCTGAACTTCAGTGCTCCAGAAGGTGCCTGAGATTAGGTGTGTCTTTAATTTAAAAGTGTGCTCAACAGTACAAATCTATAGTAGAAATGATTGATGTATCTAAAGCATGATAACATACCTGACTGAAAAAAAAAAAAAATCACCATTTAAAAGACTGGTGTAGCCTCATTATTACAAAATAGGTGCCAGCTGAGATTAATACCCATGCCATGGTTTTTTTGTGAGGTAGAGAGCCTACACCATGTGAGAAATGAGTATGGTGGTTAGTTAAAGGCCAAAATTTAAAGAAAATTTAATTACATTATTTTTGGAAAGGACTTCTGATTTTTCATATCCTCAGGGGAGATGTTGATTTTGAAAACGCAAAGTTCTCATTCTCTGACAGAGATCAGTTTACAGGTTTCAGAAGCAAGAAACATTAGGAACAGGAAATTCAGGGTTCTATTTCTTATAGAATCTATTAACTTGGATAACCTCAAAATCTCTTTCAAGAAAATGAAAAAAAAAATCCTCAAAATAGGTCAGCATGAGTGATTTGCTTAATTTCAAAACAAAATAAATCCTAACTTCATATCGTATACTTCAAGTTCCCAAGTGCTTTCCAAACACAAGAGTGTGCAAGTTATAGGTAGAGATTGTGCTCAAAACCCACCCCAGCCTCCAAGGGTGAAGTAAGTATATTGTGAGTTAATATTTGTATGGTGCACCATGAATTGGACTCAATGACCCTTCAGAGGGTATTTGCCTATTCAGAACCTTCAAAGATTCTCTGGTCTTTTTTCTTCCTCTTAAGTTACAAATGCATAAAATCTCCCATGAACAAGATCAGAGCTTCCCATTAATCATTGAAAAAAACCAAACAAAATACCCAAGCCTTCAATAGCTTGCATTTCTGAACACGTGTAATGTCTTTTTTAGCACAGTGCATGGGGTTAGGTGCATATTTGCACAATGGTGCCCTCTCTTCATTTTATTACTGGCTATGTCAGAATCATCCTTTGTCCTTTTTGGTAAAATGTGAGCAGAGAAATGACCTAGAAAACTCTCACAGAGTTGTTGGTGGGATGCGAGTCTGTATTTGGAAAGCTACTGCATTCAGAACTTTCAGACAGAGGTGTCCTTTTCGTGGCTGTCACAGTTCTCCGTGCTTTGGTGGCTCCTCCTGGGAAAAGCAGAACACATGAAACATGAACACATTTGTGGCTTTCACTGCTGACTCACTGAGCTGAGTTTGGCAATCTCAAACAGCTGAGAGCCCCCAGCAAGGTGTGGTTGCTCTGGACAATGACTTAAGCTCCTGAACAGAGGAACCAGTCCCATTTCAGATTGTTTACCCCGTCCCCTCCAGTCTGCACAGAGGCTTTTGTCATATCTGCCAACCCCATGCACATATCTTAGATATTTTAGGGCATGAAGTGGTCCCAGGCACCCTTGCTTAGGTCCTGGAATGGACCTCTTAGCATGGAAATCAGTTTCCAATTCCAGTAAATCGGGATAATAAAACCAAGACAAAGGAACAACCTATTTTTTTGTATTTTATCCATCAGTCTGCTAGGACTCTCCTTATGTATGTCCTCAAGAGTTGACAGAGGTGCATGAATTTGAGCTAGAGAAGATTTTCCTTGGAGAAGGAGAAAAAGGAGGAAGGGAGAGTGACAGAGTAAAAAGCTGACCTCATTTTTTCTCCCACAATCTTTTCTGCCTACACTTCTAAATGGTTTGGATGTTTCTTGTATCCCATAAACACCAAGAATGCAGTCAACAACATAACGTTTTCTTCTATATAAAAATAAATTGTAGCTATTCACATTACCCCCACAAATTTAATCTATGTAGAATATTCCTCATTTCTGGCCTGAAACAATGTACCACAATAGTGCTTTGTGAGCCACTCCAGAGAAAATGTAAATACAGCAGCTGAAATTTCTGATAAATGGTCCTCTTAGCAGGTTGTAGTGCACTACAAAAAAGAGACACTGGAACATGTCATGGTACCATTCTGTTAATAATTTGACTAAGAGCAGATTGTTTTATTTTGTTGTAAGGCATATAGGGATTCATTACAGTAATAATTTTCCCAGTATGATTAAGAGCTGCTGTGGGGGTGTTGCTGCTGTTTTACTGCCAGTCCAAACTTACCTTAACTCTTCAAGGGCAAGCTTTGTTTCTTTCCGACTTTCTTCAGTGATGGGGTAGAAAAGGAGTATGAACAAACCTAAAAGGATGAGGATGGCAGGGACTGCTCCAATGAGGAGTTTCAGTGTGAGGATCACATCATCTGACTGTCTGCATATCCCTGGCTTGTACCCAGTAAACCTAAACAAATGGAAACAAGTGGTGTGTGTATGTCCAAAGCTAAAAGGCTGTTGTTCACCTGAAGGCTTCCTTCTCCCCGCTCCCCCCACTCTTCAAGAATTTTCTCCCATTTTCCCTATACCTCTCTTTTTTCCTTCTCCCCACTACATTTCAAATTGTGTTTTTCAAACCTCATTTTTGCGCTCAACTTCAGATAACCGCATTATCTCTGTATTTTCTTGTTATTATATATAACACTTAAGCTAATTATTGCTGTTGAAATTGATCAAATTGCTTGCATACTTTTAAAGAAAGGATCGTGGAATCCCATGGAAGGAAATAAACCAATGCCCGGCAAGTTCCACCTGAGCACGAGGCAGAACTTTTTTCCTGTGCAGTGACTGAGCCCTGAACAGATTGCCCAGAGAGGCTGTGGAGTCTCCCTCACTGGAAATATTCCAGAACCATCTGGACACAATCCTGTGCCTGTGCTCTGGGATGACCCTGCTTGAGCAAGGAAGGTTGGAAGCAGATGAGCCACTGTGGTCCCTTCCAGCCCTACCCATTCTGCAATTCCGTGGTTATATGAAATTAATCCGTTATGTGTTTCCTATTAATATTCAGCAAAGTATTCAAGCTCAGTTTTAAAAGCATGGAAGTAATTTCACCAATTTCAACAGCAATAATTAACTTTAATTTAAACACACACTTAAGCACTCGTCTCAAGATAGACAAATTTACTCAAGTGCTCAGAGTTAGGTACACATCACTGGTTCAGGGCTTCCATGCAGTCCCACAACTGCTGATATACTCAAATTCCTACTTCTTATTTGTGGAATGAGTTTTTCTTCTGAACATCCACCTAATAAAAACTCATTTGGCATCACTCTGTCTTCTGTGTTCTCCCACAAACATCTGCCTTGGCAAATTGCTGGGACCCAACTGGAATGTAATTGAAAAGGGGCTAATTGGGGAGCAGCAAATTGTTTGATGGTTTTAGCAATAAGCAGTTAAAATTCCTAAGCCCAGAATGTTCAGCCAACATTGCCTGTTATTTAGCAATTTCAGCTCCAGGCCCCAGAGCAAAACATTCTGGTTACCAGAACCTAATCTGGAGCAGAGGGGCAGTTTTCCCTTCTAAGTATTTATTGTGTGCTGTAGCCGGGACAGGCACAGGCCCTTTCTGCCAGGTCTTGCACAAAGGCAGGGCAGAGATGTCACTTACTCAGCCTGTCTGGTTAGAACAGACAAGACCAAATGGGAAGAGACCATAAACCCTCTCCTAAAGTGACCTCGTCTAGGTGACAGGCAGAGCTGTGAGAAAGGCTGTTCCTGATTCTGATCAGTATCCAGTTCCCTAAAATGATGCAGGAATTGGTGATCCTTTCATGCTGAACAGGTCTCTGGCACCCCTAAAAGCACTCCAGTCCATGTAAAATCCTACAAACTCATAGAGATAGTCCAGTTCAGGTGCAACAGGGAGTGCACAAAGCACCTGTATCACCTGTGGGGGACCTTCATCTGCTGCTCTTTTGTGTTTGGTTCTTTATTCACATAAGCCACTAAAATTTACATGAGTAATTGAAAGGAGGAAAATCTGAAGCGAAGTCAGGTTTTTCTGAATAGAACCATGTCAGGGCAAGTAACTTAATGCTCAGTTGTCTGGCCTAGATGGCACCAATCCTGTCTTTAGTGGTCAGCCATCTGGAGTTGCTGGCGCTTTCAGGCTCAGTGCATGCAATTAACTCCACAGGGTAAAAGTGTTGTAACCTCAGAATGCTTTCAGAGTAGATTCACTAAGTGGAAACATAGTGTTACTTACTCCAGTCCTGCTGCAGAAATTCCTAAGCCAATTCCTGCTGACATCTTGGTAAAAAAAACATAAGAAGAATAGAAAATGGTTTCATGTCCTTTCCCGTGGGGATTCTGCAGGCGAAAGTTATCAACAACATCAGGCAGCATTGACCTAGAAGTGAGCAAGATAAAAGAAAAACTCAAGCCAAAATTTCTTTTCAAAGTCCAAACTTAATGAAACAGAGCAGAGCCCTCCTCCATTTTTAAGCTGATTGATGTGGCCATGCACATGAAAGAATCCAGTTCAAAAGGCTCTACCCCTGGAAAGGAGGGCAAAAAATGTGTAAGAAAAGCACGGCCATATATTGCAATGTGGAAAATCACTGAAAAGCCATCAAACACTTGAGAGGTGACAGAATTTCCTAGTCTGCCTGTCATTCCAATCAGAAGTTGTGATATTAAAAAAGAACAACAACTCCCCCCCCAACATTTCTTAAGATTTCAAGGGACTCTGAATGTCTGAATAGTTGCACTCTGAAATAACTCTTTTGACAAGGTAACAACATTTTCAGAAACCAATGAGACCTATTCTCTTTCTAATTCAAAGAGACTGAATTAAGTAATGGGGAATTAGAATGGAAGCTGCTTGAATGTTAATTGTGAATTGACTGTTTTTCCAATATATGTAATCATTTACTGTTGGAAAAAGAAAAGCCTTCTCACCCTCTGTACAGAAAAGCTTACATAGTCTGACAACTAATTTCAAACTATGTATTCCATGATCTCTTGGAGTTTTCAAGGCATGGTACAAACAAGTTATGAAAAAACAGTGCTCTCAGCAACAGTCTTACTTTCTGGTTTATGTGATCTTAGTAACAACTATTCAGTCTGAAGAGGAAATGTCCTGCCATGCTCATCCTTGAGGTCTTTTTCCCCCATTATTTTCAGTCCTCAAGTGCAAAAGACCTTGAATTTTTGGCTTCTTATAATCATAACCTTGTGTATTTGATCCATTACAAAGGATTACTCAAGCAAGGACACACAGAATCATGGAATGGTTTGGGTTGGAAGGGACTTTAAAGCTCATCTCATTCCAGCCCTCTGCCATGAGCAGGGACACCTTCCACTATCCCGGGTTGCACCAAGCCCATCCAGCCTGACCTTGAACACTTCCAGGGATGAGGCATCCACAGCTTCTCTGGGCAACCTGTGACAGGGCCTCCCCACCCCCCACAGAAAAGAAATTCTTTCTAAAACCTAATCTAAATCTATAATCTTTCAGTTTAAAGCCATTACCCCTTGTTCTATAAGTACATGCCCTTAAAAAAAGTAAGGTTAGACATAGTTTACCTTATGTGTCCTCTGCTATATTCTTAATTGCTCAGCATTAATTGATTTGCCTGACTTCATAATTCCTGAGGCAATGTTATCACACCTTGTACAGCTACTTAGATTATTGATTAATTTACATACTCTTGTGTACAAAAAGCAGCTACAACTACAGTGGATGTTAACAACAGGGCAACCAAGCTCGTATCACTGCATATAGCATCCACTACAAAACCAGAAAGAGATTCTTAGAAGAAGTGACTCTTTCAATATTCTGCCTTTTTCAGAGGCAAATTCCATGCAGTAGTACATACATGTAATGCAGAAATACATCCATTCCCCAGCTCAAATGTAAAATTCTCCTACCATGGCAACAGAAGAGATGCTGCAATGCTCAGACCAGAGACGAAGGCCACGAAGTAAGCCAGGATCAGGTTTGGAATGGTCACTAGCATGACTGCAAAAGGAATCATCCACTGAAGAAGAAAAGCATTATGTCTAAGTTACAGCATGCATTGCTCAATGTTATACAGATTGTTCCCTTCAAAATACAAAACTGTGTTACAGAACAGTACACACACAGCAATGTCTCACACTTCAGTATTTTGGTCAAATTGCATTTCCAAAAAGCCTTGAGCCAATCTGTAGTTAACTACCCAGAATAATTGGAGAAAAGTAGGACAAGTGATAGTAATGTTGTCTCTGTTAGCAGTATTAGGGCTACAACTGAGCTAGTAAATTAAACAGACCCAAGAGCCTATTTACCAGTCGTGAAGCCCACTCACAGATCCTGGCCACATTTATAGTTCTAAACACTCATGGTCTCCAAAGTACCCAAGGCCATATAAATACTTTGTGTGAAGAGCCCTAAAGCGGTTGATTCCCAAACTGCGCTAGGTAGAATAATAGAATGGCTTGGTTTTGGATGGAACCTTTAGATTATCTCATTCCAGGCCCCCTGCCACGGGCAGGGACACCTTCCACTAGACCAAGCCACTCCAAGCTCCATCCAAATGTTCAAGCCCTGGCTTTGAACACTTCCAGGGACAGGGCACCCACGTCTTCTCTGGGCAATGTGTGCCAGGGCCTCTCCACCCTCAAAGTAAAGAATTTCTTCTTAGTATCCAATCTAAATCTACCTGTCTGTCAGATAAAAGCCATTCCCCTTTGTCCTATCGCTCCATGCCCCTGGAGGAAGTCCCTCTCCAGCTCTCTTGAAGCTGCTTTAGGCACTGGAAGGGGCTCTAAGGTCTTCCCAGAGCCTTCTTTTCTTCAGGCTACACAACCCAAGCTCTCTCAGCCTGTCTTCATAGGACATGTGTTCTAACCCTCTGGTTATTTTTGCAGTCCTCCTTTGGACTCACTCCACCAGGCTCACAGCCTTCTGAGGTTGTAGGTCCCAGAGCTGGATGCAGCATGGCAGGAGAGGTATCATGAGAGCAGAGCAGAGGGGCAGAATCCTCTCCCCCAGCTGCTGCCCACACTGATTTTGAAGCATTTGGTTTTGTAGGCTGCAAGTTTACATTGCCAAACAATGTCATCTCGAGCATCTTGTCAACCAACACCCCCATTTCTTTCTCCTCAGGGCTGCTCTCAATCCATTCACTGCCCAGACTAGTTTTGTGCCTGGGATCCCCCTGACCCAGATACAGGATTTCTGCTTGGTCTTGCTGAACTTCATGATGTTCCCACAGTCCCACCTCTCAGTTCTGTCTAGGCCTCTCAGGATGGCATCCCTTCCCTCCAGTGTGTCACCTGCTCAGTGTCACCAGCAAACCTGCTGAGGGTGCCTCAGTCCCTCTCTCCATGTCCCTGACAAGGATGTTGAACAGCACCAGTCCCAGTGCAGACCCCAGGGGATGACACTCCTCACTGGCCCCAGTATAGACCCCTGGGATTGACACTCCTCACTGGTCCCCACCTGGACATTGAGCCATTGACCACAACTCTTTGGGTCATTGACCACAACTCTTCGGGGTCATTGACCACAGATCTTTTTCCATCATCCAGCCAATTCCTTATACACTGAGTGGTCCATCCACTGAATCCATGTCCCTCCAGCTTAGAGACAAGGATGACATGCAGGGCAGTGTTACATGCTCTGCACAAGTCCAGCTAGACACATTAAGTTGCTCTTCCCTTATCCATGAACACTGATAATTCTCAGGAGATTGCTAATCAGCTTGGGTGAAGATTTTTCTGCCAGTTAAATAACAGAGATGACCAAATGTCCATTTCTATTCTAGGCCCCTGGAACTATTTAATTTATTATTAGAGACAATGCCTTAAAACATCCTCACACAGCATTTCAAGGGTAGTGGCAGGGCTTCAGTGATCATTTTAAACTGTAAATAGACCATTTCACAGATCACCTTCAATCTTGACGAAGAGGAATTTGCTTTCATTTCCAATCACCTCTTTAAAGCCATATACATACTCAGGAATAAATAAACAAACCCAAAAGTCAGAGTGGTTCACTCCACTCCCCACAGCCGGATCCACTCATGACATTGACAAGTCACAGAGGTTACTCTCAAAACCAAATTAATTTGGGATGCTTGGGATTTATTTTCTGGCAGTAGTTATAGTCACTAGATTTCTTCAACTTCAACTTGAGGCAATGGGCTTACAGGACTGAAAATCCACTTTTTAAAATGCTGATTGAATGCCACTGCCCAGCTGTCCTATACCCGTCACATGCTCCATCTCCCACGCCTGTGGGAGATGAACCAGAGGCACAGCAGCACATGTAGAATCCAGAGCCAGGGGCTTATCTACAGGGCTTTTTAATGATGGGGATTAGTTTAACATTAAGTGTTTCAATCCTCTATACGTGCAGCTTGGGAGCTGAGGGCATGAGAAGAGCTTTCACAGAGGGTGATTCCCCAAAGCATTGCTATTTACAGTTCTGTATGATAAGTGATTCTGGGAGTCCTGCAGTCTAATCCATTATGTTTATGTTTTAAATGCATTTCCCGTCTAAAGCATTTGCTCCCAAGCTAAGGAGGCAGAAAATAACCTTTCCTGACTGCAAGTTCCCAGCACAGGCAGATAATCCTTGCGTTAGCCCAGTGTTGTGGCAAAATCGTTATTTCACCACAAGAGAGCACTCCAGCAATATCTGATTTTATGTTGTCTATAAGCAATTTTATGACTGCCTTATGCTCCACATGGGGCACCCACTCAGAAACCAAAGCACTTAAACAAAATTCTAGATCAATAATAATAATAATAATTGTAACTGTAATTTCCTAGAGAAAGAGAAGCAGGGCCAGCAGGACTGAGGTTACAATGCCCTAAAGCCTCCCTCAGGCAGTGGCAGCGCAGTCATGGGGGCAGTGCTCCCACTGCAATAAACAGCTAATGCAGCTCCTTCTTTCTTACTTGTAAAGCAAATACTCTGTTATTGGCATCTGCTCTCTTGTCACAGGGCTGCTGCCCTCTGAATTATAAACAACATCCCACAGCTATCCCCTGCCTTCCATCCGTGCCCTGACAGCACCGTGCAAGATGACCCTGCTGGGATGCTGAGGCTGGCACTGGTCTCTGCAGCAGCACAGTGTGAAGGGCAAATGAGGAAAAGGTGCAGAGAGGATGTGACTGGAAACAAGATGGGAGAGTGGAAATGGGGCTGCAGAGCCAGGACTCATCCAAAAGCATCTCTCCATGCTGCACAGTGCTCATAGATGGCAAATAAACAATTGCGTATCTGTGAGGAGGTGCTCTTATTTTTACTAAATCCTGCAAAACCCATGGCCAAAAGATACTATTGGCCAGGATGGAAGCTAGATTTGTGGGAGAGAGCCGTCTTTGCTTTTAGACACATTGCCAAAACTATGAACCAAGAAGATGCCACACTTGTTAAAATTTCTCCTGACTACTTCACCTCCTGTCACCAGCTGAGACTCACTGAGTGTAAGTTCAGTGTTTGCCCCGTGAGGGCAGAGCAGACACCTAAATGAACACAGCACGTGGAAGCTGAAGGAAATAAACACAAGAGAATAATTTCCAGCTTGTGCACCAACCTCGTTGATTGCATTCTTCCCATCCTCCCAAGGACCCAGCTTGGGAGCAGGCTAATTCCTGATAATTCCAGAAATTATAGGTTTTAAACTTCTAGAAACTTGAGATACTTCATCAGTAGTTAGACTTGTTGGTCATCTCTTTTGGGGAAATGGGTAAAAAGGGAGAAATATCAGTGGAAGAAACCCAAGATTCTTGTTGTTTATCTACCAGTTTCTAAACTCTTTGAGGGCTCTCTTCAACATAGACTCACCTTAACAGGAAATATTAGTCTGGAGCACTGTGACTTTTTTTTCCAGGAAACTGAATTTCCAATCACATGTTCACCCTGAAGGCTGAGTGAGGTTTTAGAGAAAAAAAAAGTTTTCTTCCCTGTCTCCCCTTCCAGTAGAACATTCCCCAATGACAAACTTAGGAGCCTTAAATGATGTGCTTTTATTTCATAGTGGGAGAGTACAGATCACACAAGGTGGTAGGGTAGGAAGCTCCTGTGATGTATTGTCAGACACAAAATCCATCACTGAGCACACACTGAGTCCCCTGAGAATTGTCTCCAAGGTGAAACAGAGAGGTGGCTTTTTTTCAATCCATCCCCCACTTAGACCATAACAGCCAAGCAACTCAACTGTAAAATTAAGTTAAACCATGTTTACAGAGGTGCTGACAGGCTTTCCAGTCATGTAAAACTAAATTTATAGAGCCAACTTGGTTGAAGAAAGCATTTTTTGTGGCCAAGTAGACAGAGGAGGAGATTTCCTAAGGAGGAAATCTGCATTCCCAGGTCTAGTCAATGGGCCAATACTGCTTTTGGCAATTCTCTTTGCTAAAGTGGTAAAAAGAAATAAGAATGGGGCTCAAATTCCAGATGCCTACTTCAAAACACATAACAATTCAGCATATTTGGAACTTGGGTTTTAAAGTTACTTCTGATTCTCTGGAAGTCATTACAACACAGCTTTTAATTCCAAAAATTATAACTGTTCAACTCTGTCACTAGACCTAAATTTTTCAGCTTTGTTCAAATTTTGACATATAGCTTTGGTTTGGATTTTTCAAGTCCTCCTGCTTTGTTGTGCACAAGGCAATTTTTCTTTCCTCTTTCATAAGTAATTGAAAGTAAACAGGGGGAAAATGGGGAGGAACAGGCCTATACAATAACTCACCAAGGATGATGACAGAAAATTGCTCCTGTCTGCACTAAGTAAGGGACTTAAAATAATCCATCAGTGACAAGGGCAGGCTCACTGAGCTGGCTTTGCAGAGCTGTGTCAGAGTTAAACTAGGTTTCTTTTCTCAGGTAGGTCACCTTTTTCTTTACTTCACTAATAACTGTCCCTCCCTATTCAGAGGGATGTGGATGCTCCTAGAGGGGGTGTCTAACAGACTTTTGTTTCCTTCTGTGAGACTGAATTACAGACACCTCAGCACCATATAACAAAGACAAAACAAGCCTTGCACAACAGGTAACTTGTCAACACTAGGCAACTCAGATCTGAATTTATAAAACCTCATTGAAGCTCAGTTCTGAGAGCTTCAAATGAGGAGAATTTGTGGAGATTCTTAAATAAACTGGGACCTCCCCCCAGCATCAATCTATTTCTTTAAAGTTTCCCTTGGAAACTTGGAATCTGTCTAAAATTTGGTACAGTGATTTAAAACAAACTCTGGAACGGAGCAAATTTCACATAGATTGATGTTATAAGCACTTGAAAGAGCTCCTGAAGTGGCTCGTTGTCAAACGAAATGAGCACAAGCAGAATTTTTTTTCTCAGAGGATTTGCTTACCGAAATCCCACATGCTGCACACTTCTTGCCAAATCTCTGCAGAAACTTCTGCCAGAAGGGAACGCTCACCACTGCTGATACCTACAAGGACAAAAACCCATGTCTGTACTGTGCTTACTTCCACTGGCTTCTTCAGCTCTGAGCTCACATACATCTTTTTGTCTAGTACCTAAAAGCCTGAAAGGAAGGTGAACATGCAGATTCCTGTTTCTCCTCATGCTTTGACCAACTTTTTAAAATTCATTGTTAAGCTATCATCAGAGGGTTTTCCACAGTCAAATCTCAGAAGATAGTGTCTTAAAATTTCCTTTTCTAGTGCAAGCCACAGCAGTCAAAGCTGTGCTCATTCATTAAGGTTCAAACATACTACAAACAGCCATACTTTGTGCTAATGCCTCTTGCCACACTGCCTGAACCTGACAAATGATGAGTGAATTTAGCTCTACCCCATGGTACAGGAAGAAAGCTGAAGTGCAAGATAAACCTATCCTAAGATACACTTAAGAGTACATCCCATAGTGTACAGATTGCTCCTTCTTAGGAGCAATCTGTAAGAGAAATAGCTGCTTGCAGTTGACATTATTGTTTCAGACACTGAAATACTCCCCCATAGCAGCAACAACCACAAGCAATGTCATTCACCTATGCACTGAAGTACTGCTACTAATGGCAGCCTTACACTTGACCTTTATTTAAATGTCATCTAATTGTTAGTTATATTTCAGTCTTTACTTACTTTAACTCTACTGTCTCTTGTCTCTCTTCTCGGTGACTATCACTTGCAGAGCCTTAAGATACCCAGCACTCCTCTTTTGCTCTCCAACATCTTAGTTTTAATGGTTTGGAAAAGATATGTCTTATAATGTGGGAAAGGATAAGTATCACCTAAACAAGCAGCAGTCTACCTCTGCATATTAAGAAAAAAGATTCTGTAAAAGGATCTTTTTGTCACACTGCCAATTGCTCTAGAGAGGAATCTTCGAAATTCTGGGTATTTTAAATATTTATCCTTGCAAGCTGCCTGGCCCAGAGGAGTCGTGTGTATGAATATGCAAATTGAAGTTGTTTAATTTTCAGCACATAGGACTGGGGAAAGGGACAAAGGAGGTAAAATTCCAAACCTCCTTTCTAGAAGCAACTTCTGCTTTTTATAGAAGCTGTGGCTTACAGGTAAAAACAACAAGGAATGGATTAAAAGCTCCAAACCACTATTTTTGTATAAGTGCAAGAGGGAACACCAGCTTTATTTCAAACAGACAATGAAGAGGATAGTGTAGCTTCCTAACAGCTCTGCTGAGACACAAAATTCTTCTTGCCTTCTGTAATTTTGTACCAAGGCCCAGCGAAAACCTGGTAACATTTGGGAGAGAAGTGCAACTCACCAAGATGGTCACCACCAAATACTGGAAGTGATTGCGGAGGCCGGCAGCATGAGTGCAGAACAGGACAAAGTTTCCCTGCTCCAGCTGTCAAATTTAAGACATTTGGTGACCACCAAAAGACAAAGGAAAATTTAAAAAAGACAAAAATTGCATCACACTCCATGTCAGCTAAATATAGATGGTGACTGATTTGTTAAATGTAGGGTTTAGGAGTCTCATTCTTCCCTTGTTTGCAACAACTTAAAGAAGTATTAATTGTCCCATTATCACTGGAATAACATGCCAGCAATGCTGGGCCAAGCAAGAGGTAAGCCACACCTAACAGAGCATAAAACTGACCAGAACAGAAATGGCCCTATGAAAAGATTCTGTCTCGAGGCTTTATTCCCCATGTCCCAGGTGCCTTGTGTTGTCTCAGCTGCAGGCTACTGCAAGAAACTCCCCTTTCTCTTCCCCAGCAAGGCCATAAATCTTTCTCCAGAAGCTCTCACTCCAAAACAAGTAACATTTCAGCTGTAATAACACTCCTGCCAACTTCCTGTAGTAAAGCAGCTGGTTTTATATGCACCCTCAGCTATGGAGAGCAGCTTTGGGTCAGATATCTCCCTACATCTAAATCCTCAGCAGATGGAGGATCTAACTGCATTGTGTTATATGGCCGGTGAAGCCACTGCCACCACCATGCTTCTGCAGAACTAAGGGGGATTCTGAACACCAGAATATCATAGAGAGCCAGCTCCAGCAATTCTGCAGAAGCAGAGTGACAGAGGAGGATTTAATAATCATGCCACAGCAGCACGATCAATTCTTGCTCCCTTTGTGTGCTTGTGTGTCCAATCACCTCTATACAAATTAGGATATCCAAAAGGTTGTATCCTGTCTCTATTGCCACAAAACCCTTCCCTAGACTGTATCCCTGGTTATGCTGCCCTAATTTTAGACACAGGATATCACACTCTGGAATTACAGCCAATGCATCTTTACCTGCCTATTCATTTTGCTGAGCAGTAATCCACTCTCTAATTTCCACACAATTAGTGTTGCTCCCCTGAGTAACAGCAGCAAGGGTTGCTCATACTTGCTCCACTGGAGTAACAGAGCTTCCAGCTTCTGCCTCCCCTCACACCTTCCCTTCAGTCTGCACAAACAGCAAAACAGAGAGACATGAACTGACAGATGATCTCTTCCTCTCTGGGTGCTGTCAGCAAGTAGCTGGCTGCCAGCAACCAGATGTGCTCTATATCCCTGCTGGCTGAGTGGATGCTGGAAGGATGTGGACAATAAGGGACCTTTCATCTTTCATCTCCTCCCTGTCTCTGCAGTTGCCCACAGTACCTGCAGATCCCAGACATGAGCAGAAGTAACTTCTGTTATTGTTTCTCACCCTTGGGTATTCCAGCAAGGACTAGCAGATGCTGTGCCCAAATCCAGGCCAACAAAAAAGTTCAGTGCTTCTTTGGCAAACTTTTAAGCAGTCCTTCCAAGGAACTTAATAATTCACCAGAACTGCTGGTGAGCCCAGCACTGCTCTCCCACATGTCATTTTCTTGCCTTCTGTCCTGCTATTCCCTTGATAAATGGTTCATGTGACTAAGAGTCTCTTGGTAAAAATGTAATAATTATTTGCTTTTCAAAATAAAGCAAACTTCAGCTGTTATGTACAAGTTCAGAGTAAAATAATGTATTTACTGAATTGAACATGTGCTAAAAGTCAGTCTTAAAAAGCCTGCTGTACTTATGGGGAGTGAGGGGTTCTGAGTGGCTTTTCTACAGCTCCTCTCTTTGGGAGGATGCACCACATCTTTTCATGAGAGCCACATCCAATTGCAGGTCCCCATTTCAAAATGAGCTCTACCTAACTCTGACACAGGTGACGCTTCCCGCCTCTGAATGTCTTCTTACCCTGACCTAATGCCTTCCACCACAAAAGACTCCACAAGACCCAGTTCAGCCACTATCTGAGAGCAGTCACCTCCACAAAGGAGAGGGGCAACAGTTTAAACAGGGCACACAGAGAGAGGAACAGACAGAAGAGAAAAAGCATTCTCTAAGCAACTGAAACCACAGGAGACTGTGCAAGGATAACACAGAATGACCCAGACTGGGTCACTAGGACTAGTTCTTCACCTTTTATGAAAAAAAAAAAAAAAAAAGAACAGAAAGGGGAAAAAAAAGTCTTTAAATGGTCATGACTTTGGCTTTGCTCCTCCTTTGTAAGAACAATCTCCAGCCACACAAGACCCCAGGCACCAGAAGAGGACTTGGTTCCCTACTGATTTACAGGGGAAGGCAACACCCCCCAGATCACCCCTCCAGTCACCAGCCAAAGGTTATTTGCATTTCAGACTCTCCCACACTGGGAGTGGAATGAGGTCAGCAGACAGACTGAGAGGGTCTGAAGTTACCTGAACTGCTGTCGAGATGAGAAGAAATGAAGCTGTGAGCTTCACATATGGACCGTGCTTCATGGTGAGTGCAAGCCCCTTACAAAAAGGAATTGCTCTGTCTGAATTTAAGGCATAAGGATCTAAGAGAAGCAGAATACATAAAATAAAAACCTTTTCAATAAAGGAATTTGAAATAACTATTATTAAATTGAGGCATATTTAAATATAACTTACCATCCCTTTCCTTTACTCCAAGAAAAAGAACGACAATTCCAAGGAGATACACACCTGCTATGACCCCTGCTGCAATCATGTAAACTTTTGCCTTTCAAAAGGAAAAAAAAGACATTTGAAATTTTGACAGGAGAATGACAAGTCATTATGAAAATTTCAGTCACTTTTTGGTAAGCCACCTGCAAATGAAGAAATGCCCATCTGCATGCAGCTGAATGCATCTGCTGCCTCTCTGAAAAATGTTCACTTCTGCAGTTCATTTATAAACCACACCTGCCTTAGCATAAATTCAGGGCATATAAGTATATATTTCTCGAAGAAAAAAAGAAAAAAAAGAAGCAGTGAACAAAAGGGTTACTGTGTTGGCAACCTGAAGGTTCTAAAAATTTGCTTATGTTGAGACTAACCACAGACATACACAGTCAACCAATCAAAACCATGCATCATCCACAGAGACATTCTAATTTTCAGTAAGTCCAGTTGATCTGGCTACACAAACTGCAATCTGGAATTTCATGGTGCATGGGAGAGTTCTCAGTACTGAGGTAAACATAGTTACTACAGTTTCTGCATTTACACATAATGATAATAATGACACATGATGATAATAATGAATTTTAGAAATCATACTTACATGCCAATGTTTTGAGAGTATGGTACCTTGCATGCTGGTTTTCCCAGTTATTTAGTAACATATCCAAGCAAATTCAAAATCTTTGCTTCCTTTTAGCCAGCGAGGCAAAGCCTCCAAGGATACCTCCCACACCACCAGATCACATTTACTGTTTCTAACTCTGATTACACTGACTTTGAATTAAAGATTTAAAACATATTTTGCTTTAGTATGATGTAATAATTTACCTTATACTGTGTTATCAAAGATAGCTAATAGACCTTTATAAAACAATGATTACTTGATATGAAAACTGAATTTCAAATTATTGGTTATATATTGTAAATGAAATTATTATAAGTCTAAGAAGAAATTGGCAAAAAAATGCAATTACAAGAATGTAGTTCAAAATATAAAGACGCTTAGTATAGGTGCAAATGCATTCAGATGAACCATGTAAGAATATAAAATTTTCAAGAAAACAGCTTTTGTTAAGATGTTTACACAGAAAATAACATGGTGAGATAAAGGAATGTGTAGGGGAATATAGTATGGGTAAATGAAGGCGGTATAGAATGTAATCGTATCCCCCAAAGAGTTGCAGCTGGGTTAATTATTAAAGATTTAGGAGCAGCCCTGATGTTAACAGGCCACACCTCTAGCCAGTAAGAAGAGTGTTATAAAAGAGTGGATTGGTTGGTTAAGGAGAATTGGGGTTAGTTGGTTACTATGAGGGCAAGGACAGTTAATGCTTAGAGGAGGTGCCTACAAGAAATATCGTAGGAGGTACGAAATGCTGGTAATATGGAACCCTTGCAATGTAATGACAACAGGAATGCAGGACTATTCTTTATATGGAATAAAGGTTTGGGTTTTTTATATCAGAGCTATAAATTAAGTCACAGAGTACTTTCACACTGTTGGTTATGGCTTGCACAGAATACAGAGTGCAGTAGTAGAGGTATCTGAATTCACTTAAACCTATTTCAGCCTAAAGTGAAGCTGGGGCAGGAGAGAAGAGG
Source organism: Zonotrichia albicollis (assembly GCF_047830755.1). Taxonomy (NCBI): domain Eukaryota; kingdom Metazoa; phylum Chordata; class Aves; order Passeriformes; family Passerellidae; genus Zonotrichia; species Zonotrichia albicollis. The sequence continues at coordinate 82,537,745 of NC_133821.1, forward strand.
ATTTAGAAAAGAGTAACAGAAGTCCTTTATGATTTTCATATTTTGTTTATATGTATTTGTTAGTTTGCTTTAAACATTTGAATTAAATGTTGTGTTTCATAGGCCATCATTAAATGAGCTTAAACTACCAAGGGTATTCATGGTTGGCCAGATAAGATTCTCTAACCCTGAACAAAACTTGTTAGCCCATTCACAACTCCATCAATACCCATGTTTGGTTTCCAGTAATAAAGATCCATTCATAAGCTTACAGTAACAACTTCAGGAGAGCTTAAAAATTACCATTTTTTCCACTTCCTTTTTTTCAGTAAGGAGCAAAATAACGCCCATTGTTCACTAAGTGCTTTTTAAAACTAGGTGTGCTCTTGAGCAGCTGAGAGTTAGTCCTTGTGACAAAAAGAGTCAGGGTCATATTTGTGAAGGGCACTAAAAGAAAGTCAAGATTTGCCCTCTTCTAAACATTTCCTGATGGAGGTACTTCAAGTTAAATTAATCCAGTCTTGTCTTGCCTCAACTTGTAACTTAATGCCCATCAGCCCTACAACCAAAATTAAGATCCATCAAGGTCTCCTCTTTATTGTGCAATTAATTGGGTGCATATTCTGCTGTGTGGTGTGAAAAAAGGGCAGGTTTCCAATCACACTACAACTTCAGGATCTGAAAAATGTTTGTGTCTAAAAGCTTCCCCATAATTTCCCAGTTTTAGTATCTAGTTTAATGGAAGATACTGCCTCTACCTACAAACTCTGGCTACTTTAGGCTATGGATTTTTGCTAGTTTTTCAAATTAGAAAACTACTTGACATTCAAGCCATTGTGAAGTTTCTTTCTCCATCTCCCTCTGAAAAGGACAAGAAAACACATATGGTTAAGCAGAAAAGAAATAAATCAAGATTGTGTCTTTTTTCCCCCTGAAAGCCGTTTCAGAGGTTTCAAAATATAAATTGGGGATTTTAGTCTGCAGTAGATTCAAACAGGGAATCTGCTGTGCAATCAAATTCAGCTTGCTCCATGATTTTCAAACTTCTTGTCTTGACAATTCACAGAGGTGTAATAAACACAGTAGTGCTCTACATCAAACCATTGTCCCAGAAGCTAAAAAGGAAGGCAGGATGAAGTTCTGTGTCTCATTAAAACACACACTACATGTAACCAAAAAGGCATCTCCAAAAACACATTATTCAACCAAAGAATGGCATGGCCACCTAGAGAAGCAGCCCAGCTGTCCTCAGACTGTTGCTCAGATCATCTCTATGAGAGGCCTGTGCCAAAAAACCAAGGATCAGGTGGCACAGAGGCAAAGAATAATGTCTGGAAATGGGGTGAGGCAGGGCTTTGACCCCTTCCTAGACCACCAGAGCTGATGCCAGACTATGCAAATCCAAAACATAGATAAAAACATGCCTTAGCCTGTGATTTTACTGCTACTGAAGCATGATAATAGGAGCTACTCCACTGCATTAGGAAGAGCACAAATATGTACTTCCTCATTTGCATCAAGCATTTGAGATTAGATTCATGTCAAGGAATCTTCTTCATAGGGTATTTTATGTCACCCTGGTTAAGATTTTCTAAGCCTTCTGATGTTGACATTCTCGTAGTGAATTTTCTCACACACTTTCTGTAAATAACTCATTGTTTTTCATTCCTTTATGGAGGAGGAGAGAGTTGATGGACTGTTGGTTTGACCAGTGTCATTGCAGAGGTGTCAATGTCACCTTCCAATGCACTGTCACTTTTGTAAAACTATAAATATTGGAGTCAGAGAATAAAACTTCCTTTTTTTCCCTTCACCTTGAGTGGTGGTGTGCTTGTGTTCTCTCTTGTCCTTCAGCGACAATTTTATATGCTAGTTGGTGCTTGCACTGACAGAGCAACAGATGAAAGTATAAAAAGAAAGGATGAATCCAGTACTTGGTAAATTGGAACCAACAATCTGCTGATTTCACAAGTGACCTAGGGAAAAAAAACCCTACACCATGTAATTGTTTAATTCAGGGCCTGTTTCAAGACCACTGCAAACAATGGAAGACTATCAAATTGTGTTAACTGAGGTTTGGATCAGATTTTAGGTTTTCCTCCCAGATACAAAACCTTCTTTGTTTCTCAAAAAATATAAAACTCAAGTACAAGGAGATTAAATTATTTGTGCAAAATTACAGGAAAAGCCTGTCATGGAAAATTAAATAAATAAGCATGGATCCCTAGGTTCATTCCACATGTTAACCACTGAGATCTGCCCCCACTAATGGCATGTTACCAATCATTTGCTTTCAACAGTGCTTTGTACCTTCACAAAAGTACAGATTGCAAATACGACTTGGTTTTGTTCACAAAATTGCCATTAATCTGTACAGATCTCCAGTGGGACCTCCTCTGGAAATCAGTGTTGCTGAACTGAAAGATCCTGCTGTAGCCACACTTTTTTCATGGAATCATAGAATGCTTTGTGTTGGGTGTGGCTTTCAAAGATCATCTCATTCCAGCCCTCTGCCATGGGCAGGGACATCTTCCACTGGACTAGATTCTGAGCCACATCCAGCCTGATATTGAGCACTTCCAGGGATGGAACATCCACAGCTTCTCTGGGCAACCTGCGCCAGTACCTTGTCACTCTCATCGTAAAAAAAAAAAAAAAAAAATTAAAAAAAAATCTTCCTAATATCTAATCTAAATGTACCCTCTTTAGTTTAAAACCATTCCTTCTTGTCCTGTCATTACAAACTCTGGTCAAAAGTTTCTTCCATCTTTGAAATCCCCTTTTTTTACTGAAAGGCTGCAATAAGTTCTCCCTGGAATTTTGTCTTCTCCAGGCTGAGTCCTCCAACCTTCTGATCATTTTTGTGACCCTCCTCTGGCTCTGCTTTAATAGACCCAAGTCTTTCTTGTGCTGGGGTCCCCAGGACTGGATGGAGTATTTCTGGAGGGGCAAAATGTGCTTTTCTTACTAAGTTTCTATAAACTGTAAATCAGCCCCTAGTGAAAAGGAAGGGTGGCCAAGTCCTTCCCAGCTGCTTTATGGGTTTGGCACCTCCTGCAAAGCTCCTCAAAGAAATTCTGGTGTCACACTGAGGAGGGGTTGCAAGGACAGCAGAGATGGAAAGCATTGTCTGCAACAAGGTCATTGCCTGAGCTCCAGCATCACTGATTTCAAGGCAATCGTGTTCACACTCATCCTGCTGGACATGATCTGGTATTAGAGAAACATCCCTACCCTTCTCCATAGGCTATTTTAGTGTGTTCACAGACACTTACTTGATGAGACAGAAGATCTGAGGGGTCTGGAATGCTGGGAGTGTCATGCCAGGAGTCAGTGGTGTTTACTGAGGGATTCACAGTGCAGTGGGGAGAGACATGAGCACTGGCCACAATCTGCCCCTGAAGTGAAGCTCCAATCAAGGTCCCAAGCACTTCCATGGTCATTCCTAAAGAATGGAAGCACAAATGTGCACTGAGGATGAGAATCTTTCTCACCTGTCTCGCTGAAGGGAAATGTTATCAAATCATTTCCTCTTACAGGAATGAGCAATGCCAAGAACAGAAGAACTGAAAGGTCAGTAATAGAACAGTTTCAAGAGAGTTTTGTCATTTATTTTCTCATCAGATTTGGAAGAAGCATCCATGAAAGAGCCTTTTCTACGCAAGCTGCATGAGAAATGTGAATGTTGAGATTAGGAGCCACAAGGGGAGGGATAACATGGAGATCTTTAATCTTGAGGACCAGAATGGAACTACTTTTTAAATGCCATTTTTCCAAAGTAGGACTTGGAATCATGATATCAGACTGTTCATCTCAAACTTGGCATCAACTTGTGAAACACTTATCTAATCAGACCTCTGAGTCCTCCAACTGTAAAATAAAGTGATACTTGCCTCAGGTTTATGGAAATAGTACAGCTACAAAGCTCTTGGAAACAGCGGGTGCTGTTCTTAATTGCCTAAGGCCAGAGTCAGGAAGAACTATCTACCTCAACCTCAGAGAACAATTCAGATCACTAATTTTCACCAGAAAAAGGGATCATCTAAAAAATACCAACCAAAGCCTTCACTTAGGAAAAGAAAAATCTAACCATGGGCATCATCTTGTGAAATCGATCAACAACCTGACCAGGTGTTGCAGCTGTGTTAAGGCAAATGGTGAGAAATTTGGGTTCTAAACCCTCCTCACCCTGAGGGACTTCAAGCCTGCTGTGCCTGTTTCCCTGCAACATGGCCATATCCAGCATCCCCGTGGCCAGGAGATAAACTGAATTCCTGTCCTAGCTCCAGAGACTTTTTACACATTTTGCATAAAGATACATTGGGGCTGAATGCATGAACAGATTAAAGATGGGGGAAAAGTCTTCCCATTTGTGAGGGAATGGACTTCTCATTGGCCCAAACTTCAGGGTTTTTTTCTATTTTTTTCTCTTTCAGTGGCTCCCAGGGTCATATGTTTCTTTCTGAGAAGCACTATGGAGGATTCTGAAGGGATGCTTCCAGAGCAGGTTGTGTCCTGATGGTTAACCTGCTCCCTCCTGGGATGTGACAGCTCTTTCAAAAGCTCCTAGGTTCATGTTTATTCAAGTCCCCTGATCTATAACAGCCTTCAGTGACCTCAGACATGTGACTTCTTGTGTGTCACTGTAAAGGAATAAAAATACTTCACCATCTAAAGGGAGGGCAATGCACACAGATTGTGAGGGGTTCAAACACTGCAGCAATGCAGGCTGTCTGTAGCTATGCAAGATCCAGTAAGGAGAAGGGAAGAGAGACTCCCTAGGAGACCTGGACCTTTTAAACCATTGCTACTTTGTTCTCTAACTGAAAAGACTTTTGAGTGGAAAATGTGAGGTGCCATGCAACATTAATTTAAACCAATGGGAAGTAAAAAAAGCCCCTTCCCCAAACTTCACATCCAATCTCACCAACAATGCTGCAATTCAGTCCATGCACACAAAAATCCTGGCAGATGGTGGAAATCAAACTCCAACCTGGTCTGAAGTGTTTGGAGACAAACTGGTCTCAGTTGGGCGCTGCAGAGCTTCCAAACTCAGTGCAAAGGCAATGCAGTCAAATCACACCTTTCATTCAAACACCACCTACACATTCATAACCTTTGTCTAGAACTCTACATCTGCATTTTATCAAGAACTTGTATAGAATAAAACCCAGAAGCATCATTAGAGGCACTAGAAATATAACCACTGTGAAACTATTTTCTAAGTAGTAGCAAGAGCTGAGGAACAGGTATCCTTCAAAGTTCTTGTGTGCCCAGAATTTATGATGTATTACTTTCCACATCAGCCAAGAAAGCTGATCTGCCAGCAGATTGTACCCTGAAGTAGGTTGTATTTTGGCCAGAATGTAAGTAGGAGTTATGTTAAAGCAATTTTGGAATCCAGTATTTCTACCTTGCATCAATAGCAGCAACAGGTTAAAATTTATAATAAGCAGTTCTGCTTGTCTCCAGCAGAGGGTAATGGATCCTCTGATCTCAACCTTATTTTTAAGTGCACACTTCATATGACACAGCTGTTTTTCTTTTACAGCTGAATAAATGCCTGAACAACTGACTGCATCCAAGATAGTCTATCAACAGGAAGAATTCTCTATGAAGCCCAGAGAGAGGCAGAAGTGTTTAAGTAAAACACTTACCGAAAAAGGAAAAGGTAAAGAAAAAGGTTCTCATATAAGCATAAGCATAATCATTACAAGAACACTTTGCTCCAAACAAATATTATAACAACATGCACAAAAATACCAACATTTGAAAAGTCAAAACTATGGTTCATTCCACCACTTTAATTTGGTTTAGGAGAACAGCTGTACACTCAAAAGTTAAACCCTTTCTGAACAATAAATGACACCACAAATGTGTGACACCTCTCAGCCATGGAGTTCAACAGCTTTTATGAGTACAAGTTTCACATGCCTGTGAAGCCCTGCATGGGACTAGCAGATCAGAAAGCACATTTATTTGGATCAGAGCCTCTGAAGACATAAAACCAGACAATAGAAAACACTAGGTACATAGATTTAGTAAGAATATAGGCCAGATGACTCAGAATACATTCAGTGCCAAAGAATATAACACAACTGGAATCTCCTGCTGTTTAGTCCTGTCCTGTGGCTGCCAGTCCAGACTTTTTCTTAAAGACAGTTGATAATAATGCAAATTACAACAGTTCCTATCTCTGGAGAGGGATTGGGTTGCTCAGGGGATATCATATATAGAAATTTTGACATCACATTTTCAGTTCTTCTCACTATTTCACTGTGCCTCTGTGGGTCTCAACATAATCAAGGATGTTGAGAGTTAGAAGGACTAATGGAAGAGAAAAGGGATCTTGCCAGGAAGACAAAACAGATGCAACAAAAAAACCTAAAAGATATTCTAAAGCAACACTTTCAGGACTAGTTAAGACATAGAGAAGTCTTACATGTAATATTTGAACTTTTTCTCTTTATCTTGCTTAATGCAATTACACAGTAAAGAAGGCATGAGAACAGAGCTGAAGAGAGTAGGAGGGGAGGAAACTGTTCTTGCATTCAATTTATGATCTATACAGGAAATCTTGAAAATATTTTCACTGCGCTTTTTTTGGTCTGATTGATTTGCTTCAAAGCTAAAAGTTTGTCTGGTTTTGGTTGTTGAAGAGACAGAGATATGGTCTGGAAAGCCTCATTCTTTTAACTAATACACTCAGAGTACTAGCTGTACTACAACAAGATCTGCCTTTAAACTACCTGGTGTATGCCAGCATTAATTTTAAAAACACATTAAATGAAAAAAGATGTTTCAGTTGGTGTGAACATGCACACAAAATTACTTTCCTTTTTGGTGAGGTTAGGTGTCTTGACACATTAGGTGTCAAATTTTTTTCTGAGAACTCATAGAACCAAGAAAACTTAACCTCAAACCTGAGAAAAGGGGTTTGGCATCTGAATTTATAACATGAAACACATAAATCTGAGGAAATATGAAATAAAAAAAGAAGGTGACAGAACAAAACAACAAACCCCAAACAAAACCTAAACAACAAACTCCTCAAAATTACTTTTATACTTTCTTTAATTGAATGTTTCTTGGTTTTCCCCCTACAAATCACCTTGAAATTAAATCATTATTCCTTACCCTGACTTGGTTAGGAGTGATTTTTTTATTGTTTCCTCTGGCTAGCAATAAACCAAAAAGAGTTTATAGCTGATCAGACAATTTGAGACAATAAAATATTAACGTCTCCTATTTAACTTGAAAAATGCAATTCCTTTGAAGACAAATTAGTTTTCATCACATATTAAAACATTCTTGTAGAAGTCCAGTTTAGGGGCACAAATCACTAAGAACTTCCTATAGATTAAGAAGTATTTTCAATAAAACTCAGCCCATTCCCCAAGAGAGAGCCCAGATCACACTCACTATATGCCGTTGCAGAATCTCTGTCCTTCTGGTCCGTGCTGAGAAACATGGTGAGGGCAGAGTATGGTACTTGGAATAACTATGGAAAGAAAGAACATAGGAAATGTCGGGGTAAGACTGCTGTATTCCTTTGATATCCAAGAAAATGGTTTAATGGGACCTTGGAATTAATTTAGAACATTCATTCAGAACACTAAGAACCCTCAACTAATTTTTGTGCACACAGTCATGATTTCTTTCTGGTTTGAAAAGCATATAAAAGGAAAACAGTATCTTTCAGAATACAAATAATAAATAATAAAATACCCAGAGGGTTTACCTCGATGTTGTGCTCCTTCAGTTTCGTTGAGAAAACATCCTTCACTGAGAGACTCAAAAGAACTTTGCTTTCTTTGCACTAGGACACCATTGTGCTCCTAATGTGAGCTAACTAACAGGAAGCCAAGCCATAAAGAAGAAATACAGTTTTCCACTTTATTCAAGCCAGAAGACTATACAAATACCCAAAATATTTCAAACATCTGTCTAATTATGTAAATCCAGGAGATAATAGTAAAAACTACTCTTTCAGCACCACTGTGTCACACACTCCTTAATTTAAGCATAAGTTAAGACCACTGCAAAGTGGAACTGGGACATGAACCTGCTTGAATAACCAAGCTCTCTTTGGCGTTCCCACCACTCCAGAAATCTGTAGCCAAATTAAGTCTTGCACTCTGCATCCCACAATGTTTGTACAAAACGATTTTCTGTTCACCTCCACCAAAAATGGTATGTGTGTACATTTTCAAAACTGACAGGGAAACCCTGTGTTTCTAAGAGAAAGAGGAAAGAAATTATTTAAAACAATTATGGATGCCTTCTGGACCATCTTTCTACTGGGAGAATAAAGGACTTAGGGAAATATTCAAGCTTAATATGGGAATACAGAATTCCTAATCTTCTCCTGAGAAGTTGGATGTCCAAGTGGAATTAGGAATCTGAACATCTATACAAGAATGAGTTGAGGGCACTGGAGGTAACCTGGATGAATTAGCAGTTCATTTACCAGAAAAAGCATTGGCAGAAACCATCAACCAGCAGAGTTTGATAAAAGGCATCTGCCTGTCCCTTAAACTCACTAGAACTTGAAATAAAATGTGAAAACAAGTTTACCAAATTTGAATACTCTAATATAGACAGACAACAAGCAAGTCCCTGCTGAGAACATCCTGACCTGTAATCGACTTACTGTGGTCAGTGCTTGGAAAAGGCAGTGGAAAGTCAGGTACCAGGCAACTCTTCCTGAGACAAACGGAGGCAGGTACCACATTAAAAAATAGGAGATTATTGTGAAGGGTGTACATGCCAGCACCCTGAGAAGAAAATTAACACACATCAACAATCTTAAAATAATGATAGCAAAGCACATTAAATTTTCCTGCTAATAATCCATATAACACAATTTATGTGCAGTTTTTCTAACTGCAGTAATGTGTGCATTTAAATATCAACATTTAATGTGCATTAAATACACAGATTAATATAAAATATATTAATATTAATACAAAAGATATAAATACACAGATTAATACTTTCATAAAGAGGAAAAAACCCCAGTGAGTCTGAAAGAAAAGAGCTACACCTAAATTAATATCCCACTCAGAAGAGACATAATTTCCTTTCACATGCATTGTAACAGCACACCTATATTGCCATTCCTTGGCACATCTCTCAGATTACACATTTATTAGAAAGAATCACTAAAAAATAAGATCTCTCATCATGTCTTTGCATGCTCTAGAAATTTTTACATGAGTTTACTTATTATTGAGATTCCCCCTTCTAATTTTAGAGTCTTTGGTTTCTCCCTGAACTTAGTCTCTTCACTGCTACTTTAAACAAGTGTAAATATGTTGATACACTTAAAAACATTCAAAAAAGCAAAAGAGACAATGGACAACCCTTTGTGAAAGCTCCTACACTGTGTCTAGTTGGGTAGATGATAATTTCCTCCATTTAACTCCTAATCACTTCAAACACAAAAGGATCATCTTCAGAGAGGAAGATGTCTTAAAAAGAAAAACCAAAGAAACTTATACTCCAGACATTGCCATTAACCAGCAATTAATGACATTAGTCTAAAACCTATTTCATGCAAATAGCATTTGTTAAACTCCATGATACAGAACTGGTCAGATGCTATTATTTCCTAAAAGTCTGAGCTGCAGCATCAGGCCTGTCCTGTATTCTTGTAAATCAGGCACTGAACAATGTATTTAGATGACCAAGATCCTGACAAAAAATTTCCAAACACATAAAAGAGAAAACAGATTAATCCCTTCGCAACAGCACTACTGACATTGGGGGTCAGCTGATTGTTTTGCAATCGAGAACTGAAAACCTGGAATACAAAAGAGTAATGTGGGTAAATAGTTTAGTAAAACAATGGCTTTCCCACACTGCTCTTTGGGATGGACAGCATCACTGGGAGCTGAACATTTACCAGGAAAGTGCCAGGTTCTGGTATTCTCTGCCCCTCTGGTCCCCAGCCCACAGTTCACCCACAGCAATGGGAAACATAAACAAGGGTAAAATCCCAACACATCTCAGGGAATCTACCTTCCTATGCAAAAGCATGAGCTCCTCCAGATGGTGTCCAGGCAGAGGCATCACTAAATATCTTCACAGTCACTTTTTCATGCAACTTTTTGGCAACAGCCCTCTTGGTATTGTTCTCCCCTTTCCCACATTTTCCTTTCCTCTCTAATGCCAGGGAGTTTTCAAAGCCTTGCTGGAGTTGCTGAATATCTGATTGTCAGCTATTATCTCTTTTGACAAAATGTTAGACCAGTATTTCAAGTCAATGTCTACTTCTGCCTTTTAAAGCCATTAAATAAGTGATTGATGACTTTGTGTTATATTGAGGACAGTATTAAGCAATAGTTAAATATTCACCTCCCTTACTAAGGTTCTTGCTTTGCCGGCAAGCTTTTCTGACTGAAAAAAATCCATTGCTTCATTCTAGATTGTTAAGAAGTCAGAAAAAAATCAAAATGTTAAAGTGTTTTTAAGCTAAGGGAAGACACATTTTTTGCTTTGTAAAAAAAAAAAAAAAAAGAGGCCTGACTCTCAAAGTCTAGGAATAGAATTTCCATGAAAATATTAGTGTTACCAAAAAAAATCCAGAGAAAATCCTCCTGTAAAGAGCATCTGTTTGATGAAAGGTGGGGTTAGATAAGCACTTTTCCTGTAAGAAGCGCAAGATGTGCTGGAGCTGGTTTACAGTGAAAAGGGCTGATAAATTCATGCTGGTGCTAGGACAGGAATCATTCTAACATCAATGCAACACTAACAATAAACACATGCACTTGCTGTGGTTTCAGAGAACTTTAAAAAAAAGGGAAAAAAGCATCAGAGTACTTCCAATGGCATTTGTATAAAAATTTCATTGTTTTCCTTTTGGATAGATTTTTTTACTTGGTTAATTCAGTTAATCCACCACTTATCTGGCCTCCAACCAAATCCTGAAAAGAGAAACAGCAGTAAACTCCTTTTTTCCCATGAGTCTTGACAAAAAGCTTAACTTCAACCTGAAGACCCTGTTCACTGGGCCAAGAGCAGCTGATCTCAGCCTTTTTCCAATGAGTACTTGCCTTCTCTATTTTGTCAGATATAAGCTGCCCATGGACAAGTTTCTGTAGCCATAAAACTGCATAACAGCAAGAGAACCAGCTAAAAACTGTGTTCATTTTCCCTGAAATTTCAACTTCCTTGCTCAGGACACACTTACTCTTAGATTTTTGTTGTAAATCAAGTTTATGGGTCATATCAATTAAAATTTTGCAATTAATTTAAAATACATCCATATAATGTATGAGATAAAATGATGAAAGGCTCCCTATTTCACAAAGTCATCAATCTCCCCTTGGCTTCCAAAATACTAAAAACCAACAAACACATGCCCTGTGGCATAGGTGAGTTCCTCTAGCAAGGCTCAATCTTTTCCAATTTTTCTTGCTTCACACCAGTCAATCTCATTCCTATATGGCCAACATTCATTGCTCCAGCCTCTCCTTGGAGCACATGGAGAGCACGTACACGTGGTTAAGATGTCACAGCAAAACATCACACACTTCCTTCACAAAAAACCAAAACCTTGCAGCATCTCATGACTGGTGAGAGTCCTGCATGACTCATTGTAAGAGTCGTGGTGGTTTTTTAATGAACTTTTCTAACTATGGGGTGTAAGAGAAGCAGGACTCTGATGAGTGGTAAGAACCTCACACAGTGCCATGGCAGCGCTGGCTGCTGGGCCCTTTGGTGCCATGGTGTCACATCTGTTCCACACCCATGCACACATCTGTTCCACAGCTGTGCATGCATCCTTCCCTGGACTGAAAGGCCTGGACAGTTAAAGGAGCTCCTGGAAGGTTAATTGTGACATGTGAAGGCACTCTAGGACATAAGTAGAAATAAGTTCCAACTTATTGGAACTTATGGAAGTGAAAGATTGAAGTCAAACTAAACAAATCTAGACAAAGATGAAAATTCAACCACAGATTTAAGAAAGTTTTAGAACTCAGCTTCCAGTTTTGCTGAAAAGAGTCTCTTGGCTTCATTTATTTGCATCTCCAGTGATAAAAAATCTCTTCTGTGATTTCATGTGTGAACAAGTTAAAGACAACATAGCAATTTTTAGTTTTTATGTTATATATGTGGAATGAATACAATCCCTGAGACTAATTCAGTGGGGTGGCTATATGATCACAACACTCAATATTCACATATACATATAAATATATGTACATGTTTATACTTACCAAGGCATGAGCCGGCCAATTTTTGTCCATCTACTTTTGCTAATAAAAAAGCCAGCAACAGGATCAGTAACTGCACCTGAGGCTTTGCCAATGAACAGCACCAAAGAGGCATGAAATGGAGTAATCTGAAAGTAGACAGAATACAGTAAACAAGAGCCATTGTTTCACAATACAATGAAACAGCATAAAGCAACTTTCCAGAAAAAAACACCTCAGTGTTTTAAAGAATAATGATCATTTACAAAACACGTCTGCTGCTGTCATAGAAATTCCTATTGGTTACCCATAGCAAACAAATGAGACATTGAGATTGGTGCTGTGAATTAAAGGATCACAAGGGAAAAATGCAAGGAAGGAAACATCCAGAATGTGTTTGGGATGAGGAAAATGAATCAGTCAAATAGCAAAGTCCTTGTTTTAGTCATACAATCTGACAGAGGCCCTCTGTAATTACCCTCATGCTTTCCTGCCCCCCACATCTCCATCCCCCCATATCGTTATCTTGAACCTGATCTAAAAAAATGGTAGAGGGGGCTGTTTACATGCAGCAATGTTTTTTCCTCTCCTGAGATCACAAGGCAGCCAACTGGTGGCATGGGGCTGAGGAAGAGGTTGTTGCACAACAGACTTTATCCACCTGGGACTGAGCAGTGACAAGTGAATTGCGTAAGGCACATCTGCTCAAGTCAAAGTTGCCAGCACATGTCCATCACATCTCACTTCAAAAATGTTCATGGATTACATAAAAATAAAATGGCCAAGTAGAAAAACCTCTGAAATTAACCCAAGTGGACCATACTTTAGTGCTTCTTTAGAAATACAGTTTATCCCAGGCAAGGCAGTTATTCTTTCACATGTATCTGTACAGAGCTTAGGAATTCCCATCACACAGGTTAAAACAGGTGGGTTCTCTTCCCAGGGTTCAGTTCATGTCACTGCAATTACAGTCCTGAAAAAAGTCACTGAAATCTATATAAATGTGAACGTTCCTCACATCAATTATTGAGAGAAGCTCCTGAAAGAGTCTCTGTGGCTTAAACAGCAAGAGCAGACAAGAGCAGTCCCTTCATCTCTGTGCTTCACCATACCAGTGCTCCAAAGGCCTGGAAAACAGCTGACACAACACCAAGCTTGAGCAGGTGTCCCCTGCTTTCCTGCAAAGGATGATGTCTCCCAGGCAGCAGCACCAGGAATGCAGTTGGTGCAGGTGCCCTGCCTGCAGAATTTGCTGTAGGTGTTCTTTCAGAGGTGAAAGAAGGAAGCAGTGATCTCTGAATGTCCTGGATGACCAGCACAAAAGGCAGGTGCTACAGACTTCCAGCATCACACCCATTACATTTTAACCCAAGCTAGGTGAAATTGCAGTGGCAGCCAATGCTCCTGTCACCACCAGCTCCAAGACACACAGTCCACCCCAGAGAGTCTGTGAACAGGGAAGGACCGGGAATGGCAGTGTCCAGCAGATAACAACAGTGGCTCTCCATTCCACTGCTGCGTGGTGGGATGGAGCTGAGATGAGCACAGGACTGTGTCCCACCTTCTTGCTGATCCACCTGAGCTGGCCTGTGCCCTCCCTCAGCCACCAAAGGGTGGCAAGCAGCCCACCAGCCCTGACACAAACTCACTGTGGGGGCTGCACCAGGACTGCCCACAGGCCACTACTGCTCCTCAAGAGACACAGAAGCCAAAATAAGCACAAAACAGCAGTCAGAAAGATACAGGCATTGAAATACTGCAGTTAGAAGGGGACAAGAACAAAAAACTGCAAATTAGGTGAGTTCCAGATTTGTATTTTGTTCTGACATTTTGTGAAAGAAAGCTTTGAGGAAAAAGCAAAACCTCCTTCATGTTAGGGGTGGAATCTGTGTGGTCACCCTGTCTTTGTCATTGGTATGGGCTTATACATCCCTTGGCTGTATTTTCTTATCTCCTAAATTTAGACAGTGTCTGTCAGCATCAATGCCAGAAACTTCTCAGTGTTAATAAAATACAAGATAAAATATGCTAAATTCACCCATCTCAAAAGGAATAAAGACCACAATCCTTTAATCAGAGAATTATGGTGTCCTCCAACAATTTGTCTCGAGGATCCCATGTGGTTTGGAGTTCCATTTATGTCTGTAGTCTACACAGGTAACTTAGGTGGAACAAAGAATTTAAATTGAAAAACTGGAAGTTACAGAAAATTAATAGAAAATACAATTTTCTTAGGAAAGATCCAGCTTATGCATGAAAGATTACACTTTGTGACTTTTACATTCTCTCAAGTAGCTAAAACAATTCTGCTCTCCAAGTAGGCAAGAAATAAATCCAGGTAGTGACTATATAATTACATTCTTTCCCCTGAAAATGTATGGGAAAGAACACAGGATTTCAGACCTATTTATCAGAACTTGAAATAAATCCTGTCCCTGCAGGACTACTTCAAAGAACAAATTAAACCACCAGGGAACAAATAATTAAGCCCCTTAATGAAAGTGTAAGTATATCACCACCAACATTAAGCAAAATTATTTGGTTTCAGTAGAAGCTTGTTAATAAAATAATTATTTTATTGTCATTTTTTTTAGGTAGTGCCCAAAGATGCATGCATGGGATCCCAGCTTTCTGGACACTGCACACAAACACATGAAGGATCAGTCCCCTGCTTCCAGAAATTTCAGTCTGTGTGACAAGCAAAGAATGGGGAAATTGCCATACTTCCAAGCACCCTGGGGAAATGGTGCTAGAAGCTTTCTAATGTAGTTCCTGCTTCATCATCTCCAATGGTTTGCACTGCCATCCTTCATGTCAGTGTGCAACAGCTTTAGTTAGAGCTGCTCCACCTCCCTGCTGCACCCCCAAGCTCCTTTTTCCACCTCCAGCTCCTCAGTTTCCACACCATCCACTGAACATCTTGGGCACTGCTGTCCAAAACTGGCTCCTTTTCTACATCTACATCTATATCTGCATCTGCATCTACATCTACATCTACATCTGCATCTTCTACATTCTACATCTTTGATCAAAACAATACACTCAAGATGATCTCAGCTGTACAACACACCTTATTGTGTTGAAAATTTTATCAAGTTACAAATCAGCTTTTAATACCAGACTTTTACAGGAAAACTATAAAACCTAACTTTTGGACACCTGCAGTCACAATATCATGTCTTTAGACAGCAAATGGGTAATGATATCTGACCCAGAACATCCTGGTTTTTCCAGCAAATAGGAACAGTCATCAGTGCTGAAGTCCCACGTGTAGTTTCACAGCTGTTCACACAGTCCTTGCAATTTCACCTCAGCTCCCTAAAATCCTTTTTTCTATCCTAGTACTTTGTCCTAGTTACCATGCATGCATACAAGAAAAGACAGAACAGTAAAAATTGCTTGTGGATTGATTTTCTTTGTGTCTCTGCTGTTCTGAAATCTAGCTGGAGCAGCTGAAAGTCAGATGAATGGGATGACTCCTAATGCTTTGTTTCACCAGGTCTGCTTCTGCACCAGAGGGCAACTGGAAGCAAAGAACCTTCAGGAAGGATAACTCAGATTTATTTGCCACAAAATAACCTTAGACAAACAAAATAAAAATTGTGTGAAATTATCACAGAATCACTGGGTTGGAAGAGACCTTTAAGATCATAGAGTCCAACCCAGCCCTAACACCTCAACTAAACCATGGCCCCAAGTGCCATATCCAGTCTTTTTTAAACACGTCCAGGGATGTGTTTCAAGACCTCTGACACCTCCCCAGGCAGACCATTCCAGAACTTTATCATTCTTTCCATAAAAACCCTTTTCCTAAAATCCAACCTATATTTCGCTTGGCACAGCTTAAGAGTGTGGTAGCTACTGGTTGCAACTGGAGTGATTTTTAACCTAAACCAATTGAACAAAACTTCAGCATGGTGCTGTTAATGTTTTCAGATGTCTCCTATCTGACACTCTGACTCCTGACACTGAATTTTGAGAACTGATTTTCCGTCTGTCTGCAAGTGTGTGAGCTCTACAGCACCCAAAGTTCGAATAATGATCCCAAACTAAAAATGAACAACAGACATCTCAAGACAGAAAGAAAACTAGAGGGAAGAAACCTAATTCTGGACAAGTTAATGCAGTTTTCAGGATGCTGAACAGCTAGAGGCAATGACAATGAGACAATTTAAAATATTTATTAACTAATTCCTCTTTTATCATTCCAGGGACATGGCTGACAATATCAGAGTGAAGCCTACAGTCTGCAAATGTCTCTTGTGCTACTTACGTGGGCTATGTCTAGCAGGTAGATCTGCAGGAAGAAGGAAGCAGCACTCCCTGCCACTTGGTTTGGGGCCCCTCCTATGGCGTAGCAGATCTTGCTGCACATCGAGAGCCTGTAGCCCTGTGTGAGAGGAAGCAGAACAAACCATGACTAAACCAAGGTGCACAAGTCAAAAGCTACACAAGTGGTAAGGTTAAAGTCTGTAGTTAACACCACTTTAATGTATTTGCTTCACAGCTATTCCACTAATAAATCCACATGCCCTCAACCCCTATCATCAACAACCAACAACCTCTATCATCATCATCAATTTGGGTGCTCGTTACTTTGATTTTTAATGGGTTTGTTCTCTAATTCAGCCCCTGAAAACAGATTACAATGTTCCTAAAATTGAGTTGTGATGACCTTCAGGCTTACCTACCTTCCTCTCACAAGTTATTAAAAGGAAACAAGCAAGAAGCAGCAGAGAAGTGCTATACTATTATTTACTATTGTTCGAGCTTAGTTTTGTCTTTGAATGCTTAATTAATATTTTAAAGGTTGAAAACTTGTACCTTAAAAAAATATTTCTTTTATTAACCTTTCAGATAATAATTGATAAATACACTCATACCACAGTAATTACACATCATTCACAGAAAGTCCCACAGACCTAAGAGATCCCAAACATTTGTGCTTTGTTTCTTCCTTTGTCACAAAATGCTGGTGTGACACTGGCAAAATCACTTGACTTGGCATATCTTCCTTTTGACTTGACTTTTCTATATCTTTGTGAAAATTGGCATCATATGGTAATTAATTTTGGGCCCAAGATTTTTTTAGAAAATCACTCCATGTGTATTTACAACATTCTGCAAAACTGTGGTCTCTCATTTGTCATTTGATGTTTGAAAAGTACCATAAGCATGCAAGAATATTCTCAAATACAATAGGCAAATAAAATAAATGTTGAAAATAAGGGTACACACCAGTAATTAAAATACAAAAACTTCTACAATTTCTAATAGAGATTCTAATGAAGAACATAGGGTTTTTTCCCAACTGTAGAAGTCCAGGATACTGGAAAGCCCTTTAAAAAATGTAAGATTTAATTTTATGCAATAAAATTCAAAACAAAGAAAGAAAACGACTCTTTGTGAATCTGTATTCCTTTCAGAGGGACAACACATCAAATCAAATTTTTAACTTTGAGGCTCTCAGTCTCTCTTTAAAATTTGCTGCCAACAGGAGCCAAGAAACATGAAGAGGAGCAGCAATATTAATCCTGGATCTGTCTTCTCTCTGAACTGAGTACACAAGCCTGTAATTCTTATGTTAGATTGGGATAAAAATAGAGTAATGAAATCCACCACAATGATATTCTGACACATTACCTAATTTCTGAACATTTTTAAATTTAATAACCCATCATCTTTACTCTGTAACATTTTTGAGAAGTTTTAGATTTCTAGGCAAAGCCTTTCATCATCTAAACATTTCCCTTTGAACTGTTTTATCAGAGTGGGTGTGAACAAACAAGCACAAGTATCAGGACTCCTTCCTTTTTGTGTTTTCCCAGAAAAAGACAGGATGGGATCCCATTACTACACCCAAGGAAAGTGGACACTGTCAGGGCATGAACTGCAAAATGTTATCACCACAGCAGGCCTCACTTTACACTGCAATTGGCAATTTTCTTCTTTGCAGGGGAAAAATAAGTGATAAACAGTCACAAGACAGACTTCATAGTAACAATTATACTATTTAATTTGATAAGAGATTGCAAACAAAACAAACAGACTATGTATTTGCTGTCCAAAGTAACTCTTCATTTTCCATACATGAGTACTAATAAATATGAGCTTTCCTAGACTTGTGGGCCCACACAACT
Organism: Zonotrichia albicollis; assembly: GCF_047830755.1. NCBI lineage: Eukaryota > Metazoa > Chordata > Aves > Passeriformes > Passerellidae > Zonotrichia > Zonotrichia albicollis. Next base: position 82,556,064 of record NC_133821.1, read on the forward strand.
TGCTTGACTCATTCCCATGCCCTTGAGCTTTGCTCTAGGGGCTGTGTACTTCAAAACTTTGTCTCACTTTTTTATTTTTTAGGCATTCCCTTTTTTAAGTTTTATTTTTTTAGTCATTAAATTACTTTAAAAGTTTGATTCCCTTGATACTTTCCCTCCTGATCTCCAAGCATTGGCAAGATGACTTTCACCTGAAACCGAGAGATATAAACCACTGCTATGTAAATCCTAATCCTGTGTCCTATTGCAACCTCAAAAACTGAAAAACCTTTTAGATCTGTGGTGCTGCCTTCACACTCACTCTCACTAGTAATTTTCATAGACTCCCAGAATGGTTTGAGTTGGAGAGGACTCCTGAAGATCATCCAGTCCAACCCCTC